>NC_041393.1:251718381-251759843 GCF_002162155.2 Triticum dicoccoides
TTTTTCACCCATCAGGAGATATTCAAGAGTCTTCTCAGTTTGTCATCCGGAGTCCATCAATTCAGGTTTATTCATTCTCAGCCGTCAGTTATCATTCTCCTATCTTGCCGATGCATCTATCGAATATCCTCTAATCAGTTCTTGATCTCTTTGTTCTCATGTATCTAGTTTGTCTCAAGCACCTTCGTTCATTTGCTAATTCTTACCGGTGATGCACCCCTACTTCGATCATTTTCAATTCTTACGGTGGTTCTTTCAAGATCTCTCTTCCTTGTTCATCATATCAATTCATTTGTTGTTCCAATCCTACCGGTGGTTCGTTGAAGACCTTCTCAAGTTTTGATATATCTCTTTTAATCCTTTCTACGAGAATAAGTAGTATGCCAAATCCGTTGATTGTCATCAATTTAATTGGTGAAGGATAAGCATAACATAATTCTTATTCTTGTTCATCCAAGTGATTAATTCTTTATTCCGGAGGCCCTTCAAATTCTCGGTTTCATTTGTTTCATCTTCTCTTTTTCCCGGAGTTCCAAGCTCTAATTATCACGGAGATCCATCTAAATCATTGCAAGGATTCACCTTGTGTTTTCAATTTCTCTTTCTTTTCATTCCTTTTGTTTACCGGAGTTCTTCATGGAGGCTCTACATGATGGTTCATCAAGGATTTAATTCCCTTCTCAAAGTTTTCATCGAGATTCATTTCTAGGGAGCTCAAGCTTTCTTCATATGGTAATCCAGAGTGCAATTCTTTCTACCATATTTTGGAGGTGGTATTATGTCATTCTTGATAATTTGAGTTCATGTTCCATGATTCACATGTTGTTAAGAACGAGTTATTTTTAAATCCATCAACCTCGTTGTTGGAGTTATCTTGTGTCATATTTCACCTAAAAGCCTTCCATTGGGAATGTTGCTATTTGTGGTGCTTGCCAATGATCCAAGTTATCTCTTTATCATCTTGGTGGAAGAAGTTTTCATCTCTTCGTTGATCTCAAGCTAGCAATCGTTTCCGTTAGTGGCCGGTTGTCACCTCATAATTTTGAGATGTTTTCCATAAGCCCACTACAAGCTTATTCGTTTCGTTGTTGTTTTTTCCCAACAACCCCGTTGTAACCTTCTTGGAAGAGTGCTTTCCAAGCTCAATTGTGGCAAAAGTTGCCATTTCCCCCTCCATTCTGTTATTCCAATGACCTATCTTCTATTCTTTCTTCCGGAGGCATTGTGACGTTGCTCTTTTCACTCACCATCTCGATTTGTGAGGATAGTGTTCTTTTCTTGCTTATCCATTTAACCGGAGTGTCGTGTTTTCATTCGAGTTCTCTAATCTTATCAAGTTTTCCCTCCTTCCTCAACTGGAGAGCTGTCTGAAATCCTTCTTACCCATTGTGTCATTCTTTCAATAGTTCCGGAGGCAGTGTGTTGTTGATTTCATCAAGTAACATCCCATCTTCTCAAGTTCATGTTCTATTCCTTCCATGTTCAACCGGAGTACTGCCCGAATTTTCCCCCTCTCATCTTGTTTTAACCGGAGTGGTTTCGAATTCTATCTTGTCCATTAAACTCTTGATTCATGTCTTTGCAACCTTCAAGTTCTCGTAATGTTCCTTGTTCCTTTTTTTTCTAACGGAGTTCTTCTCAGTTGTGCTCTTTCTTTTAAATTGCTCAACCTCTCAAGGTTCTTTGGTTTCACTCATTGGTCGAAGAAGCAACTTAGTTTCACCTCTTCTCTTCCTCTTCCGTTTCTCTCCGGTGCCATTCTAGATCTCGGGACGAGATCCTCTTGTAGTGGTGGAGTGTTGTAACGCCCCGAGACCGACGCTCTAGAAGACTTCCAGCTATTCCGAGTTTCGCCGTGCGAGTTTTTGTTTGTTGCTTTCTTCTTAGCTTCATTTGCATTGCATCATGTCATCATCCAACCCTTTTTAAAACTCATCTAATAAACCGTATGGATCTTCGGTCCATTTAAATCGAGGGATATTCACATGGTGATTTCTCTTTAAAACATATTCAAAGTCTCCTACTATTGTTAGGGAGCTATATTAAAAATTCCACTATTTTGGAATCACCAAAACACACTTACAAAATAATTTCGTTCCTTTTCTGCTTCAAGTTTGGTCTCCAACCTTGCCAATATTTATTTCATCATTTTCCGGAGCTCCACCAAAAATCCGAACATTTTTGGACCTTCCTTTCATCAAGTCCTAGTTCAAACCCATTTGAATTTCAAATGAGTTTGAACTTAAATCTTTCAATCATGCCCCTTTCTATTTTTCTTGGAACGAGCATATTTTTGCGAGTCCGGGAAAATAATCCCCTTGCCCAAAATTCTATTTCTACCTTCCTTTCTTCTCCTTTTCTTCCTTGATTTATTTTCTATTTTCAGAAAATATAAGAGAGGGAGAAGAAGCCCAGCAGCCTGTAACCTAGCCGGCCTCCTAGGCCCACCAACCCTCCTGAAGCCCAGCCGCACCGATAACCAACCCTAGCTCTGTCCCTCGATCCCTCTCTTCCCCTCGAACCCTTCCTCCAGCGCCGCCATCTCCCTCGCTCATCCCGGTCCCCATCTCTCCCCTCGCTCCCTCATCCCGCACCTACACCTCGTCCTCGTGGACCCACACCTCCGCTTCGCCCTCGCTCGAGCTTCGCAGCCATGGCGCCGCCACCACCATCTCTAGCCGCCCCCCTGCAGCTCCTTCTTCGCCTCGTCCTCGCGTACGGCCTCATCCCGACCCGCCGTCGTGCCTCCTCCTCGCCTTGAAGCCCCGTGCCCGGTCCCGTCCATCCCGGCCGCCTCGTCCCTCGGTAGCTCCTCCGCCGCTGCCTCCGTCGTTCCCTGGCCAAGCTGCTGCCAAGTCCTGCTGCCGACGCCTCCTGCATCACGCCTGTAGCCGCGACCTCCCCGTCCACATCCGCTGCTGCTGCCTCCCGTCGTCATCTTCAAGCTCGTCGCGCAGCCGCCGCCCGGATCCACCCCCAGGCTGCCGTCCGGGACCTCGTCTGCCTCCCCTACATCACGCCCCATCGCCGGGAGCTCGCGTCAAGTCCGCCTCCTCCTCGCTTCCTCTGGCCACCTCTAGCGCCATCTCGCGCCATGGCGTCCACCTTGCTCCGTCGAGCTCTGTCCTGCTGCACCTCTCCATGGGCCACCTGCACCACCTCGGGAAGCCCTGCCCGACGCCATGGCCAGCCCCTCCGCAACCTTTGCATGAACCGAGCCCCTTCCTCCCTGAGATCTCCTGCACCCGTCAAGTTTTGGACACGAAACTCCATCTCCGGGGACTACCGTGATCGTGTATCTCGCCTACTACCACTTCGGTTCGTCAAGGCCACCAAGTTTGACTACACTGCGAGACCCGAAACGCCAAGACCACCAAGTTCGACTACGTGGATTCGCCGAGTACGACTACTCATGGGACCCGTCAAGTTCATCTACGGGAGCCCGAACGACTACATTCGATGTGGATTTCGTCAAGTACCCCTTCGGATATGCCAAGTTCGACTACATGATGCGTCAAGTACCTCTACCGTCGACCCCGTGGGCGTCAAGTTCCTCTCCGAACGTGTAGCACGACTTCCACTACGTCGTGTACGACTACTTCCCACGACGACCCGTGAACGTCTACGAGATGTGCCACTACCGTCGACCCGTGAACGTCTACTTCCCTCTACGAACTCGATCCGCCCGAAACGCACGCTTCGAAGGTATAACACCGAGACGATGTTCGTGGACCGAATGCATGTTGTATGAGATGCCCGTTTTTGCATCGTGTCCGTTTGTCACTCGTTTCCATGCCACTATCCCGTGGGAACCCGGTAGACGGGATCACCCCGCCATCTCTAGCATGTTCCGCACATCCGCACGCCTCCTTTTGCACCGGTATCTCCATGAGTTACCGGGACCGGAATGTTGCCGTGGCACCATTTTTGTTTCGCCGCCGTGGCACCCTTTTTGTTCCGCCATGGTGACCAAATGCTTCATAACATGCTCATGTCAACATTTTCATAAAATTGCATAAAACTTGTATATGTCATCCGCATCATGATAACAACATTTAAAATGTTTAAAATTGTTGCTTGCCTTAAATTGCTAAATGCATATGGGGATTTACCGGATTTGTTGTTTTTATATCCGGCCCCATTTAAATTGTTTAGATGGTATAGTTTATATTATGCTTCACCTTTTGCCATGTTTAACAACATTTCATATTGTTGGGTACATAAACGGGATCAAACTAAATAACTTATCGTGGTGTTTCGTCAATATGCAGTTGCATATTGAGCTCCATTTAATTTGTAGGATTGTTTGTGCACTTTGCCATGCCATGCTTCATTAAACCGGACATGCATCATGCTTGTTTGTGCATCATGACTTGTTTATGTGATGTTTGTTTACCATGGTTGTTTGCTTCTTTCCGGTTTGCTTCTCTTATTAGCTTCGGTTTCGTCCCGGAGTTGTGAGGATTCGTTCGACTACGTCCGTTTGTCTTCATGGACTCGTTCTTCTTCCTAGCAGGATTTCAGGCAAGATGACCATACCCTCGAAATCACTTCTATCTTTGCTTGCTTAGTTGCTCGCTCTTTTGCTTGCCTATGCTGCGATACCTACCACTTGCTTGTCATGCCTCCCATATTGTTGAACCAAGCCTCTAACCCACCATGTCCTAGCAAACCGTTGATTGGCTATGTTACCGCTTTGCTCAGCCCCTCTTATAGCGTTGTTAGTTGCAGGTGAAGATTGAAGTTGTTCCTTGTTGGAACATGGAGATGTTGTTCCTTGTTGGAACATGTTTACTTGTTGGGATATCACAATATATCTTACTTAATTAATGCACCTATATACTTGGTAAAGGGTGGAAGGCTCGGCCTTATGCCTGGTGTTTTGTTCCACTCTTGCCGCCCTAGTTTCCGTCATATCGGTGTTATGTTCCCGGATTTTGCGTCCCTTACGCGGTTGGGCTATAATGGGATCCCCTTGACAGTTCGCCTTAAGTAAAGCTCTTCCAGAAATGCCCAACATTGGTTTTACCATTTGCACTAACAACCTACCACCTTCCCTTGGGTTCTGCAGACTCAAGGGTCATCTTTATTCTAACCCCCCCGGGCCAGTGCTCCTTTGAGTGTTGGTCCGAACTGAGCTGCCTGCGGGGCCACCTCGGGGAAACTTGAGGGTTGGTTTTACTCGTAGCTAGTCTCATCTGAGTGTGCCCTGAGAAAGAGATATGTGCAGCTCCTATCGGGATTTGTCGGCACATTCGGGCGGTGTTGCTGGTTTAGTTTTACCCTGTCGAAATGTCTTGTTGTACCGGGATACCGAGTCTGATCGGAATGTCTCGGGTGGAGGTCTATTCCTTCGTTGACCGTGAGAGCTTGTGATGGGCTAAGTTGGGACACCCCTGCAGGGTATTATCTTTCAAAAGCCGTGCCCGCGGTTATGGGCAGATGGGAATTTGTTAACGTCCGGTTGTAGAAAACCCGAAGTTGACCTTATTTAAAATACATCAACCGCGTGTGTAACCGTGATGGTCTCTTCTCGGCGGAGTCCGGGAAGTGAACACGGTGTTGGAGTTATGCTTGACGTAGGTTGCTATAGGATCACTTCTTGATCATACTTTTATCGACCGTGCTTTGCCCTCTCTTCTCGCTCTCTTTTGCGATTGTAGCCACCATATATGCTAGTCGCTTGCTGCAGCTCCACCTCATTACTCCATCCTTCCTATAAGCTTAAATAGTCTTGATCTCGCGGGTGCGAGATTGCTGAGTCCCCGTGGCTCACAGATACTTCCAAAACCAGTTTGCAGGTGCCTATGTTACCGAGCAGGTGACGCAACCAAGCTCAGGAGGAGCTCGATGAAGATCTTGTCCTTTGTGTTGTTTCCGTTCTAGTTGATCAGTAGTGGAGCCCAGTTGGGGTCGATCGGGGACCTTTGTCGCATTTGGGGTTCTTCTTTTATTTTGGCTCCGTAGTCGGGCCCTGATTGTATTTGGTTGATGTAATGCTTTATTCATGTAATTGTGTGAAGTGGCGATTGTAAGCCAACTATGTATCTCTTTCCCTTATGTATTACATGGGTTGTGTGAAGATTACCTCACTTGCGACATTGCTTTCAATGCGGTTATGCCTCTAAGTCGTGCTTCGACACGTGGGAGATATAGCCGCATCGAGGGCGTTACAGATTAGGTCATGTTGGCATGAGAAACCTTGACAAGCTTATTAAAGGAAATCATATCCTTGGCGTTAACGATGTCATATTTGATAAGGATAGACTTTGCAGCGCTTGTCAAGCAGGTAAACAGGTTGGAGGAAGGCATCCTGTGAAGAACATCATGACCACAAGGAGACCACTTGAGCTACTTCACATGGATCTTTTTGGTCCCAACACTTACAAGAGTCTCGGTGGAAATTCTTTTGGTCTAGTTATAGTTGATGATTTTTCAAGATTTACGTGGGTATTCTTTCTTGATGATAAATCGCAGGTCCAAAAGATCTTCAAAAACTTCGCTCGGAAGGCCCAGAATCAATTTGAAGTGAAGATCAAGAAGGTTCACAGCGACAACGGAACGGAGTTCAAGAGCGCAAATGTGGACACCTTTCTTGATGAAGAAGGGATTCCACATGAGTTCTCAGCTACGTACACACCTCAAAAAAATGGAGTTGTTGAGAGGAAGAATCGGACACTCATCGAAATGGCGCGAATGATGCTTGATGAGTACAAGACACCGAAGCACTTTTGGGCAGAAGAGGCTGAGACAGCTTGTCATGCAACTAATCACTTGTATCTTCACAAGCTACTCGGTAAGACAGCATACGAGCTCCTCACCTGTAACAAACCACAAGTTGGATACTTTCGAGTTTTTGGCTCAAAGTGCTACATTCTTGATAAGCATCATCGTTCCAAATTTGCTCCTAAGTCTCATGAAGGTTTCCTACTTGGTTATGGCTCAAACTCTCACACTTACCTTGTCTACAATAATTTCACCCGAAAGGTTGAAGAGACGGTAGATGTGAAGTTTGATGAATCTAACGGCTCGTAAGTAGAGCAATTGCCAATTGATGTAGGAGACAAAGACCCCTCGGAAGCAATCCAAGACTTGTCTATTGGCAAGATTCATCCGACAGAGGTGAAGGAGAGTACCTCGTCCGTCCAAGTGGAAGCTTCTACCTCATGACAAGGTGAACCAAGAGTTGATACGGAGGCATCCACAAGTGGGACACACCAAGATGAAGAAAACAAGGAAGTACACCAAGATGAACGTCAACAACCTCCTTCTCCACCACGACAAGAGAACGACAACGCCAATAATGAAGAAGGCCAAGAAGAATAACAAGATGAATAAGATGTTCAACCAAGATCCAAGCAAAAGCTTTCATGAGTTCGAGCAAGAATTGCTAAAGACCATCCCGTCGAGAAAATCTACAATGATATCCAAACCGGGAGAATCACTCGCTCAAAAACTTGTTTAGCTAACTTTTGTGAACACTATTCATTCATCTCTAGCATTGAACCTATGAAGGTTGAAGAAGCATGGGAAGATCCGGATTGGATAAACACTATGCATGAAGAGCTACACAACTTTGAGAGAAATCAAGTTTGGACATTAGTTGAGAAGCCCGACAACAACCACAACATCATCGGTACCAAATGGGTGTTTCCCAACAAGCAAGATGAAGATGGACAAGTAGTTCGCAACAAAGCACGTCTCGTCGCCCAAGGCTACACACAAGTCGAAGGTATGGACTATGGTGAGACATATGCTCCCGTTGCGAGACTTGAGTCCATTCGCATTTTACTTTCCTATGCTAATCACCATGATATCACCTTGTACCAAATGGACATTAAAAGTGCTTTTTTAAATGGTGAAATAGAGGATGAAGTCTATGTTAAGCAACCTCCCGGCTTTGTCAATCTTAAGAAACCTAATCATGTTTACAAACTTCACAAAGCTCTTTATGGACTCAAACAAGCTCCTAGAGCTTGGTATAAATGCTTGACCAAGTTCCTTATTGAAAAAGGCTTTGAAATTGGAAAAATAGATTCTACTCTTTTTACTAAAAGGGTCAATGGAGAACTATTTGTATGCCAAATCTATGTTGATGATATTATATTTGGATCAACTAACCCTCATTTTAGTGAAAAGTTTGGAAAGCTAATGTCGGAGAAGTTTGAGATGTCTATGATGAGTGAACTCAAATTCTTTCTTGGTTTGCAAATCAAGCAAACTAAGGAAGGTACCTTCGTCTCTCAAACGAAGTACACCAAGGACTTATTCAAGAAGTTCAATATGCAATAATGCAAAGGTATGACTACACCCATGCCTACTAGTGGACATCTTGATTTGACCAAAGATGGTGAACCAGTCGATCAAAAGGTTTATCGCTCTATGATTGGTTCATTGTTATATCTATTTGCTTCACGTCCCAATATTATGCTAAGTGTGTGCATGTGTGCACGATATCAAGCTGCTCCTAAAGAATGTCATCTTAAGGCCATGAAAAGGATAGTGAGATACTTAATCCATACACCAAACTTTGGCATTTGGTATCCAAAGAGGGCCTCTTTTGATCTTGTTGGCTACTCCGACTCGGACTATGCCGGTGACAAGGTTGATAGAAAGTCCACTTCGGGTACTTGTCAATTTCTTGGTAGATCTCTTGTATCTTGGTCTTCCAAGAAACAAAACTCGGTATCCTTGTCCACCGCCGAAGCGTAATACATCACCGCTGGTTCATGTTGTGCTCAATTGCTTTGGATGACCCAAACTCTTAAATATTACGGGATATATGTGAAACATGTTCCATTTCTTTGTGACAATGAAAGTGCGATCAATATTGCTCACAATCCTATGCAACATTCTCGAACTAAGCATATTGAAGTTCGTCGTCATTTCATTCGAGATCATGTTGCCAAAGGGGACATTAATCTTAAGCATGTTCGCACCGAAAAGCAATTAGCTGATATATTCACTAAACAACTTGGTGAGAAAGTGTTTTGCAGGTTAATAGGTGAATTGAACATCATTGATGCTTCAAACTTGGAGTAGGAACTCCATTTTGGATACATGCAAGACATGAGTCGATGACTAACCCTTGATATTTCTCTTATGATGATAATCTTATGTCTTGGATATATTTGCACCTTGCATGTTATCTAACTCTTGTAGGAACTTGGATGAATCTAAATATATGAGATTGCAACTCATTCACATCTTGAGCGATCTCTACATCACCAAGTCTCTACACAATGGTGGTTGAAGACAAGGAAGCACGAAACCATTCAAACATATCCTTTGACAAATTATATGTTGAGTTTCATAATTGCCATCTTGGATACACAAGTGCTCTTCCTTGCAAAACTAATCCATGTAGGTAGACGAACTCAAAATTCAAAGTGGTGCTCCCAACTCTTGATGAGCCACATCAACCTTGAGCAACCCACACAAGTTCAAATACATGATCACGATCAACACCACCACCCAAGGTATGTTATGCCATCTTAGAGAAGCTTTACTCGAAGACATGAGTCAAAGCAACTCAATAAGATGTGATTACATCAAAATGCTTAAACAAAAAATGGTAACCTCGTTTTGAGCTTAAACGATGAGTATGACCTATGATCAAGTGATCTCACCTGTCTCCTAAGTCAATATACTCTAACATAGGTGACTTTGTCACCGACCAATTCTATATGAAGTTCTCTCGTGTCTCTTTTCTGTGCTCCTGCATTTGTCTCATGCATATTTGTTTCCCTCTTCAAAAAAAACTTCATCTAGACTTCTTTGAAGTTTCTTCGCTTTTATTTTCTGTTATGCATTTCTTGCATCCAATTCATTGCAAATCCTTCAGTTAATTCCTTGCAAATCCTTGTGAGATCTTGCCTGTCTAGCTGAGGTGACACGTGTTTTCCTTGTGATGAACTTGATCACACCAGATTGTTGTTTTCGGTCTAACCGAATCTTTTCGGTGCAAACGAAGCATACAACTCGGTACCACCGATTTCACTACAGGAAAAATATCTTGCCACTTGATCCTGTGTTCTTTTGATCCAGCTCCACTCAATGAATCTTGTCCTCTACCAGCATCACATTTAACTTGCTGCTTTGTTCTGTGACTCAAGGACCAAACCCATCGTGACAAAATTCCAGAAGTCCCCTCTTGGAAATTGATGTCAAACAGGGAGAGGGAGATCACATCAAATCTTAATCATATATCTAGGGGGAGAGAGTAATCTTCAAGGATCCCAGATGCTTGGTGTTCAAGAGGAGAGAAGTTACATGTCTTTAAGAGGGGAAAGACATGTTCATATTTGTTTGCATTAGCTCTGTTTATTTTCTTTGAGCTCTGATTTTCTGTTCCTATCTTCTCCCAGTATCCCATGCTAGATTCAGGGGAAGCAAACCAACTAAGGGAAGAAAATCCTTGAATTCATTGCACATCTTTACCTTTGGGGGCATGTCTACATTCAATTTGGTACTCAGTACTCACTCTGTACATGTCATCCCAGTCTTGGTACTCTTGTGGTTTCTTTTGTTTGCTCTGGCTAGCAGGTGTATCTGTGTTATCTAACCTTATTTTCACAGGTTCATTCCATCCTAAGCCAACTCAAGACCACAAGGTAAGTATATGCATCACAGTCATGTGTATGAGGAATTCTTGCTGATGTACATACTGTTTGCAAGAAGGACTCATGAGCATGAAGTTACATTTCCCACATTCACATCTTTTGCTCTGACGCATATAGCCAAGATACATGTAACACATTGCCTACTCTATCATGGTTATGCATTCACTTGCCCCTATATTCCATTTTCACATGATTGCATACATGTAGGGGGAGCCTATGCATGTTACATGTCTTTCCAAAGCTTTACTGGTTATTCTCTATATCTTCATCTAAAGCTTTGACGTATGTTGTCATCAATTACCAAAAAGGGGGAGATTGAAAGCACAAGTGCTCCCTGGGTGATTTTGGTAATTAATGTCAACATATCTCTTGTTGGACTAACACTTTTATCTAGTATGTTTTAGATAAGTTCAGCAATGAAGTGGCATGGACTAGAGGATGTGGAACCCCTTCAAGATGCTAAGGACAAAGGATTGGCTCAAGCTCCAAGAAGAAGACTCTACATTTTCTATTTTAGTGATCCAAGATCACATTGAGTCTATAGGAAAAGCCAATACTATCAAGGAGGGATGAGGTGTTGCTTAATGAGGTTCTTGCTCAAAATTCTTAGTGATATGCTCCAAAGACCTCAACTACTTTCTCACATCCACATATGACCTAAACCAAAAGTCAAACTCGGCCCCACCAATTCTTTATATCCGGCGCCACCGAGTTCAGATGTCATAGCCACTGCCACAAACCCTAGGAAAATCGGTCTCACCTATACGGATCTCGGTCTCACCGAGATGGGATTGTAATCTCTCTATATGTATCTATTACCAAAATTGGTCTCATCGAGTTTGCGTCACTACAAAAAAATACACTTCCATGATGATACGTGTTTGTCACAGTAGGTCGTGTTTTTTGTCATGCATGTACATCCATGACAAATTTATGACAGAATCAAGATAGTCATACCTGTGCTGTCGTAGAAGTGTTCCATGACATTACCAAAATTATCATCACAGAAGTGTCCACTTCCATGACGATAAATCGCGCGTCACAGAAGTGCTTTCGTCAAGGGTGACCGACACGTGGCATCCACCTTAACGGAACACCGTTAAGCTATCGGGTCGGGTTTTGGATCCGATAACCCGTTAACAGCCCTGACCAATGGGGATTTTCCACGTGTAAAATCGTCATTGGCTGGAGGAAACACGTGTCGACTCACTGTTGGGACAGATGTCATCCACTCATTGGACAGAAGGCGCCTATGATATGTCGACACGTGGCCCGGCCCAATAGAGGCCCATTCCTGTGAAAAGGCCGGCCCGTTTGACTTGGTCAAAAGGTGACGGGCCGACCCATGGAAAGCCTGTTAACGACCTGTTCGCATATAGCCCATTTACAACCCGCTAACCCAAGGCCCGTTACGCCCTACCCGAATTAGGCCCAGTAGCGTCATCTGGGCCATCCAATATGATTCCAGCCCATTTTCACTTCTAGCCCATGTATGGCCCATGACGTCTTTCGGCCCATATGAGGCCCTATGTAACTCTTGGCCTATTAACGGCCCGTGGTGAAACTGTCCCACAATGAACAGTGTATCACTTTAGACCCATTAATGGCCCGTGGTGAAACTGGCCTGTAATGAACAGTGTATCACTCTATACCCATTAATGGCCCGTTATTCAGTTGGGCCATTTCTAGCCCATGTTATCTTTCGGCCTTCTCAGAGCCCATTTATTCTTGGGTTCATTTCGAGCATTCGTTTACTTACGGCCCGTTACTGTAATTTTCTGCTTGTTGGCCAAATTCAGCCCGTGGTTACAGTCGGCCCATTTGTGGTCCGTTAATACATTGGGCCGTTTTCATAGCGTCATCAAATACAGCCTATTAACGATGGCCCGTTATGGTCGGCCCATGAACGGACGATTCCAACTCTAGCCCGTTTCCAGCCATAATGCGGCCTGTTATTGGCCCATGTTTGGCTAATCGATCATACGACCCGTATAAGGCCCATTGATGATAGGGCCCATAGAAGGCCCATTGTTTCTACGGCCCGTAGAAGGCCCAATGTTTCCACGGCCCGTAGAAGGCGTATTGTTTCTACGGCCCGTAGAAGGCCCACTGTTTCTATGGCCCGTAGGAGGCCCAGTGTCACTACAGTAAATATTAGCCCATAGTTATTGTGGCCTAGTTTTAAAAAATAGGTTATTGCAGCCACTAGCAAACCGCGGAAAAAGAACTGCACTCACTACAAGAAAACAAATAAACAAGACAACAAGGAAATAAATAAGCAAGCAACTTATGCTAGGCTATCACGGCTATTACACATATTACATCCACTAGGCATCAAAGTTCACCACCAGTGCAAATATAGGGAACACAGTAGCATATAAACGCCGAAACAAAACAAGTCCAGAACTGAAACCACTTCAAAAGAGTTCAAGAAACAATATCCTGGGTACCCATAATGCTGGCAAGATGCTTAGCAAGCTTATTAACTTTCTCTTGTTTGGCGCTTAAATCCTCCAGCGCGTGCTGTTGCACAAGAAAGTACACATCTGAATTCTGCAGGGACTTCCTCAGTCCTTCGGCTTCTTGCCGCAGCACAGATGACTGATGCCTTTCAGCTTGTAGCTGAGACTAAAGAAGCCGAAGTGATTCAGGCAGCGAGTTCGAAGAGCTTGTGCCAGTGGTACTGGCCAGTAACTCGAACACTACATCAACGACGGACTGTGGGATTTTCTCATTGTCTACAAGATTGTTTTTATCACCTTTCTTGGAGACCAACAGGGTTGTCTCACTATCTTGAACCTTATCTGCATTACTTTCTCTACCATTGCATAGTGGGATGCTCTTCTCCAATATTCTGTTTGCATACTACAAGAGAAACAAGCAGCCACATCACAGGTTTAGCTTGTAGTATACCAAACTCATTTTGGTAAACCGGTTCAGTAGTAAGGTGGACAGGATAACAGCATGAAACAAACATATATCTATGTACTATATATGGTCACTGTATTGTCCATATCATTCTAGTTTATGTTCCCTAATCAAGATAGAGACACAGTTCAACTCATATATTTTTAAGACACAGCAGCATAGACAGAATATAAGTGTGAGAAACTACACATCATTGGCAGCACTTGTAATGTGCATCACATGAGAACATAACTATTTATACAACTTAAACTAAAATCAACATAGAGCAAGAAGTTAGAACAACAATCCAGTTAAAGAAATAGGTTTAAAACATACCTGTTGCGCCATTGGAGTTTCAATTGGATCCTTCAAATTTGAAAGTAGTTGGTATGAGTAAATACAGTGATGCAACAGCAAAGGAGTATGGACCATAGCTACGGAATCTGACCTGAGAACAGTTGCTCTTCTGCTTTAAACATAGAGTTTGGGTTAGCTGTGGTGGTCTTCGTGTTTTGGGCACTGAAGTAGCTTTACAAATTGCTCGTGTGAGGGTACTTTGTGGTGGACACGGTGCTTTGTCAACTATAAGTGGGTTACTATCCGCTGGGGTTGCGGTTAGATGGGTTGTAGCTGGTTCTCTACCCAACGGTGTAAGTGTGCAATCTAGAAGAGTCTCGATTATGTGTGGTGGGGCTAGTTTGTGGGCCAGTATAACCATGGTTCTATCTGCATCAACGGGTAGCACTGTCTTTTGTGAAGAACGGGTTTTTGCTCCATTAGATACTACCATCACCCCCTCCAATTCAAATGGCTGATAAACAAGAAAAGAAATTGAACGTACAGACATTGTATGATAGACAGATGTGGTAATTCACATATATGTTGTCTAACCAAACAGGACAGCATGACACAATTTCACATATATGATGCCTAACTAAACAGGATATCATGACATAGTTTCAGATATATGATGGATAACTTAACAGGATATAATGGCATAATTCAACATATGATGAGTACCTAAACATGATGACATGACAAAACTATATGATGTCTTTGTAAAATAGGTTGGGATGAAATAATTCACATACATGTTGTCTAAGTATACATGATGGCATGATATAATTGACATAATTGATTCATATACTAAGCAACTGACACTCGCATGTATGATCTCTAAACTAAGCAGATAGAATTCAATATTGCGCATATGATGTCGAACCTAAGCAATGCAAGACACCATATGCATCATATGAGAAATATAAACATTGCAACTTAGAGCATACACCTCAGGTGGGATATAGGATTGGTCATCTATCTCTGAATCCTCCTCTGAGGAGCTCCCTGTAACCATCGAGATATATGCTTCAACAGGTACCATTGCATGCTCTGAAGACCTTGTTTTCACTCCAGATTTTTCCATAACCGGCTCAAATGGCTGATACACATGAAGAGTAGTTCAATATACACAGATTGTTGACAAATGGAATACGTAATAAAAAAAGATGGCATGAGATAATTCACATATATGATGCCTGGCTCCATGGCGGTGCATAATTCACATCTATGATAACTGGCTGAAAAACATGGCATTGCATAATTCACATATCTGATATAGAAAGCAAATGGGAGGCATTCACACAAAGCATGTCTAATCTAAGCAGATGGCATGGCAATGCAAGACACCATATGCATGATATGAGCAATATAACCCAGCCAAGTTAGAGCATGCACCTCGGGGGGGGGGGATACGACTGGTCATCTCTCTCTGAATCCTCCTCTGAGGAGCTATCTGTAACCAGCAAGAAATCTGCATCGACAGGTAGCACTGACTGCTCAAAAGACCTTGTTTTCACTCCAGATTTTCCCATGACCGACTCAAATGGCTGATGCACAGGAAGAGTAGATGAATGTATAAACATTGCTGACAAATGGAACACATTATGGAAAAAATATGGCACGATACAATTCACATATACGATGACTGGCTAAACAGGATGGCATTGCATGATTCACGTATATGACGCCTAGCTAAAGAAGATGGCATTGCATAATTCCCATATACTCCCCCCGTTCCTAAATATTTGTCTTTTTAGAGATTTCAAATGGACTACCACATACGGATGTATATAGACATATTTTAGAGTGTAGATTCACTCATTTTGTTCCGTATGTAGTCACTTGTTGAAATCTCTAAAAAGATAAATATTTAGGAATGGTGGGAGTATGATATAGAAACCAAACAGGTGGCATTCACACAAAGAAAATCTAAACTAAGCTGATGACATATAAGATGTATAATGTAAGCAATGCAAGGCGCCATATGCATGATATGACCAACATCAGCATGCCAGGTTAGAGCAAACACCTCAGGTGGTAAACAGGCATGGTCGGCTCCTTCTGAATCTCCATCTGAATAGTTATCTTCCTCTGGAATACAATCTGGAAATGCAGGAGAGGGGGGGGGGCACTTCGCCCACCATGGAGCAGCGTCTGCATGACATTATATTCGCACGCAACGGTCTTATCTTTTTCTCTACATGTTCAGTACGATTGTGTACAATATCTGACATGCATAATAAAAAAATAGTTAGATTTTGTATGGCCTAAGGGGTGCATGCAAAAATCAAGACTGATGGTAGCAAACGAGTGGATGGATCCAAAACTAATGATAGCAGGTAGATTATAGCTTCAGTTTAAAAAGATAGACAATGGATCATCCATTGTTTGTTGCCCACCCAACATGAACCACATAGAAGACCCCAGATGAACCAGATAGTAGACAGATACTATTCATTGCTGGCTCGATATGAGACTCATGGGCAATTCAAAACTCAAGATTGAACGATAAAGTAGCAGGTAATAATAACCGATGTATAACATAAGCAAACACGAAAGATTACAACCTCTCTTCCGGAACTGTCTAGTCCTCATGTTCATCTGCTCAGTCGATGATGGTAATGCAGTTGGCGTGGCTGCCGACAACAAGGAAGATGATCTGAGGCGGCGAAAGAAAGTCTGCAGGGGGGATCTCTGCTGCAGTGAACGCTTCTGTCGATGGTGCACCTCAGGTGTGGTGGATGACGGCACGGCAGGAGCAGGACATAACACACAGAGTTTTCTTTGACGCCAATCTGAAAATGAAGTAAATCTGTAAGGGCTCCTTAGATTTGGAGGATTCTATAAATGCAGGGACATGAAAAACACAGGAATAGGATAGGAATGCACGTGCAAAATAGAGCATTTGGAAACATAGGATTTCAGTCAACCTGGGTGTTTGGCTCACATGAATTGGAAGAATAGAGGAATGGAGAAACAAAGTGATGCGACGAGTGTACAACCTCTTTGGCATAGCCTTGTGGACCTCAGCATCATTGGGTTGGACGTGGAGGATGGTGATGATGCTGGCATGACTTTCGGAGGCGGGGAAGAAGATCCGAGGCCTCTGGAAACGGCGCCGAGGGTACTGCTCCGCTGTGATGGACGGCTCCCTATAGCAGCTCCGCTAAGGTGTACGGCGACGAGGCTGAAGCATGACAAGACAGACAACTTTAACCTGAAGTGGGACCCTAATATCATCTGCAATAGATGATGTAAAATACATCACCAAAAAGTGCTAGATGTAAAACGCATCAGCCGCGCCACGGCTGCTCCGACAGATGCTGTAAGTACTGTTCACTCTGAACTTAACTAAAGAAAATGAACTTTACAGTCGAAACTGAATTTTACTGTCGAAACTGATTGAACTAGTAATAGAGCATTGCAATAGATGTTTAGGGCATTCGAGCACTAGTAGCAGAGAAGCAGTGATCTAAATCAGCAGACGCTCGAGCAGGGAACGCACTAGCAGAGAGCAAGTCGTGCAGTAGGAGTGCAAACGAGAGCAGGAGCTAAAGCAACTCCTGTAGCTGCCGGAGCTTGTGCAGCAGCAACAGTGCAAGCGAGAGAAAGAGCAGAGCAGCAGCACGAACGAAAGCAGGAGCAGTGCAGCAGCGCGACCGACAGCAAGAACAGAGCCACAACACGAGCAAGAGCCGGAGCAGCTACAGCTAGTGCTGTTGTGGAAGTCGCCGCCGAGGAAGCAATGACATGGCGGAGAGACGCCGTGGATGATGTGGCCGGTGACGGCGCCGTCGATGGAGACGCCATGTCTGCTCGGTATCGAGCACCGGCAGCCCCGTGAGATCGAATAAAAGATAAAATGCAGCGGTGAGATCAGAACCTCCTTGGTGGCGCCGAGTTGGCTTCGGCTTCATCGGAGGAATTGGTGAGGGTGCTGCAGTTCCGGTGGGGCAGGTCAAGACAGTGCTGTGGGGATTGAGGTGGCGCGATAGACGAGGCGAACGTCGGGGCAGCTCCTTGGAGGTGGAGGACGGGGCGGCTGATCCGGCGGGACTACGAGATCGACAACGGATCCTCATCCAGTGCGGTGGATGAGGGACGGCGAGCTGTTGCGGTGGACAATGTAGTCGGGGAAGAGTCTCCGGCTGGGCGGCGGTCGGGAGGCCGAGGAGGAGCGTGGGGTTTCGCGGGTTTTGGTGGCCTCGGTGTACGAATGGGGGGGAGGGGGGAGCCAAGCTTAGGGACGTGCTTGTCTGAAATGTAGGGTAAGTTACAAGCGTACCCTCACCGGTTTTGACACCGCGACGTGGAGCTTCATTTCCGGCTGAGGGGTAAAAGGGGGATTTCGCGTGTCTGGGCTGCGGGAGCGATTTTGGATGAGGAGGGAGTTCTCGCGCGCGTCCAAATTTCGGGATAACAAGGCGCGGTGCGGGTTGAAGAAGCGGGAGTTTCAAAGCAGGTGAGACAAAAGATACTCGAGCTTGAAAATTTCGGGATAACAAGGTGCGGATTCCTTGTTCGGCAGAACAAACTTAACGTGTAAAAAAAATCATACAAGACACAAGAGAGTCATGTCCCCTTTTACTATATTGCTATAGATGCCATTGAAAAAACTACAAAAAAATGTAAAAAAAATCGGGAGAACATGATTACCCTGCACAGTACCAAATCGATTCACACTTCCCTCAACAACAACAAAAAACAAATCAATTCCCACCAAAGAAAGAGTAATGTCCCTTTTTATATGATTACAGATGCCATGATCTCGAATTTCAATTTTTGAATCCATGTTATGTTCAATTCGAATATATCATTAGGTGACCTTGCGGTTTATAATTGATGTAGTCATACATTTTGATCTTCCACCATATATGAACATTTTACTCCACCATGTGAACATATATATTATCGTCTACCATATGGACTAAATTTGAATCAATTTTCCTTATTTGAATACGATTGTTGTCAAGTTATACAATAATTTAAATATTATCTTGATAAAAAAAGACATGCATATAGCAGTAATCATATTTCACTATGAACTACATGTACCATATGCTCTCCAATTCAAATATCTGTATCCATTTTATGTTGAATTCAAATCATAGTACATTATTGGTCTAGGTAGCGAGATGTTCGGGATAATCTAAACCCTGTTTTCATACGTATAATTTTTGGCTGAATTGGGACAAGTTTTGGTATAAGCCTCTTGCAAAACCAGAGATTCTCTCAACAAGCCTCGTGGTTCCGAGAGGGAACGTGTCACCTTTGTGTGCGAAACGCTATACGCTGCCTCCCCCCTGATTTTATTTACAGAGGCAACATAGAACTATATGAGTGCCCTATTAAATTTTGGAATTATTTGGCCTTTTTATACATTAATTGAGTTTCTGGACTTTTAATGTGCATAATCTAAATATGAATTTCATGCACATGCTCCGGTGCACCAAAGTGTGTTGAAAAATCACATGTGTGTCCTTGGTTGAATTTCTAGGTCCCATGGAAGAAATGAGAATGAAATTCAAACATATGGGCGTCATGACTCTGCCGAGAACATCAAGAAACTTAGATTTTAAATTCATGTAATGAAACTTGGCATGGTGTCATGTCATGGCACAAACATGTTGTGGTAAAAAATTGGGCCGATTTGGAAGCTCGTGGTTCTAAGAGGGAACGTGCCACCCGCCCCCCCGCCCTTGAGTTTCTTAACAAAGGCAACATAGAACTACATTAGTGCCATGTTAAAATTTGGAATTATTCCGGGTTCGTTTGTCATTTTTTATACATTAATTGAGTTTCTGGTCATTTAATGTGCATAAGTCAAATTTGAACTACAAGCAGATGCTCTCGTGCACCAAAGTTGGTTGAAAAATCACATTTGTGTCCTCGGGTGAATTTCTAGGTCCCATGCAAGAAATGAGAATAAAATTAAAACATCTAGGCATCGTGGCTCGGCCGAGAACATTGAGAAACTTGGTTTTAAAATTCTTGTAAATCCAAAACACGTCTGAAAATCATGAAACTTGGTATGGATGTCAAGTCATGGTACTACCATGTTGTGGTAAAAAAAATGGCCGAATAGGAACAGATTTTGGTCTAAGCTTCTTGCAAACCGAAGCTTCTCTCAAGAAGGCTCGTGGTTCTGAGAGGGAACGTGTCACCTTTGAGTGCGAAACGATATACGTTGTCCCCCTTGAGTTTATTTACAAAGGCAACATAGAACTACATGAGTGCCTTGTTAAATTTTGGAATTATTTCGGCTTCGTTTGGCCTTATTTACACATTAATTGAGTTTTTGGTCATTTAATGTGCATAATTCAAATTTGAACTACAACCACGTACTCCCGTGCACCAAAGTTGGTTGAAAATCACATTTGTGTCCTCGGGTGAATTTCTACTCCCATGCAAAAAATGAGAATAAGATTCAAACATCTGGGCATCGTGGCTCGGTCAAGAACATTGAGAAACTTGGTTTTAAAATCATGAAACTTGGCACGGTGTCATGTCATGGTAGTACCATGCCGTGGTAAAAAAATTGGCCGAATAGGAACAAATTTTGGTATAAGCTTCTTGCAAATCGGAGCTTCTCTTAAGATGGCTCGTGGTTCTGGGAGGGAACGTGTCGCCTTTATGTGTATAATTCAAATTTGAAATACAAGCACATGTTCCAGTGCACCAAAGTTGGTTGAAAAATCACATGTGTGTCCTCGGGTAAATTTCTAGGTTCCATGCAAGAAATGGGAATGCAATTCAAAATTCTGGGCGTCGTGGCTGGGTTGGAAACATTGAGAAACTTAGTTTTTTAATTCCTGTAAATCCAAAACACGCATGAAAATAATGAAACTTGGCTTGGTGCCATGACATGGCACCAACATGCTGTGGTAAATTTGCAGTCCGATTTGCGAAGGCGCACACATTAACAATCAACAAAGTCATTTTGGAACAAGTGCTGTCATGTTACAATCGGAAACACAAGTATTATTGAAACCGTGGGCGTTCTACTTACTAGTACCATTTACGTTCCGCCACGCGTCCCCATTTTTTATTAGCTAGGAGGCGACATGCAGGGTAGCTATTTGAGTACGAGAGGCGTGCGATCAGACCCCTGCGCGTGCTTATCGGGAGGAGAGCCCTTTGACCTCCATCTGCCGTCCACCTCTCTCCCAAGGTCTCCATTAATGGCGCCCGAGCCTCTGTTTAATGGCGTGGCTATGTCTCACTCGACTGAGATTTAAGAGAGGAAAAAGAAAATCTGACAAGACGAATCTTGATGTAAGATCCGACGGACCTATATAGCATCTACTGCGACTTATAGCAAGACTGATGAATATATAAGGACGATTTTTTTTATCAAAGAAGGGCTTGCCCCTTCCGATTTTCATTACTGAAAACCACCACAATTCACAAGAAGTTCAGCACAACTCCAGCCTAACACGAAGGACTAAAAGTACCAGATTGAAATCGCAACATCCCAAGAGGCCAACAAAGGCCAAACATCCGTGCTAGAACCCAACATTTCACAACCGACGACACAATCGACATCCTAAACCGATTATTACATCAAAAGAAACCAGGAAACTGAAGGAAGCCTAGCAGAAACTAGAAGAACAGCAACGCCAGGGTCGCCACAGCAATATTTTTCTTCATTCCAGCCTCGCAACATTGATCTTCCACAGGAAGATAAGGATGACTAATTGTCTTACATAATTAGAAAGATAATTAAAAAAGCCACATGTGTCTACGCCCGAAGTACACAAGGGCAAAAGAAGAAGGAAGACAAGGATCTGGCTCCCTGATCTCTACTTTCTTGATGCGTTGCTGCAGGCCACGGGAACTAGTCTCCGCGGCGAGCGGCGATGAGCTCTTTCTTGTCCTCAAGACGCTGCTTGAGAACATCCACAGATTCCTCCACCAGCCTTTGGCGCTCGTTGCGGAGCATGTCATTCTCGTCCATAAGTTTCTTGACGATGACGCCGGTCCTCTTCAACAAGGCACTGGTCTCCTCCTGCTGGTCTGCACTTCAGACGATCTTCTCCCTCAGCAGGTCGCGCTCGGCCCGGAGCCTCTCATTGCCCTCCCTTAGTTGCTGGATGACGCCTGTAGCCTGTTCAAATGAGGCTTTCACGTTGTCCTGCAACCTCGCCAAGCCGGAGATCTGATCCATCTGGCTATGGACGATCGCATGCATGCGCCTGTAACAGTCATCGCCTGCCCGCGAGAAATTTTCCCAGGCCGACGCGGCGCGGCGGGACATCTCTGCTGCATTCGTGGCGCGGCAGGACATCTCTGCTGCTTCCGCGGCGCGGCCGGACCAGTCTGCTGCATCGACGGCCCGACGGGACCTCCGTGCTGCTTCAGCGGCGCGGCGGGACCTCTGTGCTGCTACTTCCGCGTGGCGGGACATGTCGGCTGCTCTCGCAGCGAGGCGGGACATCTCTCGTGCTTCCGCTTCCATGCTCGCCTCTCCCTGGTAGCAATCTCTCGACCCAGAACTCACGCTGGCCATGGCAGACGCAAGGGAAGGATGCTGAATGACTTGTTTGTTTTTGTGGATGAGGAGTTGAGGAGGAATGTGCAGTCATCTTGGCATCTACTAGTATTTATAACCAAGTACTAATACGCTCCTAAGTGGGAAACTGTTTAGGTTGTGATCGGTGTGAACAGGTTTGGAATTCAATATACTAGCGTGGTACTAAGACACTCCTAAGTGGAAAACCGTTTAGGTTGTGATCGGTATGAACAGGTTTGCAATTCAATATAGCGTGGAGTAATTTGGAATGTGACGAGACACAAGCTCAAAAACTTGTACTCTGAGTTTAGTAGTACGTTACAGGAAGAGAAGAGGTGCATGCACGCACTCGTCCTCTCACACACGCGTCTGTTTTTTCTCGAAAAGGAGGATGATGACCCCCGGCCTCTGCATCTGGGAGTCACACACGCATCTGTAGCTACGAATTGTATTGTTCTCAACCATCCGATTGGCTCTATCATGGATGTACCTATATACTAAAACATGTCTAGATACATCTATATTTTGACAAATGGAAGGCATGTCTATTGTGGAACGGAGGGAGTGCTTGTCATCAAAATGGATAAAAAGGGACGTGTCTAGAACTAAAATACGTCTACATACATCTCCTTTTATCCATTTTGATGACAAGTAGTACTCTTACACAAAGGAACTTTATATCCAACAGACACAAAATATCCGTTCGACTGTTTGAAATTACTGATCTGATGTTGAAGTAATTGCTGCAGCGCTACCAAAACCCACCATTTCTTAAGCTAAAGTAGACCAAGGTAATCCCTATATTAGCATATTACTAAGATAAACAGAAGGCACTGTCGAAACATTTAGGATGTGAGCTTGTCAATCTGAATGTGGAGGGACACAAGCTTAGCCCCGGCCAACAGCTTGGGCGGAACTGTCAAGAAGGTCAGCTCCTGCACGTCGACGTCGCCGGGATCCTTGCTGCTTGTCACCTACATTTCCACCTTGACGACGTCGGTCGTGCCTTTGGGCTCCCCCGGCGGGCCGTTCACCCACAGCTTGGCCAAGTAGTGCGGCAGTGGGGACGCCCCTGCTCTGATGCAGACGACCAACACGGTGATAGGCGCGCCGATGTCGAGCATGCCGCCGACCAAGAAAAACGCACGGCGGTCCTCCTCCACGAACAGCAAGAGCCGTGGCTCCGACAGTGGGACTTACAGCTGGAGCACCTTGCGTACTGGATCCTGTGCACGGGCATGGGATGCGCGGTGCTGATGTGGTGGTAGAGCACCGGCGGCGGGCCTTCGTAGCCGCAGACGGGCACGGGGCATTTGCAGGGCGCGAGCGGACACACACTCTGGTGATCGGCGAGCTTGTGGTAAGTGACGTAGAGCCCACAGCCTTCGTGCGGGCACTCCACCCTCAACGACGAAAGGACGGAGTCCACCGCCGTGTTCCGCACGTCGAAGCCACCACCGTGCTCGCACTTCTGGCACTGCCGCTGGTTCCCGAGGCGCTCGACGCGGCAGTCCGCATAGGACAAGTGCCCTCCCTTGCACTGCAGAAATCAATCCAACAGCACATCAATCAAGAAACCTGCACCTTGCTCAATCAGCCGAACGGACGAGGTGTATTCGAACCTCATACACTGGAGGCGTCAAGGGGCGGAGGCACAAGGGGCAGTGGAGCACGGTGAGGTCCATCGAGACCTTAGAGAGCTCCATCATCGGGTCCTGTTCCTGTTCGGTCTGCATGATCTCGCCCTCCTCGTGCACAACCATCCTTCAAGGTGCATTAAATCAACACATGCAAGTACTATCAAAAGAAGAGTTATGGCATGCATGCATGCGTTGTAATTAATGCATCAGTAAACGCAAATTATTGAAATATATCGAGTGCAATGCTTTGATGTGTCGCGTCAACTCGTACATCAACGAGAAGTTTGATTATCCTCTCCCTCGCGGACTTAACTGCACCTGCCTTTGGCTGTATGACAGGTTGGCCACACACCTGTCGGGCCCACCTGTCATACACGTAAAGACAGGAGCGTCCCTCCCTCGCCCATGAGCGTGGTGGCTGGATAGACTAGGAGAAGCTTTCGCTACACGCTCTCCCTCCCGCACGCGGTGGACATGCAGCAGTTCAGTCAGTGCCAGATGGCCAGAAGCGTACTGTAGTACTCCTCCAGTGCAGTAGTACACCATCATTGTTCGACTTCCCGAAGAGGCGAAGAGCCAAGCGCAGCCCAGACGCTCGTGTGGCAGTTTCATGTGTAGAGTAGTCTAGATAGCGTGTACCGTGCATGTAAGCTTAAAATCGTTGGGGTCGGCTCCATGCTATGTGGCCGTCTCGAAGTTTTTTTTTAAATTAAAATAGTCTTCTGGCCCTACCTGTCACCCTGGTGATTGTAGTTCGCATGCTCATCTAGTCAAGACAGGAATATATTTTTTAATTTGTTTTTTTTAAAAGGGGGGACTCCCCGGCCTCTGCATCAGAACGATGCATACGGCCACATATATTTTAATTTGTGGTGGGTAAATGTTAGAGGTTGCAGCAAATATATTGTACATTGCGGGTCTTTCAGCCAAGTTTAGAGGCAAGCATGTGGGGCCAGTGCTATGATGTGTCGCGTCAACTCGTAGAACGAGGAGAAGCTTGATTTTACTACACACCTTCTCCCTCGCCCATGCGCGCGGTTGCTCGCAAACGAGGACAGGCTTTTGTTTAGTAGTAGTACTTCCACAACAAGCTATCCGTCCCGCTCGCAGTGGACGGACATGCAGCAGTGGATTCGACACTGTAGAAGCAGTAGTAGTAACATCATTGTTTGTCTTCTCGAAGAGGCGAAGAGCCAAGCGCAAACCGAACGTTGCAGTTGCAAACATTGGAGCACGCATATAGCCAGGCTCTTGCATGAGACAAAATTGCTATGTGAGCCCACTATTGTACTAGTACGTACAACTACTTGCTAGTATAGCCCTGTAAACCAGAAAGGAGTATTTGCCCTTCTAGAGATTTCAACAAGTGACTAGACTACACCGAGACGAAGTACATATGGAGCAAAATGAGTGAATCTGCACCGTAAATAAATACGTACTAGTTCTATCGTTTTCCTCTCCGAGGTGCACAATATTGAGTATACTAACTAGTCTCTTTTTGACACGCATTTACATTTTTTTTGACATAGTACAGACGCAAGCGCTCATATACACGCGCATAAACTCACCCCTATGAACGCACACACGCACGGCAATATCATCTTGAAATTTACGAAGTCACCATAGGCACCTCGTCGTTGATGGGTCCATAGGTGCTTGAATGCCAAGAAGGAAGAGGGTAGCGGTTCCCGAGACGTTGAACGGTCAATGATGCATCCTCAATTACATGCAGAGGGAATTAATTGGGCTGGTCACAATTACGTTGAATGGTCAATGATGCATCCTCAACTACATAGATGTTCCTACCCACTATGGAGGTAGTAACATAGTCTAGATAAGTGTGTAAGTTACTAGCTTATGTTCTTGCCCATTGTGACCAGCCTTGGAGAAGCAGACTAGAGCCAGCACGATGTGAATACAACAGAGTTTGGACTCTCATATAATAAAGGCGCCCCACCACTCCAATCCATCTACTCCCAAGTCTCTACGCAACACTGCTCACTCCAATCCAAGACCAAGTGATCAGAAGCCACAAGACCAAAGCGGCAGTCGGCTGTGCCAAATCATCCAAGGCGTCGGCCTGCGGCCCCGCACCGCGCAGCGTTTCCAGACGGTGCTGGTGACTGCAGGCATCATATCCCTCGCCGACACCGGCTTCGCCTCTCGCATCGACGACATGATGGTCAACTCCATCTGCAAGTTCACCGCCGTCAAGAAGCGCGCGGACGACCTTGCAGTACTGCTCCATCCCGCGTGCCCAGGCTCCTCATTGCCTGCCACCCTCATCGGCCTACATGGTGACGAACTCTTTCAAGCCCTGGTGGCCCTGCAGGTGCCGGAGGTCGCGATGAAGAATGTGCACCTCAAGGCCGCGCTCTCCGCGCAGCGCCTCGCCATGCAAGAAACCGTCGACCTGCAAATCCACGTCTACGAGGAAATCGTCTACATAGGCCACTACAAGGCAAACGAGGATAGAAAGACATTGGCCTTCTTCTAGCGGCTGGAATCTTTGGACGCGATTGTTTAGAAGCACGTCGACCTGGCCACGAAAGCCGCTGCTACTTAGGCGCCATTCGGTGGGCCAGCGCCCTGAGTCGAGGAGGTGGACGTCGTTGATGGATGCATCTCTTCTTATTGCCTCCTGTAACCAGCACTGCATCGCCTCGTGGCCTTAATGTTTTATTAGTATAGTACTCCCTCCGTTCCCAAATATAAGTCTTTCTAAAGATTCCAGCAAGTGACTACTACATACGGAGCAAAATGAGTGAATCTACACTCTAAACTATGTCTTCATACATCTGTATGCTGTATTCCATTTGAAGTAGTATCTAAAAAGGCTTATATTTATGAACGGAGGGAGTATATGGCATTTTTTATTCCAGTCGTAACGTTTTCACTGTGTGGTGGGGCCGCAGTTGAGCAAACCCACCCCACCCACCGGGCGTCGGCCGAGTTTTAGAGAGTAGAAGAGAGAAACGAGGGAGGAGGGCTAGCTGTAGCATGGACGCTGTTGTCAGATGGGACTCGTATTTATAGAATAGGAGTACTGAGCACTCGTTCCTCTTGTTTTTTTGAGGGAAAATTAGTCGTACCACTAGTTGGGTGCGTGCGACCTATAGCTGTCATCACTTTAGGTCTACTTTTCGAACCGCGGCTACACTTCACAGTACATATTTTTCACGCATTTATCCTCCTATATGTACTCCTAGGCTATTTCCACGTGCTCCCATTCGCCGACATGTGGGACATAGAGCATCTGGGTCGTAGTGCATGCACAACTCGGAGCATATGCCGGGGTACTTTACATTTCAGACCTCATGAATTACATGCAAACCCCCCGTAGAAGAATAAATAAATCAATGAATTACTACATGAAACCGGATTATTTTCGTGGAAACCGGAGCACATCCATTAAATTTTGGACATAACACATTTATAAAAAATGACCGGACCTAAACCAGTCTAAGGGTCTCTTTGATTTTTCCCGAAAAAAGGGCCTCTTTGATTCGCACGATACTGAAAACACATGAATGTGGAAAGTATGATGGCGATGAACCGAGACGAGGAGAACTCTAACTCAGTTAGAGGTTAGAGTTAGATTCTAACCCTGAACTAACTCTAAACCAAAGAGGTGTATGGATGGCAGGGTTAGATTGACAATAAATGCTCTATCTCAATCATTTGACTACCTTGGACCCTATTTTTAGTCAGAGTAAAATAAGTCCATTGGATCCAAGCACCCTCTTGGTGCGGCCGGCTCTTCTATGGCCTCCTCCCGCTCACAATTGACATAAACGAACCATCTATACAATCAAGCATGCAAAACATGATAATTTTTACTTTGTCCATACAAATGAGATATCCCACTTAAACATACAAGTCGTCAATCAAGCTTCACAAAATAAAAGAACACTTCATGAAACAAAGAATGAGCTAACTCATCACAGAAGTTGTTCACGATAGGGAGGGAGCCCGGAGCCCCTCACGCACCGAGGGAGGAGCTCGCCATCGCTGCTCTGGAGGAAGGCTCTGTAGAGCCCAAGCCCCGGGAACCCCTCCGATGCCGGCCCTTGCGAGTTGAGGTCGACACCGGCATGGGTAGCAGGGCCGCTTGCCGCCGACTGGGAACTTAATCTTTGGGCCTCTATAAATAATGCAAGCCTGTAACTAAAATACCTAGAAAGGTGAACTGAATCTTTGGGCCTCTAGAAATAATGCAAGCCTGAAACTGAAATACCTAGAAAGGTGAAGTGAATCTTTGGGCCTCTAGAAATAATGCAAGCCTGAAACTTAAATACCTAGAAAGGTGAACTGAATCTTTGGGCCTCTAGAAATAATGCAAGCCTGAAACTGAAATACCTAGAAAGATGAACTGAATCTTTAGGCCTCTAGAAATAATGCAAGCCTGAAAATGAAATACCGAGAAAGGTTTACTAAATCTTTGGGCCTCTAGAAATAATGCAAGCCTGAAACTCAAATACCTAGAAAGGTGAACTGAACCTTTGGGCCTCTAGAAACAATGCAAGCCTGAAATTGAAATACCAAGAAAGGTGAACTGAATCTTTGGGCCTCTACAAATAATGCAAGCCTGAAATTGAAATACCTAGAAAGGTGACCTGAATCCTCTAGAAAGATTTATTACCTCCTCAAGCAGCATCAAACAATTCCATGCGTGCACCACAAATCTATAGCAAGTTTGATCAGGATCTACTTTTCCAAATCAGAATTAGCACTAGAGCAAGCAAGATCAATGATATGGCCGTGAGACAGAGAAGGAACGAACAAACTCACCCCTCTCGCGACCTCCCTGGTAGATGCGCCGCCGCCGCGCATGACAGAGGGAGAAAAACGACTGGTGAAGGGGGAGCAGGGCGACCTTCGAAGGTCGGAGGGAGAGGGCAGCCGGAGTAGGGCGGCAAAGGCCGGAAGGAGAGGGCGGCCGGAGGAGAGAGAGGGCGAGCGGCGCTTGGGCGGGCGACCCTATGTGGAGCAGAGAGGAGTCGTGCGAGAGGGGGGGGGAGCGATCTGGTGCGGGCAGGTGAGATTTTGTTAGCGGAGCGATCTGGTGCGGGCAGGTGAGATTTTTTTAGTTCTCTTTTAGTGGGCCCAGGATAACTAACCCAATTAGAACCTCTCCACCGGGCTAGTTTTTTTAGTTGTGTTAGAGCAAACTAGCTCAAACTAACCCCTCTTGTTTCGATAATTTGAGGCTATTTCAACCCAAACTAGCTCTAACTCAGGGATCCAAACAAAGAGGAGTGTTACTTTACATGCTACAGTGTGGACCGTAGCACATTGTTTTTTATGGCCATATCACCACATTATTGTTTTGTACTGCTGGTTCACTGGGCTACCGTGGTTCGCACGGCTGGTTCACTGGGCCGCCATGGTTCGTACTCCTCCGACCTGAGTAGTACTCCCTCCGCTCCTAAATATAAGTCTTCGTAGATATTTCACTGTGGAGCACATACGGATGTATATAGATGCATTTTATGTGTAGATTAACTCATTTTTCTCAGTATGTGGTCCATAGTGAAATCTCTCCAAAGACCTGAGTAGTATAGTACTAGTATATACCGCATCATTCTTTGCTCCTTCTTACTACTCCGACATGTGGGAGAGCCAGCATCTGGGTCGACGTGTCATGCACCAGATTAGAGCGCGGAACGGAAGTGGGGCATCACCCCGGTCGGAGCGCTAGTAGTTCATGACTATAGTGAGTGGTCATATCACAAGTCTTTCCAACAGTAACGCGCCGTCAAATCGCACAGCCCTACTCGCTCACCCTCCTCGCCTCACTGTCAAACCGCCTACCAGAAAACTGCCGTGCGTACTGCCCGGGAAAAGCCCCGCCCTCAACTTTTAACTACATGAAAATAGTTTGAGCTTGTTCGTTCTATATAAATACAGTACTTACTGTATGTTTATTCACCCGTGGGGTTGTTCAATGAATGGGGCGGGGAACACAAGTGAACAATACTACCTCTGTCTGGGTTTATTGGTCCCCATTGTATTTCGTGCCAAATTTTGACCATAGATTAAACTAAGAAAATGTTCACGCATGTCACCAAACATTATATTTTTCAAAACTATGTCCAAATACGAATCCAATGAGATAATTTTTCTTGACATGCATTAACATTTTGTTAGTTAAATCTTTAGTCAAAATTTGGCACAAACTATAAAAGGGACCTATAAACCAGGGCGGAGCTAGTACTGTAGTAGTAGTAAGTAGGAGTCGTAGAGTAGTCACCTTAAATAGAGAGTTTCTTTTCTTTAATGCCACGTACACAAATTGAAACGCTTGTTGTGGAGAGAAAAAAGATAATCACTCCACTATATATGGACGCAGGGGCCTGAGTGCTTGCTTTACTAGGGTTGCTCTCTTCATTCTCTCATCCTCTCCAAATATAAACAAGACAGCGGTAGCGACATTTTCTCTCTGCTCACCGCTGGTTACAGATCCGGCCGGATCCCTTCGGCCGATGTGTGTAGAGGACTAAAAGGTGCATCATTCACGCGGTCATCACCGCTGAGGGAGGAAACCCACAGCTGCCGGAGGGGCCCGATCCTCTGCCCGTGCCGTTCTCTCCGACACAGCGCTGGCTCGGGAGGTCCTCCAACTCTTCTTCCTCCCTGTCATATTGTCCGCAGATCCGACCTGCCACCGCCGACATCCCAGCGACCCTCAGGTATAAGTTCTTCGAAAGAGGCCTTGCTCTACTGCCCTAGCTCACCACGTGTCTGCATGTGCATCTTTTTCTACTCCCATCAGCTCTTCCAAAGCCACCTAAATTTTTAGTATTATTAGAGGTAAAACTACTTCATGCATTCGAATCCAGGGCTTTGTTCAAACAACAAAGAAAGGGGGGAAAGTTGTAGCATGAATCTAGGACTTGATTCAAAGAGGAAATAATATGGTGAAAGTAGTAGAGACCGGATACCCAACCGGTCTCTTGGTTGAAAAGGGAAATAATGGGAAAACGCAGTATAAGCTGGATAAGGAACAAATCTATTATTGCTTGAAAAAAGGATAGAAAGTGGCGGCTGGTGGACAAGTCAACAGAGTATGTCCAGGATTAGGTTTGCTGCCATCACATAGTAAAAGGTCTCCAGGATTAGATTTGCTGCCCTCACATAGTAAAAGGTCTCAGGATTAGATTTGTTGCCCTCACATAGTAAAAGGTCTCAGGATTAGATTTGCTGCCCTCACATAGTAAAAGGTCTCAGGATTAGATTTGCTGCCCTCACATAGTAAAAGGTCTCAGGATTAGATTTGCTGCCCTCACATAGTAAAAGGCTTCCAGGATTAGATTTGCTGCCCTCACATAGTAAAAGGCTTCCAGGATTAGATTTGCTGCCCTCACATAGTAAAAGGTCTCCAGTATTAGGTTTTCTGCCCTCACATAGCGTGAACAAGCTCGGCATCACCACTTTATGCCTCCTTGTAGGTACATTGTGCTGATGCGTCCACTGTCGCATGTCCTTATACCAACCTTTTGCTATTTTTTTGCGGGTAAACCAACCTTTTGCTGTAAGGGCGCATGTAAAATGAAGCGATCACACTGTTACCTTAGGGACATGTGTAACCAATGTTATTGTTAATCTAATGCCTCCAGTGATAAGATGCAATTAAATTGTGTTACAAATGGCACTCCTGCTGTTTTCCCCAGTATGATAAGTAAGTTGCTCCTTTACGCTGCTGAGTGTCCTGGTGTCCCCACGATCCCATGCCCTTAAACCATCTCTTTAGCTGCTGTTGATTTACTGTGTCTGGTAAACAAGCAATGCCACCATTAAAGTAATCCCATATCTGAGGAATCTCATTGCTGATTGTAATGCTTCTGGTAACATGAAGCATTGCTGACGTTTTAAAATTTCTACTATCCTTGCGTGATTGCCACGAACATAATTAAGATGCTTCTTTTCATTTTGTATACATTTCGTATATTCTTATTGACCAGCAACTGTTTACTTTCTATCATTTTGTGCAGATAGGGATATCCATTTCCCCTTGTTACTATTGTGACCTTTTGGTGAACTGCACAAAACACTTTTTTTTGGAATGAGTGTCTTGTGTAGTTCAACTAAAATGTCACGTGGGCAACATCTCTCAATTTTGGTGGAACTGCACAAAATGGTTAAACTAAAGTGAAACCATGCTCTCCTGTCCGCTTGTTTGTGCTATGCAAACATGTTGTTGCAAACAGGAATACTCTACTACAGATGTTGTGACGGTCAAGAGCAACATCTCTCAATTTTGGTGGAACTGCACAAAATGGTTCAACTAAAGTGAAATAATGCTCTCTTGTCTCCTTGTTAGTGCTATGCAAACATGCTATGCAAACAGGAATGCTCAACTACAGATGTTGTGATGGTCAAGAGCATTCGCCAAGTTCTTCGATTGTATGACATGGCTAGCCAAGATGGATTTAATTCCAATATTGACTTTATCAAAAGGCTCTAATGGGTTGGTTTTGAATCTTGCAAGCTGGGAATTAGTGAGATGTGTAGGCATCTTTGTTGTACTTATTATTTGAATCTTATTTGTTGGTTCTGAATCTTGCAAGCTGGGAATCAATGAGATGTGTAGGCATCTTTGTTGTACTTATTATTTGGATCTTATTTGTTGGTTCTGAATCTTGCAAGCTGGGAATCAATGAGATGTGTAGGCATCTTTGTTGTACTTATTATTTGGATCTTATTTGTTGGTTCTGAATCTTGCAAGCTGGGAAACACGTCATGATGATGCAGAGGACAGCAACCATAACAAATAATTCAAACTTGGTAGTATTACCTTTGTGAAAGTGCGACAAATGTGCTAATCGTGTGCGTCCTGAGAATAATAATTCTAATTGTTGTGCATGTTGATCCCGTGGCACTGATAGCACGAGCCAATGCATTGCTTGTTTTAAGTATAAATTTCTACTAAAGCTAATTAAATTTAAGTAAAATGACACCTAACTCCTGTTATTACAGTACCAATATAGACCCGCTCGTGAACCGACGTGTGGCCGGAGTAGGTTTCTTAATGGAGGCGTTTGAATGCGCCGAGGGTGCATCTACTGCCGGGCGTGCAGTGGACGAGGGAGGCATAGTAACTGTTGTCACCTATACACACTCAGCTTACTGTTGAATCCAGTTCCCCAAGAGCTGAAAACGAACTGCTGCCGCCGCCTACACACTCGTTCACTCAAAGAGACTCCAATGGCGATCCGAGGGTTGAGCCTACTGGATATGGACTTCAGCAAGGAGTTAGTTCGCTGTTCAGTCCTATGGCTGCACCAAGTTGAATGTGATGTACACCAACGATACGGACTCGGTGAAGCTCTGCCTCGCCTCAGTCCTATGGCTGCACCAGGTTCTGGAGCATTCGCTCGTTTCATCGGCGGCGCCGACTGCACCTTCGCTATGGTGGAGAGAAGGAAGAACGCGATGATTCAGCCATTTGGTGCAACAAGCTTGTCGACATCCAGAAGCAATACAAGATCATCAGCAATGGGCAGGAGAAGGACTCCATGGTTGACCTCGCTTAGACCATCATCGACCTCTGATACGCCAACATGAAAGAAGACGACCTGAACACGTGGGAGGTACCTCTAAATCTAGCCTACATAACCTACACGGCCAGGGACGCATACGCATGCTATGACATGTACATGCAGATCTTGGACATGAGGGCGTGCCTGCTTCCCGTAACGGACGAGTACACGGACAGCCGCAGCATCATGATCAAGCATGCCAGGAAGGTCTCGATGTTGTACTTTATCTGTTTATAAGCACCTTTATCATCTGAGTGTTTCATGCATTAGCATATGTGTCGTAATTATCTGTTTTGTACGAAATATTTCTTTTAAGAACCCATTAACCTGATTGCTTTTTTTAGTGGCTATTTGCTAATGTATGTAAACTAGTTAACTTGTCCGTAAAAAAAACTAGTTAACTCGGCTGCCATGCTTTGAATCTCCTTCCTCCCAACATATTCCTCTCCTCAGGTGGACCCAGCAGGTCTCTAAATTTTCTCCCACTTTCTTTTTCGATGTAAACTGAGTTTTCTCCCAGTACTTTCCCCTAGAACCAACTCAACTATCCCACGTCTAGCCTAAAAAATAATAATACCCCACGTACTATTAACTCATCAAATTAAAATGATATTTTATTTCATAAGTTGAAAGTTCTTACAAAATAATAATAATAATTGTTTATATATAACTTGCCAAGTTAACTCCTAGTGATTGCGTACATAAGCTTGCAAAGATTTTACTGACTTGCAATCATGTGTTTATGTTTTTATAACATTTCTCCGTCTAGCCCAACATGATATTTTCACCTAGCCCAGCAAGTCCACGGATTTCGAGAAAAATGCAAATGGGATTTAAACGGGCTGCATAGATGCTACATCATTGTTTCACCCAGCCCACCAAATGGACTAAAAAACAAATGGACTGGCTGACATGTGGGCCAGTAGGTCGAAGCCTAAGAAGGCGTTGGATTTACATCCAACGGCCGGCATTCTTCTTCAATCTATTGTCTTCTTCCCCCAGCGCTGTCGGAACCGCCTGCTCCATCCTTCGGCGTCCAGCGGCGTTGTTTTGCGCTCCTCAGCGAAACGCTACCTCGCCGACGGCTAGGTCATCCCTCCACTCCGCACCTCCTGTTATTCTCTGCCGAGTGTAGGCCCACCCCGCACCCGAACCAGTCAAGTTTCACACTCCTCTCCGTCTGCGACTCCACTGCCGCATCTTCCCCATCTCCGGGTCATTCCAGTCTGGGGCCTTGCCGTCGTCCACCGCCTCGGTGCACTCAGCACGGCGTGGTCAACATACGAGAGTCATCGGGAGAGGACTGTACGTGGAGAGCCTGATGGCTGGGACCCACGAGGTCCATGGTCGCACGCAAGGAAAGTTCCTCCTTATTACGCACTGTACGTGCACTGTACGTGGGAAGGGCTTATGTATTTCGCGAAAAAAACGTCCCCCCCCCCCCGCTGACAGTTGGACCCACCAGCTATATCTTCGCACGCGAGGAAGTGCCTCCTTATTACGCACCAAAAAATGAATACCCCCTGCTAGCTGGGACCCACCATAGTGGGTGGCTGACTTGTGGGCCTACTAAGTTGACGAGGACGGAGGGCTTTGTCAACTTAGTCAATATGAACGATTCTAGCTCCAGTGACCGTACGATGTCCATCCAACGGCCATAGTGCTTCTTCAACCTCTATTCTTCTTGCTCCAGCCGCCCAAAGCAGCGCCGGTCGTGCCGCGTGCTCCTGCCTCTCGTGGCCGGCTGTGATGCCGCGGAGGCCTCACCACCCCCTACTACTCCCACCGCTGGCCCAGGGTATCCCTCTACTCACCCACACCCCCTGTTATTCTGCAGCGACAACAGCCTCACGCCGCATCCGAACCAGTGAACCCTCGTACTCCTCTCCGCGTGGGCATCCACTGCCGTGTCTTCCTCGGCTCCTCGTCGTCCCCTTCCTAGGCCTCGCCGTCGTCCACTGCCTTGGTGCTCTCGGCGCGGCGTGGTCAATGTGGTCAACGAACGACTTCCATCGGAAGAGTACTGTATGTGGAGAGGCTTACAGCTGGGTCCAAGGCCACAACCCAGATTTTTTGTGATTTGCCAAGTCGCTTTATTAGGCCTGTTGGGCTGCAAATCTTTCAAGACGAGGAGAGCTTCATTCTGCTGGCCGAGAAAATGGCCTATCAGTAATGAGAAATGGGTTGTACATTTTTAAAACACATCAAACCGGCAATTAGTTTCAAATATCTTTTTTTCATTTCAAGATTTTAAATTACATTAATTTTTATGCGTGGAGAATTTGTTGGATTTTATATTGATATAAATTTATTTTTAAAATTAGTTTGAATGCGAGTCAAAATTTCGGGATTAAAAACAGTTCGGACCACACCGAAATATGCAAAATTTCGTATATTTTTTTAACCGTGGCCACAATATGGGCTGTAATGCTAACAAAAAGAATATGGGCTCCAAACAAAACCTTAAGAATTAGCAAATGGGCTGTATGCTGTTTTCCACAGATTTGAGGCTTTCCTAAAAAAAGGTTGACACACAAGTAGTGACTGTTGGATGGCCATCCAACGACCGTCGTGCTTCTTCAATCTCTGCTCTTCCTGCTCCAGCCGCTAAAACAAGCACCGACGGGACTGCCTACTCCCTCCTCCCCGCGGCCGGCTATGCTGCCGCGCAGGTCTCACCGCCCCACCGTACTCCCATCACTAGCCTAGTCATCCCTCTACTCACCCACACCTGCTGTTATTCTCCGACGACGACAGACGAACCAGTAAACCCTCGTTCAGTCGTACTCTCCTCCGCGTGAGAAACAACTTCGGAGTCTTCCCTGCCTCCGTGTCGTTCCCTTCCTAGGCCTTGCCGTCGTCCATCGCCCTGGTGCTCTCAGTGTGGCCTGGTCAACATGGTCAACGACCGACATGCATCTGAAGTGGACTATACGTGGAGAGGCCGACAACTGGGTCCACGGCCGCACGCAAGGAAATGCCTCCTTATTACGCGCAAAATAATGATTCCTCCACCTGACATCGGGGACCCATCGAAAGGGCCTCAGTATTTCGCGAAAAAACATTACTGCTGCTGACAGCTCGGACCCACCAGCTATATCTTCGCACACAAGGAAGTGCCTCCTTATTACGCACAAAAAAATGAATACTCCCCCTGTTAGCTGGGACCCAGTATAGAGGCAGGCTGACTTGTGGGCCTACTAAGTTGACGGTGATGGAGGGCTTTGTCAACTTAGTCAATATGCACGATTCTAGCTCCAGTGACCGTACGATGTCCATCCAACGGCCCTAGTGCTTCTTCAACCTCTGGTCTTCTTACTCCAGCCGCCCAAACCAGCGCCGGTCGTGCCTCGTGCTCCTGCCTCCCATGGCCGGCTGTGATGCGGCGGAGGCCTCACCGCCCCCTACTACTCCCACCGCTGGCCTAGGGTATCCCTCTACTCACCCACACCCCCTGTTATTCTGCGGCGACAACAGCCTCACGCCGCATCCGAACCAGTGAACCCTCGTATTCCTCTCCGCGTGGGCATCCACTGCCATGTCTTCCTCGGCTCCTCATCGTCCCCTTCCTAGGCCTCGCCGTCGTCCACTGCCTTGGTGCTCTCGGCGCGGCGTGGTCAATGTGGTCAATGAATGACTTCCATCGGAAGAGTACTGTATGTGGAGAGGCTTACAGCTGGGTCCAAGGCCACAACCCAGATTTTTTGTGATTTGCCAAGTCGCTTTGTTAGGCCTGTTGGGCTGCAAATCTTTCAAGACGAGGAGAGCTTCATTCTGCTGGCCGAGAAAATGGCCTATCAGTAATGAGAAATGGGCTGTACATTTTTAAAACACATCAAACCGGCAATTAGTTTCAAATATCTTTTTTTCATTTCAAGATTTTAAATTACATTAATTTTTATGCGTGGAGAATTTGTTGGATTTTATATTGATATAAATTTATTTTTAAAATTAGTTTGAATGCGAGTCGAAATTTCGGGATTAAAAACAGTTCGGACCACACCGAAATATGAAAAATTTCGTATATTTTTTTAACCGTGGCCACAATATGGGCTGTAATGCTAACAAAAAGAATATGGGCTCCAAACAAAACCTTAAGAATTAGCAAATGGGCTGTATGCTGTTTTCCACAGATTTGAGGCTTTCCTAAAAAAAAGGTTGACACACAAGTAGTGACTGTTGGATGGCCATCCAACGGCCGTCGTGCTTCTTCAATCTCTGCTCTTCCTACTCCAGCCGCTAAAACAAGCGCCGGCGGGACTGCCTACTCCCTCCTCCCCGCGGCCGGCTGTGCTGCCGCGCAGGCCTCACCGCCCCACCGTACTCCCATCACTGGCCTAGCCATCCCTCTACTCACCCACACCTGCTGTTATTCTCCGACGACGACAGACGAACCAGTAAACCCTCGTTCAGTCGTACTCTCCTCCGCGTGAGAAACAACTGTGGAGTCTTCCCTGCCCCCGTGTCGTTCCCTTCCTAGGCCTTGCCGTCGTCCATCGCCCTGGTACTCTCGGTGTGGCCTGGTCAACATGGTCAATGACCGACATGCATCTGAAGTGGACTATACGTGGAGAGGCCGACAACTGGGTCCACGGCCGCACGCAAGGAAATGCCTCCTTATTACGCGCAAAATAATGATTCCTCCACCTGACATCGGGGACCCATCGAAAGGGCCTCAGTATTTCACGAAAAAACATTACTGCCGCTGACAGCTCGGACCCACCAGCTATATCTTCGCACACAAGGAAGTGCCTCCTTATTACGCACAAAAAAATGAATACTCCCCCTGTTAGCTGGGACCCAGTATAGAGGCAGGCTGACTTGTGGGCCTACTAAGTTGACAGTGACGGAGGGCTTTGTCAACTTAGTCAATATTCACGATTCTAGCTCCAGTGACCGTACGATGTCCATCCAACGGCCGTAGTGCTTCTTCAACCTCTGGTATTCTTACTCCAGCCGCCCAAACCAGCGCCGGTCGTGCCTCGTGCTCCTGCCTCCCATGGCCGGCTGCGATGCGGCGGAGGCCTCACCGCCCCCTACTACTCCCACCGCTGGCCCAGGGTATCCCTCTACTCACCCACACCCCCTGTTATTCTGCGGCGACAATAGCCTCACGCCGCATCGGAACCAGTGACCCTCGTACTCCTCTCCGCGTGGGCATCCACTGCCGTGTCTTCCTCGGCTCCTCGTCGTCCCCTTCCTAGGCCTCGCCGTCGTCCACCGCCGTGGTGCTCTCGGCGCGGCGTGGTCAATGTGGTCAACGAACGACTTCCATCGGAAGAGTACTGTACGTGGAGAGGCTTACAGCTGGGTCCAAGGCCACAACCCAGATTTTTTGTGATTTGCCAAGTCGCTTTGTCAGGCCTGTTGGGCTGCAAATCTTTCAAGACGAGGAGAGCTTCATTCTGCTGGCCGAGAAAATGGCCTATCAGTAATGAGAAATGGGTTGTACATTTTTAAAACACATCAAACCGGCAATTAGTTTCAAATATCTTTTTTTCATTTCAAGATTTTAAATTACATTAATTTTTATGCGTGGAGAATTTGTTGGATTTTATATTGATATAAATTTATTTTTAAAATTAGCTTGAATGCGAGTCAAAATTTCGGGATTAAAAACAGTTCGGACCACACCGAAATATGCAAAATTTCGTATATTTTTTTAACCGTGGCCACAATATGGGCTGTAATGCTAACAAAAAGAATATGGGCTCCAAACAAAACCTTAAGAATTAGCAAATGGGCTGTATGCTGTTTTCCACAGATTTGAGGCTTTCCTAAAAACAAGGTTGACACACAAGTAGTGACTGTTGGATGGCCATCCAACGGCCGTCGTGCTTCTTCAATCTCTGCTCTTCCTGCTCCAGCCGCTCAAACAAGCGCCGGCGGGACTGCTTGCTCCCTCCTCCCCACGGCCGGCTGTGCTGCCGTGCAGGCCTCACCGCCCCACCGTACTCCCATCGCTGGCCTAGCCATCCCTCTACTCACCCACACCTGCTGTTATTCTCCGACGACGACAGACGAACCAGTAAACCCTCGTTCAGTCGTACTCTCCTCCGTGTGAGAAACAACTGCGGAGTCTTCCCTGCCTCCGTGTCGTTCCCTTCCTAGGCCTTGTCGTCGTCCATCGCCCTGGTGCTCTCGGTGTGACCTGGTCAACATGGTCAACGACCGACATGCATCTGAAGTGGACTATACGTGGAGAGGCCGACAACTGGGTCCACGACCGCACGCAAGGAAATGCCTCCTTATTACGCGCAAAATAATGATTCCTCCACCTGACATCGGGGACCCATCGAAAGGGCCTCAGTATTTCGCGAAAAAAACGTTACTGCCGCTGACAGCTCGGACCCACCAGCTATATCTTCGCACGCAAGGAAGTGCCTCCTTATTACGCAGAAAAAAATGAATACTCCCCCTGTTAGCTGGGACCCAGTATAGAGGCAGGCTGACTTGTGGGCCTACTAAGTTGACGGGGACGGAGGGCTTTGTCAACTTCGTCAATATGCACGATTCTAGCTCTAGTGACCGTACGATGTCCATCCAACGGCCGTAGTGCTTCTTCAACCTCTGGTCTTCTTGCTCCAGCAGCCCAAACCAGCGTCGGTCGTGCCTCGTGCTCCTGCCTCCCATGGCCGGCTGCGATGCGGCGGAGGCCTCACCGCCCCCTACTACTCCCACCGCTGGCCAGGCCATCTCTCTACTCACCCACACCCCCTGTTATTCTGCGGCGACGGCAGCCTCACACCACAGCGAACCAGTGAACCCTCGTACTCCTCTACGCGCGGGCATCCAGTGCCGCGTCTTCCTCGGCTCCGCGTCGTCCCCTTCCTAGGCCTCGCCGTCGTCCACCGCCCTGATGCTCTCGGTGCGGCGTGGTCAATGTGGTCAAGGAATAGCTTCCATCGTACGTGGACTGTACTTGGAGAGGCTGACAGCTGGGTCCACGGCCGCAGCAAGGAAGTGCCTCCTTATTACGCGCAAAATAATTATTCCTCCACCTGACAGCGGGGACCCACTGGATGGGCCACCATATTTCACGAAAAAACATTTCCCCTGACTGCTGGGACCCACCAGCTACACCTTCGCATGCAAGGAAGTGCGTCTGGGCAAAAAAACGATGTGCCCCCCTAACTGCTGGGACCCACCAGCTACATCTTCGCACACAAGGAAGTGCATCCGGGCAAAAAAAAAACGATTCGCCCCCCTGACTGCTGGGACCCACCAGCTACATCTTCGCACGCGAGGAAGTGCCTGACAGTCGGGACCCACCTGGTCGAAGCGTACGTAGCGTTGTCATTCTGGTCGTGAACGTGTACGTACATACTGGTCGATGTAGAGGCACGCACGTGTTGTAGATGTAGAGGCGCGCACGTGTCGTAGTAGAGGCGCGCATGTAGCATGTACACGTACGTACAGTGGGGAGGGTGCAAGAAAGAAAATACGGCCACGTACGTACATACGGGTAGGGTCTCTAACGCCTATCGCGCATACGTACATGGCTGGATCGGAACGGAGAAACAGCGTCGTCGTCGTGTTCATGGGGAGCCAACCGGCTGGGTCGGAACGGAATGCATGGTCGTGTTCATCGGGAGAGCTTGGATGGAACAGGCAATGGAAACGAGGCCTGGCGTACCGCACAACGGAGGAAACGGCCTTGTGTTCGACCGGCCACGTTTGAAACGGGGTCTTGTTGATCGGGAGGGGCCTGGCGTACCGCAGAACGGAGGAAATGGACCTCCTACTATCGAAACGGGGTCCTGTTGATCGGGAGGGGTGTGGTGTACCGCAAAACAGAGGAAATGGACCTCCTACGGTCGAAACGGGGGTCCTGTTGATCGGGAGGGGTGTGGCGTACCGCAAAACAGACGAAACGGACTTATGTTGGAGCGCTACGGTC
>NC_041393.1:251760132-251793056 GCF_002162155.2 Triticum dicoccoides
GTCGACCTCCTCCAGCCTCCACGAGCTCCTGTTCATCCAGGCTCCACCACGCACTACTCCACCGGCTACTGTTCAACCACCCCTCCACGGGAACCCCTCCACCGTCTACTGTTCATCCAGCCCTCTACACCACGGGGTCCTGTTCAACCACCCCTCCACGGCCACCCCTCCACCGTCTACTGTTCCTCCAGCCCTCCACACCACGAGTTCTTGTTCATCCAGAGGCAACGCCACTGCTCACTGTTCATCCACCCCCCCCCCACAACACTCACTGTTCATCCCAGAGGCAGCATCGATCGACTTCAGTTAGCAGCAGTAGCGAAGGAATCGCTCCATCGGGTTCAGTTAACAGCCATCTATCGATCGCTCGGGTTCAATAACGCGTAGCCTGCAGTGCATCGCTCGGGTTCAGTTAGAGCCCAACGCCTCGCTCGACTTCAGTTAGAGCCAACCCCTCGCACACACGCGCGTACCTATACGAGAGAAACTCGCATCGCTCTCCCACCGTAACCGGCAACTCCCCGAAATTTTCCTCCCCCTCGCTTCTACCATGGTTTTTTCCATCATGGACGGCCCAAAGAATGTCATGCAGCTGCCTCTCCGGCCCGCCCAGGACGAAAAGCCCATTTTCTGTCATGATTTTTGTCATAGAAGTAGGAACCCACCACATCTATGATGATACCGGGTTTTGTCACAATTATCGTCATAGAAGTGTCATATGTATGACAAAAAAAATTTTCGTTCGGCCCAAACTGTCACGGATGTGTCTTTTTTTGTAGTGCGTAATCGGTCCTACCGAGATTGCAATGTAAACTCTCTGTCTCCTTTTCGTAACATTTCGGTCTCACCGAGATGAGCGAATCGGTCCCACCGAGTTTACCTGACCAACTCTCTTCTTAGCTTATTACCAAAATTGGTCTCACCGAGTTTGTGTAATCGGTCTCACTGAGATTACGTTATGCCCTAACCCTAACCATATCGTTCCTACCGAGTTGCATGTCGGTCCCACCGAAAATCCTAACGGTCACTAGATTTGCTGAATCGGTCTGACCGAGTTTCTAAATTCGGTCCCACCGAGATTGGCAAGTTGTGTGTAATAGTTAGATTTTGTGTGGAGGCTATATACCCCTCGACCTCCTCTTCATTCGTGGAGGGAGCCATTAGAACTAACCTACACTTCCAACTTACATTTTCTGAGAGAGAACCACCTACACTTGTGTTGAGGCCAAGATATTCCATTCCTACCATATGAATCTTGATCTCTAGCCTTCCCCAAGTTGCTTTCCACTCAAATCTTCTTTCCACCAAATCCAAATCCTGTGAGAGAGAGTTGGGTGTTGGGGAGACTATCATTTGAAGCACACGAGCAAGGAGTTCATCATCAACACACCATTTGTTACTTCTTGGAGAGGGTGTCTCCTAGATTGGCTAGGTGTCACTTGGGAGCCTCCGACAAGATTGTGGAGTTGAACCAAGGAGTTTGTAAGGACAAGGAGATCGCCTACTTCGTGAAGATCTACCCTAGTGAGGCAAGTCCTTCGTGGGCGACGGCCATGGTGGGATAGACAAGGTTGCTTCTTCGTGGACCCTTTGTGGGTGGAGCCCTCCGTGGACTCACGCAGCCGTTACCCCTCGTGGGTTGAAGTCTCCATCAACATGGATGTACGATAGCACCACCTATCAGAACCACGACAAAAAAATCTGTGTATCCTATTGCTTTTGCATTCTCCAAACCCTTCCCTTTACATTCTTGCAAGTTGCATGCTTTACTTTCCGCTACTCATATACTCTTTGCATGCTTGCTTGATATGTATTGTGATTGTTAAACTTGTGCCAAAACTTCACTTAAACCTAAAGAAATTAAAAACTGCAACTTTTGGCAGTTAGTGTCTAATCACCCCCCTCTATACAACTCTTCTCGATCCTTTCACACTTGTATCAAGAATTCTCAAGACGTGGTGAAATTCCCACGACATTCTTGACACAAAAGATGGTAATACTCCAAGGTAGATCATAACACAAGCTGGATAGAAAGAAACTCAAGGTACTACACAAAACATGAATAATTTTGTGTTGGAGGGAGGGTAATAAAGTTGTCGTTGATAACACAAATCATCGAGGGGCAAGGATGGTATTTCTCATCAAGAATTCGATTGTTATTCTGGTAGATCTCAGAATGTTGATGACGCTCATGACAAATTTTGTCGAGAGCCTCCACGAAGAAGTAATCGAACATCGACTACATCAAGTAAAATGTCGAATTTCGGGTTCCGCAAACCCTTGAGAGGTTCAAACTGTGGGGTGCATGCAGAGATCTCAACCTGCCAAGCCTGCCAACTCGCAAACCTCACTGCCTAGCGCGTTGAGCTCAAAGGGAAAGGAAGACATGGCAGTTTACCCAGGTTCGGGCCACCTTGCGGTGTAAAACCCTACTCCTGCTTTGTAGTGGATTTGCCTCAAGGGGCTGAGGAAGAACTAGTACAGTGGAGAACAGCCTCAGGAGGCGTGTTCTTGAGCTCAAGTGAGCTAGTGAGGGTGGAACGGATCCGATCGACTCCCTTCTTTGTGGATTCGACCCCCATCCTTGGTGGTGGCTAGGTCCTATTTATAGTGGCCTTGGTCCTCTTCCCAAGTGTAGGCGGGAAGGGATCCCACAATGGCCAAATTTGAAGGGAGACAACAAGTACGTCCTATCCTGACTAAAGTGGTCTTCACCTGCAAAAGCCTCTGGTCGTGACGCTGCGGTAGGCTCGGCGATGACCTCTGTCCTACCGTCCTGGCGGTGCCTGGTCTTGTTGCACCAGAATGGAAACCTTTGGTTGATTCCTCGGGACTCCGTGCCTGTTGCTTGCCTGCTTTGCACCGAAGGGGAAACTGGTACTCTGCGCCCGCTGGCACCCGCCTGGCCTTGGTCGCCATGGCTCACATCAGCTGAGCCTCACGAGGTGCACCTTGCATAGAAATCTCCGATCCTCGGGAGCCAGCCTGGGGAGGCCGATCCCTTGGGAGGTCTTGATGTCATCCGCCTCGCGAGGGTCTTGAGTTGTTGATGATGAAGCTGGGCCGTACCAGGCTGTCAATGAAGCCACACCATGGGCTGCAGGCATGCAAGTCTATGTACCCCCATATCCAGAACACCGATAGTAGCCCCCGGGTCCAAGGCACGCTCGGACTTGGCTTCTAGGCGAAGCCAAAGGGCAAGTGCGGAGTGCCGCGGGCCCTAACCGCCTGTGGCCTTGGACATTGCGTGGAGATTGATGGGATGTGGGCGTCTCCACTTCCCCATGCTGCCTTAAAATCCGTCCGACTTGACGAGTCGATGCGGCATGCAGGAAAGCATCATTACGCGAGATCATGGAGGCCGATGGTTGTCCTCCCTCCGGCTATAAATGAGGGGGAGGGGAGGAGCACCCCTCGCTCATCTCTTCCTACATCTTCTCGCTACTCGTCCCTTCTTCTTCTCCACCTTGTCATAGTCATCCATGGCGTCGACGAGGAGGTTATCGGCTGCTGAGAAAGGGAAGGCTCCCAAGGAGAGACCAGCTTCACCACCACCCAAGAGGGGTTGCAGCCGTCACCGCAAGCATGCCGCAACCCCAGCGACGGACCCTAGGGGGTGCGGGCGCACTTCTCCAGGGGCTAGCGTCTCCCTTGGCATTCATGGTGGAGCTTCTTCTCGCAGTGGAGGCCACCTGCCACGGGGAAGCCCCCGCGACAAAGGGAGGCGCGCCATGGTGGATCACCCTCATTGACCGTGCTTCTCCTCGATTGATGTGCTCCCAGAGTTTGTGGTGTGGTCTGAGAGGCCCGCCAACACCTCGCTCTGGCTCCTTCGCTTCTTCACCGGCGAGCTACCAACCTCGGGGCTCGACGGCCTCTGGCTGCAAGCCGACGACTGCTGCAGTAGGGCCTCGTGGGTGGGGATCGAGATCACTGCCGCGGGCAACATGGTCCTGACCCGCGGCTAGCAGGCGTTTGCCCTCGCATGAGGCCTGAGCGGAAGGTGCACCCTCCACTCCAAGTACGACGGCCTAGCGACCCTCTTCGTGAGGGTGTTTAGGGAAGACGGCCGCCGCGCGGGGTGCTGCCCAGAAGACAGCAGCGATGATGAGCTTGGCCTTGACGTCGGCCGCACTAGCGACAAGGGTGAGCTTGGCCTCGATGACATCCAAACTTCCTCACACAGCGGCAGCTCTTCCTCGGGTGAGAGCTCAACCAGCGGTGGCTACGACCAGCCTCTGCGCCGCCGAGCCCGCAACAAAGAGTGCGGCGGGTCATCTCGGCGCCATGCGCTGGTGAAGCAGGAGGAAGGCCCAGTCTGAGCTTGGGGCTGCCAAACTTGGCCTCAAGACCAGCTGCGGCCTTGCGGGCCGCTTTTTTTTAACCTTTCCTTTCTTCTGCAATTTGAAAAAAAGTAGGGTGTCCCGCTGGGGTGTGTAATGAACTATGGCAGTTATGCCGTTTATGCTATGCTTATTATCTTAATGTTGTGCTGTGATGTTTGTATTCTGGATAGGCAAGGGTAGGGTAACTTAGATTTACATGCTTGCGGCAGCTTCCCATCTCGCGGGGGCGTGACCCTTGAAGCCTGGCGGAGCCCCCTTTCCCGATGACTCGGGGGCCACCGGTCTCGGGAGGTGCTAGAGGCCTCAAGAGACGCCGTAGAGCTGCTGCAGAGCTATTTTAAAGGAAAAAAGAAACCTTAGCGAGCACCTCATCCTTCCTCGCGCGAGCCCCCTGCCGTAGGTTTAGCTGTGGCTTAATGCACCACGTCGCGCTGCCCGAGGGGCATGGGCATGAGGGGGCGCTAATGCCCATGAGCTTGATCAAGGGCTCCTCGAGAGGATCGTAAAGATGAAGCACTGAGCAACGGGGTTCGGCGAGGTGTGCTTGGGCGAGGGCGTGCCCATGCACACACACCTGCCTAGCCCCAACGCGCGAGGAACGCAAGGAAGAGTGACGGGCAACTGCCGCCCTTTCCAGACCCAGGCTAAGAACAAGCGAAACGAGAGGAGAGAAAATCCAACTTGGCAAACCAAAGCACGAAAACTCCAATCCCAGTAAAGATCACTAAAAGATTGCGAAACAACTTCAGAAAGCAAGAAAATGAACAGCCGCATCCGGCACCTAGTCTAGCCTTCTCACCAACGCGGAGCTAAGTGCTGCTAGTAGGACATCAGAGCAAGCCCCCATGAGGCCCTAGGGCGGCTTTCAGGAGACTCCGGGGCATGTACAGCCCCACTCATTATTACATGAGAGTGTCATGAGCGGAGACCTTCACAGGCTGGAGCCTTGCTTCATGGATAGAACTTCCAGAGGTGTTGGATGTTCCAGGCATTCTGGATGGGGATCCCGTCCTGTGTCTCCAGGCGCATGGCGCCAGGCCTGGAGACATGGGCAATACTAAACGGGACCTCCCACATGGGACAGAGCTTGTGCAGCCCCTCCCTGGAGAGCACCCGCCTCAGGACGAGATCACGCACCTCGAGCATCCTGGGGCGGATGCTATAGCAGTGGTACCACTGCAGCGCCTGCTGGTACCTCACCGCTCAGAGCGAGGCTTGACGACAACATTCCTTCCCCAGCACGAGATCCATCCCCCACATGGCGTCCTGGCATGCCTCGTCGAATGCCAGGACCCGCATGGAGTGATGCTTGACCTCGTGTGGGATAACCGCTTCAGCTCCATAGATGAGGAAGAATGGCGTCTTGCCCATCGGCTGGGTCGCGGTGATGCGGATGGACCACAACACGGACTGGAGCTCGTCGAGCCAGCCCCTGTCGCAGGCCTCGAGCTTCTTCTTGAAGGTCCTTGCCTTGAGTCCTCTCAAGACTTCTGCATTGGCACGCTCGGCCTTGCCGTTGCTCCTAGGGTGCACCACCGAGGAGTAGCATATATGCGTTCCAAGGTTAGCACATTATGTTTTGAAAAGGTTGCTAGTGAACTGCGAGCCATTGTCAGTGATGAAGCGATTAGGAACCCCAAACCGGCTCACGAGGCCCTTGATGAACTTGACAGCTGACCCGACTGGGATGGTGCGGACAGCTTCTACCTCCGCCCACTTGGTGAACTTGTTGATTGCGACGTAGAGGTAGCGGTAGCCCCCTGGCGCTCGGGGAAATGGCCCCAAGATGTCCAGCCCCCAGACCGCGAATGGCCACTTGAGTGGGATAGTCTGGAGGCCTTGCGCGGGCTCGTGGATCTGCTTAGCGTGGAACTAGTAGGCTTCGCATGAGCACACCAGCTTGGTGGCATCGTTGAGTGCTATGGGCCAATAGAACCCACTGTGGTACGCCTTGCCTACAAGGGTGCACCATGAAGAGTGGTGCCCGCAGTCCCCACCATGTCTGTCTGCCAGCAGCTCGAGCCCCTGCTGCCTGGAGATGCATCGCAAAGAAACATCATTGGGCCTTTTGCGGTACAGCTCACCGTCCTGGATGCAGTACGCGGTGGCCTGGCAAGCCACACACTTGGCATCCTCTTCCTTTTCTCTGGCAAGGTCCCCTGAAGCAGGTACATCTTGAACTCCTCGGTCCAGCACCCCCCCCACGGAGGCTCGAGCGCGAGGAGCAGGCAGACCCCTGAGGTTGGGCCGCAGGACAGGGCGCCTATTGCTGGGGCTCAGGGTAGGTCCTCCAGAGGTGGTGCTGGTGCAGCAACGGGGGGAGCCACCGATGGCTTGAAGAGCCATTCTTAAAATACTCCTGGCTCCTGAGGTAGCCTCTGGGATGCCCTCTTGGCGATGTCGTCTGCCTCTTTGTTCGTGCCTTGTGGCACGCGATGTAATTCCAAGCCCAAGAATCATTTCTCCATTTTGCGTACCTCTTCCAAATATGCTTCCATGTGCTTGTCCTTGGGGACGTACTCTTTGTTGGAGAAGTTGATGAAGAGCTGGGAATCGCCCCTGATGGTGAGACGCTTCACCCCCAGCGCCGCCGCGGCCTTGAGGCCAGCGAGTAGGCCTTCGTACTCGGTGATGTTGTTGGAGACCTTTTTGCCCTGCTGGAAACAAAGCTATACAGCATAGTAGAGCTTGTCCTTGGCAGGTGAGATGAGGACGGCTCCAGCCCCCGCGCCCTGTCGTGGGAATGCGCCGTCCAAGTACATGATCCACCCGTCTGGCACATCTTCTCCGGGCAAGAGGGAGTGATCCTCGCACATTCCATGGTCAGGGACGTCGGTCCACTCTGCCATGAAATCTACGAGGGCCGCGCCCTTGATGACCCTGGTGGTGATGAACTCGAGCTGGAATGCCTGAAGCTCGATGTTCCACTCTACGACCCTCCTGGCGGCGTTAGGGCTCTGGAGTACCGTCTCCAGTGGGTAGGCTAAAACGACCTTGATGGGGTGACCCTGGAAGTAATGGCGCAGCTTTCGGGAGGCGACGAGGAGTGTGAGCAAAAGATTTTGGGGCATAGGGTAGCGCGCTCGTGCCTCCCATAGCAACGTGCTGACGAAGTAGACCAGATGCTTGACGAGGGAGGAGGTATTGGCGAGGTCTCGTGTCTCTTGAGGGTGCTGGCCTTTAGGGGTCTCATTACCTACCACATCAGCCGCGGCCTCGTGAGCCTTAGCCTCAGGAGCCCCTCCGGCTGGAGGGTTGGCTTGAGCCTCAGGAGGGTCATCGACTATCGGGTCAGCTGAAGCCTCAGGAGTGCTATTGCTTGGTGACGAGGCGCCCTACTGAGGGTCCTTGATTGGGCGCTCTTCCCTTAGTGCCACCAGAGCAGCGCTGGCGGAGTGAGGGGTGGCGGCCAAGTAGAGCACCAGGGGCTTGAGAGGGCGCGGCGCCACCATCACCGGTGGGCTGGTTAGGTATCTCTTGAGGTCTTGGAAGGCCGCATTAGCTTCAGAGGTCCACTCAAACGGCCCCTTCTTCTTCATCAACTTGAAGAATGGGAGGGCGTGTTCCCCCAGCTTGGAGATGAAACACCCCAGCGAGATACATGTCCACCTTGCGTCACGCAGCCCGCTAGCTTCTGCATCTCCTTGAGTGTCTGTGGCGGGCTCATGTCTTCTATGGCCTTGACTTTCTCCGGGTTGGCCTCAATTCCTCTATGCGACACTAGGAACCCCAACAGCTTGCTAGAGGGGACCCCGAACACACATTTCTCGGGATTGAGCCACATGTCCACCTTGCGCAGGCTGGCAAACATTTCCTTCAGATCTTCGATCAGGGTCTTCGCCTCCCGAGACTTCACTACTATCTCATCAACGTAAGCCTCAGTGTTCCTCCTGTGCTATTGTCCCAGGGCAATGTGCAAAGGTAGCCCCAACATTATGCAATTCGAAAGGCATGCAGGTGTAGCAGTACACCCCGCAGGGAGTCAGAAATGCCGTCTTCTCTACATCTTGCACAACCATCTTGATCTGGTGGTAGCCCGAGAAGGCGTCCAAAAAGCCCAGCAAGTCGCACTCGGCAGTGGAGTCGACGATCTAGTTGATGCATGGGAGCGGGAAGGGATCCTGAGGGCAAGCCTTGTTGAGGTTGGTGAAGTCGACGCACATGCGCTCCTTCCCCCCTTTCTTGGGGACGATGACTGGGTTCGCCAGCCACTTTGGGTACCACACGTCCCGGATGACACCAGCATCCTGCAGCTTGCGGGTTTCTTAAAGGATGAACGCCTGCTTCTCAGTGGACTATCACCGGGCCTTCTACTTCACTGGGCGCACATTTGGGCACACGCTCAGCTGGTGCAAGATTATTCCCCTTGGGATCCCGACTGATGACCCACAAATATAGGGGATCTATCGTAGTCCTTTTGATAAGTACGAGTGTCAAACTCAACGAGGAGCAGAAGGAAATGACAAGCGGTTTTCAGTAAGGTATTCTCTGCATGCACTGAAATTATCGGCAACAGATAGTTCTGTGATAAGGAAATTCGTAACGGGTAACAAGTAACAAAAGTAAAAAAGGTGCAGCAAGGTGGACCAGTCCTTTTTGTAGCAAAGGACAAGCCTGGAAAAACTCTTATATATAGCAAAACGCTCCCGAGGACACTTGGGAATTATCATCAAGCTATTTTTCATCATGCTCATATGATTCGTGTTCGTTACTTTGATAATTTGATATGTGGGTGGACCGGTGCTTGGGTACTGCCCTTCCTTGGACAAGCATCCCACTTATGATTAATCTCTCTCGCAAGCATCCACAACTATGAAAGAAGAATTAAGGTAAACCTAACCATAACATGAAACATATGGATCCAAATCAGCCACTTACGAAGCAACGCATAAACTAGGGATTAAGCTTCTGTCACTCTAGCAACCCATCATCTACTTATTACTTCCCAATGACTTCCCCTAGGCCAAAACAATGGTGAAGTGTCATGTAGTCGACGTTCACATAACACCACTAGAGGAAAGACAACATACATCTCATTAAAATATCGAACGAATACCAAATTCACATGACTACTTATAACAAGACTTCTCCCATGTCCTCAGGAACAAACGTAACTACTCACAAATCATATTCATGTTCATAATCATAGGGGTATTAATATGCATAAAGGATCTGAACATATGATCTTCCACCGAATAAACCAACTAGCATCAACTACAAGGAGTAATCAACACTACTAGCAACCCACAGGTACCAATCTGAGGTTTTGAGACAAAGATCGGATACAAGAGATGAACAAGGGTTTGAGAGGAGATGGTGCTGGTGAAGATGTTGATGGAGATTGAACCCCTCTCGATGAGAGGATTGATGGTGATGACGATGGTGACGATTCCCCCATCCCGGAGGGATGTTTCCCCAGCAGAACAACTCCTCCAGAGCCCTATATTGGTTGCCAAGGTTCCGCCTCGAGACGGCGGCGCTTCATCCCAAAAGCTTCCTGATGATTTTTTCCAGGGCAAAGACACCATATAGCAGAAGATGGGCATCGGGGGGCTTCCAGGTAGCCCACGAGGCAGGGGGCACGCCCAGGGGGGTAGGGCGCGCCCTCCACCCTCATGGACAGTGGGTGGCCTCCCTCTGGTGCTTTCTTCGCCCAATATTTTTAATATATTCCAAAACTGACTTTCGTGGAGTTTCAGGACTTTTGGAGTTGTGCAGAATAGGTCTCTAATATTTGCTCCTTTTCCAGCCCAGAATTCCAGCTGTCTGCATTCTCCCTCTTCATGTAAACCTTGTAAAATAAGAGAGAAAAGGCATAAGTTTCTGACATAATGTGTAGTAACAGCCCATAATGCAATAAATATCGATATAAAAGCATGATGCAAAATGGACGTATTAACTCCCCCAAGCTTAGACCTCGCTTGTCCTCAAGCAGAAGCCGATATCGAAAAATATGACCACATGTTTAGAGATAGAGGTGTCGATAAAATAAAATACAGACATGAGAGCATCATGATCATTCTTAGAACATCAATATATATATTGTCATATGATTTCTTATGCTAAAGTAACAATCTATTCACAGGGTAAAGTATGAATCAGAAACTTCATTGAAAACTACCAATCTATAATCTTAGTCATTGAAGCAATTGAAATTTATAATAACATCGGAAAGAGTCAATATATAAGAGCTTTTCAGCAAGTCCACATACTCAACTATCATTTAGTCTTTCACAATTGCTAACACTCAAGCAGTACTATGGGTATGAAGTTTTAATCGGACACACAGAAAGATAGGGGCTTATAGTCTTACCTCCCAACCTTTTACCTCAAGGGTAATGTCAACAATAATGCTTTATGAAACCTACATCCAATTGGATATATATATCAGGATATTTCCAATAAACAGTGCTTGCCAAAGGATAAAGTGTAAAAAGGAAAGGTGAAGATCACCATGACTCTTGTATAGGCCCTTCGCAGAGGGAAGCAGAGGTTGTCATGCGCTTTTATGGTTGGATGCACAAAATCTTAATGCAAAAGAACGTCATTTTATGTTGCCACTTGTGATAGGGACCTTTATTATGCAGTCTGTCGCTTTTATTTCTTCCATATCACAAGCTCGTATAAAGCTTATTTTCTCCACACTAATAGATCATACATATTTAGAGAGCAATTTTTATTGCTTGCAATAATGACAACTTACTTGAAGGATCTTACTCAATCCATAGGTAGGTATGGTGGACTCTCATGGCAAAACTAGGTTTAGGGATGTTTGGAAGCACAAGTAGTATCTCTACTTGGTGCAAATGATTTGGCTAGCATGAGGGGGAAAGGCAAGCTCAACATGTTGGATGATCCATGACAATATAATTTATTTCGGATATAAGAAAACATAACCCATTATGTTGTCTTCCTTGTCCAACATCAACTTTTTAGCATGTCATTTTTTAATGATTTCTCACATTCATAAAAGTTGTCCAAGATAGTATATTTATATGTGAAAACCTCTCTTTCTTTATTACTTCCTATTAATTGCAACGATGACCAAAACTATGTTTGTCAACTCTTAACAACTTTTATTCATCATACTCTTTATATGTGAAGTCATTACTCTCCATAAGATCAATATGATCTTTATATTTTATTTTTATTATTTCTTTCTTTTATTACCTCAAGATCATGGCAAGATAGCAAAACCCCTCGACCCAAAACTAATCTTTATTATATATAGCTCACAGACTCGATTACATAGATAGGGATCAACACAAAAAAACTCAAAGCTAGATCATACTAAAACTTTATTCTACTAGATCAAGATATAACCAAAAGGATCGAACTAAGAAAAACTGTATAGATAGAAGTGTGATGGTGATACGATATCGGGGCACCTCCCCCAACCTTGGCAATTGCCAAGGGGAGTGCCCATACCCATGTATTTATGTCTCTTTCTTCGTAGGTGGTGATGATGGAGTTGTTGATGACGGGGTGTCGCACATCGAGCGTAGGAGATCCTCCAACTTGCCGATAATGCCCTTGAGTGCGGTAATATGTTCTTGCAACAAAATATTTTCAGGTGTGAGATACTTGTTTTGTAAGCAAGCTAGCTCAATCATCTTGAAAGCTTCGGTTTCAGTAGGGGTGAGATGATTGTAGTAGGGTTGAAAGAAGCCTTCTTCTTCTACTGCAGGACTTGCTCTTCTGCGGCTTCCTTGATCTTGTCACCTTCCTTGATTTCCCTGATTTCTTCTTGCTTCGTCTCTATCTTCATTGGCCAAGCATCGTTGCCCACGTTGTTGGAGGAGGGAGACGACATGATGCCTGACCTTGAGAAACTCTGACAGAAAATAGCTCAAAAAAACAGAAGATTTCGTCGTGGTACGGTGGTCAAAACCTTCGGGAGATTATATAATGAATTTTTACCGACCAAAAGAAGTATCGTTCAAGAAAATGGAGTCTAGAGGGCATACGAGGTGCCCACGAGGCAGGGGTGCGCCGAGGGGTAGGGCACGCCCTCCACCCTCGTGGATGCCTCGTGTCCCTTTTGGACTACTTCTTATTTTCCTATTTTTTAAAATATTCTAAAACGGAGAAAAATTGCTATTAGAACTGTTTTGGAGTCGGTTTACTTACCGTACCATATACCTATTCCTTTTCGGAGTCTGAAATGTTCTAGAAAGTGTCCCTTATGTACTCCTCCGGGGTTACGTTGTCAATAACATTGGTTTCAACATTTATGGGATTACCTAAGATATAATGTTTGATTACTTGACCGTTTACCACCTTCGGATTTGTGCCTTCGGCGTTGTTGATTTTTATGGCACCGGAATGATAGACCTCCTCGATAACGTAAGGACCTTCCCATTTAGAGAGAAGTTTTCCTGCAAAAAATCTTAAACGAGAGTTGTATAGCAAAACATAATCACCTACATTAAACTCGCGCTTATGTATCCTTTTGTTATGCCATCTTTTAACTTTTTCTTTAAACAGTCTAGCGTTCTCATAGGCCTGGGTTTTCCATTCATCAAATGAGCTAACATCAAATAGCCTCTTCTCACCGGCAAGTTTGAAATCATAACTGAGCTCTTTAATAGCCCAATATGCCTTGTGTTCTAGTTCGAGAGGTAAGTGACATGCTTTTCCATAAACCATTTTATACAGAGACATACCCATAGGATTTTTATATGCAGTTCTATAGGCCCATAATGCATCATCAAGTTTCTTGGACCAATTCTTTTTAGATCTATTAATAGTCTTTTGCAAAATTAATTTAAGCTCTCTATTACTCAATTCTACTTGACCGCTAGACTATGGATGGTATGGAGATGCAATTCTATGATTAACATCATACTTAGCAAGCATTTTACGAAAAGCACCATGAATAAAATGTGAACCACCATCAGTCATTAAGTATCTAGGGACTCCAAACCTCAGAAAAATAACTTCTTTAAGCATCTTAATAGAAGTGTTATGATCATCACTACTAGTTGGAATAGCTTCTACCCACTTAGTAACGTAATCAACAACAACTAAAATATGTGTATACCCATTAGAGGAAGGAAAAGGTCCCATATAATCAAAGCCTCAAACATCAAATGGTTCAATAACAAGTGAATAGTTCATAGGCATTTCTTGACGTCTACTATATTACCAATTCTTTGACATTCATCACAAGACAAGACAAACTCACGGGCATCTTTAAAGAGAGTAGGCCAATAAAAACTGGATTGCAATACCTTATGTGCAGTTCTATCTTCAGCGTGGTGTCCTCCATATGCCTCAGAGTGACACTTGCGTAGGATCTGTTCCTGTTCATGCTCAGGTACACAACGTCTAATAACACCATCTACTCCTTTTTTATAAAGGTGTGGGTCATCCCAAAAGTAATGTCTTAAATCATAGAAAATCTTTTTGTTTTGTTTGTACGTGAAACTAGGTGGTATAAATTTAGCAACAATGTAATTAGCATAATCAGCATACCATGGTGCAGTACGAGAAGCATTTATGACAGCTAATTGTTCATTAGGAAAGCTATCATCAATAGGTAGTGGGTCATCAAAAACATTTTCTAACCTAGACAAGTTGTCTGCAACGGGGTTCTCAGCTCCCTTTCTATCAATAATATGCAAATCAAATTCTTGTAGTAAGAGAACCCATCTAATAAGTCTAGGTTTAGCATCATTCTTTTGCATAAGGTATTTAATAGCAGCATGATTAGTGTGAAAAATTACTTTGGAATCGACAATATAAGGTCTGAACTTATCACAAGTAAACACAAGTGCTAAAAATTCTTTTTCAGTAGTGGCATAATTTCTTTGGGCACTGTCTAGAGTTTTACTAGCATATTGGATAACATTTAACTTCTTATCAACTCTTTGTCCTAGAACAACACCTACAGCATAATCACTAGCATCACACATGATTTCAAAGGGTAAATTCCAATCAGGTGGTTGAACAATAGGTGCAGAAATCAAGGCTTTCTTAAGTATTTCAAATGCTTCTACACAATCATCATCAAAGACAAAAGGAACATCTTTTTGTAAGATATTAGTTAGAGGCCTAGAAATTTTTGAGAAGTCTTTAATGAACCTCCTATAAAATCCAGCATGACCATGGAAACTTCTTATACCTTTGATGTCCTTGGTACACAACATCTTTTCAATATCATCAACTTTAGCTTTATCAACTTCAATACCTCTTTTAGAAATTTTATGCCCCAAGACAATACCTTCATTAACCATAAATTGGTACTTCTCCCAATTCAAGACAAGATTAGTTTCTTCACATATCTGCAAAACTCGATCAAGGTTGCTTAAGCAATCATCAAAAGAAGTTCCATACACGGAGAAATCATCCATGAAAACCTCAACAATCTTTTCACAAAAGTTAGAGAATATAGCAGTCATACATCTTTGAAAGGTAGCAGGAGCATTACATAAACCAAAAGGCATATGTCTATAAGCAAAAGTACTGAAATGGCAAGTAAAAGTGGTCTTATCCTGATCTTCTTTTGACACATGTATTTGAGAGAAGCCAGAATTACCATCTAGAAAGCAAAAATGTGTATGTTTGGATAATCTTTCTAGCATTTGATCAATAAAAGGTAGAGGTAATGATCCTTTATAGTAGCTTTATTTAATTTGAGGAAATCAATTACCATTCTATAACTTGTAACAATTCTTTGTGGGATCAATTCATCCTTATCATTAGGAACAACAGTAATACCTCCCTTCTTTAGGGACACAATGGACATGACTTACCCACTGACTATCAGCAACAGGATAAATTATACCTGCCTCCAGAAGCTTTAGTATTTCATTTCTTACCACTTCTTTCATCTTAGGATTTAACCGTCGTTGGTGATCAACAACTAGTTTAGCGTCTTTTCCAGTTTTATTTTGTGCTGGCATAGAGTGGGACTAATGCCCTTAAGATCATCAAGAGTATATCCAATAGTAGCATGGTGCTTCTTCAGTGTTTTCAATAATTTCTCTTCCTCATGCTCTGAAAGGTTAGCACTAATAATGACAGGATATATCTTCTTTTCATCAAGATAAGCATATTTAAGAGTATCAGGTAAAGGTTTAAGCTCAAACACGGGATCACCCTTGGGTGGAGGAGGATCCCCTAGGATTTCAACAGGCAAGTTGTGTTTCAAAATAGGTCCCTGTTTAAAGAATACTTCATGAATTTCCCTTCTTTCACTCATAAACATATCATTTTCATGGTCTAGCAAGTATTGCTCTAAAGTATCATTAGGAGGCATGGCAATAGAAGCGAAACCAATAATTTCATCTTTACTAGGCAATTCTTTATCATTGGATTGTCTACGAAATTTAGCAAAATTAAAATCATGAGACATATCCCCTAAACCAACAGTAACAATATCTTTTTTGCAGTCTATCCTAGCATTAACAATATTCAAGAAGGGTCTACCAAATATAATGGGACAAAAGTCATCTTGTGGGGAACCAAGAACAAGAAAATCAGTAGGATATTTAACTTTCCCACACAAGACTTCAACATCTCTAACAATCCGAATTGGTAAAATAGTATCTCTATTAGCAAGTTTAATAGTAACATCAATACCTTCTATTTCAGCAGGTGCGATATCATGCATAATTTCTTCATGTAAGGAATGAGGTATTGCACTCGCACTAGCACCCATATCACAGAAGCCATGATAACAATGATCTCCTATTTTAACAGAAACAACAGGCATGCCAACAACCGGTCTATGTTTATTTTTAGTATCGGGTCTAGCAATTCTAGCAGCTTCATCACAGAAGTAAATAATGATATGTCTCCAACGTATCTATAATTTATGAAGTATCCATGCTGTTATTTTATCATTCTTGGGTGTTTTACAATCATTTTATAGCAACTTTATATCATTTTTTGGGACGAACCTATTGACCCAGTGCCCAGTGCTAGTTGCTGTTTTTTGCTTGTTTTTTACATCGCAGGAAATCAATATCAAATGGAGTCGAAACACCGTGTAAATTTTTGGAGATTTTTTATGGCCCAGAAGACCAACAATGGGCCAAAGAAGCACCTGGTGGGTGCCGCGAGGGGGGCACAACCAACCAGGGCGCGCCTGGGCCCCCGAGCGCACCCAGGTGGGTTGTGCCCACCTCGATGGCCTCCTGTACCACTTCTTTGCACTATAAATTACCAAATATTCCGAAACCCTTCAGGGTAGCCCTAAATCAGAAGTTCCGTCGCTGCAAGGCCTCTGTATCCACGAGATCCAATCTAGACCCCGTTTCGGCACCCTACCGGAGGGGGGAATCATCTCCGGTGGCCATCTTCATCATCCCGGCGGCCACCACGATGAGGACAGAGTAGTCCACCCTCGGGGCTGAGGATTTGTACCAGTAGCTATGTGTTTGATCTCTCTCTCTCTCTCTCTCGTGATCTATATCATGGGCTTTGTTAATATAGTCGAATCATATGATGTTTCTCCCCTCTATACTCTTGTTATGATGAATTGAATCTTTACCCTTCAAAGTTTTGTCTTGTTGGATTGAATATTCAGAGATGAGAACACATGATATATGTCTTGCAATATGAATACTTAAAGTGACAATGAGGTATCTTATTGATTCACTTGATATGTGTTATGGCATTCCCGTGGTGATATTGGGGTAATCTATGCATAGGGGTTGATGCATGTTTTTCTCCGACGGAAACTTTGGGGTCTCTTTATAGTTCTTTGTGTGGATTGAGTATTATGAATATGAATTTGCCTTGGTGTTATTTTAGTACGAACTCTTGAATAGATCGAACGGAAAGAATAGCTTTGAGGTGGTTTCGTGACTTAAAAACAATTCCTATCTTTTGTTCTCCGCTAATAGGGACCTGGGAGTGATTCTTTATCGCACTTTGAGGGATAATCATATGATCCAACTATGTTAGCATTGTTGAGAGGTTGCACTAGCGAAAGTACGGACTCTAGGCCTCATTTTTAAGCATTGCAACACCGTTTTTGTGCCAGTTTACTATTTGCTACCTTGCTGTTTTTATTTATTTAGATTATAAAAATATATTTCTACCATCCATATTACACTTCTATCACCATCTCTTCGCCGAACTAGTGCACCTATACAATTTGCCATTGTATTGGGTGTGTTGGGGACACAAGAGATTTCTTGTATTTGGTTGCAGGGTCGTTTGAGAGAGACCATCTTCATCCTACACCTCTCACGGATTGATAAACCTTAGGTCATCCACTTGAGGGAAAATTGCTACTGTCCTACAAAACTCTTCGCTTGGAGGCCCAACACGTGTCTACAAGAATAAAGTTGTGTAGTAGACAGCAAGCCTTTTCTGGCGCCGTTGCTGGGGAGGTGAGGAAACCGGGACTCACACTCCGGCAACGAAGCTCTTTTCTGGCGCCGTTCCGGGGAGGCGAGTGCTTGAAGGTATATATTTAGATCTTGCAATTGAATCTTTTAGTTTCTTGTTTTATCACTAGTTTTGTTTATAAAAGAAAACTACAAAGAAAAATGGAGTTGAGGTTGCATCATATTATTGATCATCTTTATTATATCTTTCTTGAAAATGATGGTTCGGAAAATTGTGCTCAATTGATAGAAGAAGAATTTAATAAAATGATTGGCATGAATGATGAGCATGATTTCAATGTTGTTGGCATGAACTCTTTGAGTACCCATGATGCTAATGATATGGAAAGCCACAAGCTTGGGGATGCTATGTATGTGAAGATGATATTTTTGGTCCCCCAAGTTTTGATGAGCAAGTTTATTGTGATGAAAGCATGCCTCCTATCTTTGATGATTATGGTGATGACATGTATGCTATAAAGAATAATTATAACCATGAAACTTTTCATCATGATTTTAATTTTCACTCCCATGATAGTTATTTTGTTGAGTTTGCTCCCACTACTATTCATGAAAATATATTTGCTTATGTGGAGAGTAAGAAATTTTTTATGCTTATGCATCATGAAAAGAATGCTATATGTCATGGTTATATTGTTGAATTTCTTCATGATGCTACTGAAAATTATTATGGGGGAGGAACTTATGCTTGTAGGAATTGCAATAATATCAAGTTTTCTCTCTATGTGTTGAAAATCTTGAAGTTGCACTCGTTTTGCCTTCCTATGGTAGTTGATTCTTGTTCCCATAAGTTGTTTGATCACAAAATCCCTATGCATAGGAAGTGGGTTAGACTTAAATGTGCTATTCATATGCTTCACGATGCTCTCTTTATGTTTCAAGTCTTATCTTTTATGCGAGCATCACTGAAATCATCATGCCTAGCTAAAAGGCATTAAAGAAAAGCGCTTGTTGGGAGACAACCCAACACTTTTACATACTGTTTTGTGTGTTCACATGATTATGCTACTGTAGTAATCATGTTTTATTACTTTTGTTTCAATAAAGTGCCAAGTAAAGCCTTTGGGATCATGTTGGGTGACAGTTGATTTGATCTTGCTGAAAAACAGAAACTCTTGCGCTCACGAAAATAGCTCTCATTTTTTACAGAAGAGTAATATTGAGTTGATTCTTTTTGCAGAAGATTAATATACAAATTTCTCACGTGGTCCAATTTGTGTCATAATTTTTGGAGTAGCAGAAGTATGGTTTGAGTACAGATTACCACAGACTGTTCTGTTTTTGACAGATTCTGTTTTCAATGCATAGTTTGCTTGTTTCCTTGTTTCTATGGCTTATATTGCTCAATATAAATTGTGGAAACGATATGATACAGTAGGAATTGTGTGGAAACAATTATGAATCTTGTCTTTGACAGTACGAAAAGTGAAATGGCTTGCTCTTTATCATACTAACCTATCTCACAAGTTGTGTGGTTGAAGTTTTCAAGTTTTGGGTGAGATGTGGATATGAGGAGAATAAGGAGTGACAAGACACTAAGCTTGGGGATGGCCAAGGCACTACCGAGGTAATATTCAAGGTAGGTCCAAGCAACTAAGCTTGTGGATTGTAACGCCCCGGATACAACTTTCCATATTCGTAACTCCAACTCTTGCCTTTTCCGGAGATGTGATATGTTATTTCCTCCGTGGTTGGGTTTTGTCTTTTGATTTGCATTTTTGTTCATGTCATGCATCTCATCTCATAGCATCATGCACATTGCATCCGCATTGTTTTCTTAAAGCTTGCATCCGTTCATAGTTGCCGCGTTCCCCTTGTCTCCTTTGACTGTTCCGAGACTAACCGGGTTTTTCGAGTCCCTCTTGTCTGACCGCCTAACCTCTCTGCACAACCCCCCCCCCCTCTTGCGCGTGTCCGAAACCTACCCCAAACCTGACCCGTTCTGTCGTTACCGTTGGATTCATATCATCCCCAAACATCATGAAAACATCTCCGTTTTCTTATTTGGACTTCCTAAGCCTATTTTTCTCGGAACATCTGATTTTGATCCGAGGGTCGAGATAGCCCCTAACCTAATCCACCTCACACACACACACACACACACACAGACACACACACACACACACACACACACACACATACATATATATATATATATATATATATATATATCATCCAACCCTAGTTTCTAGGGATCCTGTCCCATCCATCCACCCATTCCCGAGCCGCCGCCACTCTTCCTGTCTCTTCCTCATCGGGATCCTCCCCAATCCAAAATCCCTTCCTCGTTTTCAGATCCACCCAATCCCTCCATCGATCCAACCAGGAGCCTCCGACCATCTCCTTCGTTTTCAGCTCCGAACCAACCCACAGCCGCGTCGCTCCGCCTCGCTTTCAGCGCCGCCCGCATGCCTCCCCTGCATCCTCTCGATCCCGCAGTCGTCTTCATCCGCTCTCGCAGCCCTGAACGCACCCGTGGAGCCGCTCGTCCCTGTTCTTTCCCTCAGTCGCCACCCGAGGTCCTCCTCCTCGTCGCCGCTGCTCTGGCGAGCACCACCAGGTTGTGGCGCCCCTGCGCCCTTGTCCCTTCTCCCTTCCCTTCACTTTATCTCTCCCTCTCACCTCCCTACTTCCTTTCTCTCTCTCTCGCAGGGAACACAGGGGCACATGGAGCTCCCTGACCATGCCCGCCTGATGCTCAAGCCACCACCAAGAACTGCTCCATCGCCACTGGTTCCGGCATCCAGGACCTTCCCCGCAACCATCCAGCCCGTTCCCGGCCTCCTCGTCGTCCTCTTCTCGGGAACAAGCTCGACCCCGTCCTCTGCTTCACCCGCTCGAACCTCACCTTGCCTGCGCCTCCCCGTCGGTTCCCTCCTCGCCACCCCATGCACTCCGGTGAGTCTCGCCGTTGTTCCCTCTCCCTTCGCCTCGCGCTCTTTCTCCTTCACTCACCTCTCTGTCGCTCATGTCTCTCTGTTCGAGCAGGTCCACCCCCGCCACCATGGATGGTTGTGCCCCATGCCCGAGCTCCATCGGCCGCCGCCGTTGCCCGGAACCGAGGCCGGACGACTCGATCCGCCCGTTCCGTCCGGTTCCCGCCGACCCCGTCGCCAGGGCCCCCTGTCGTCTTCTTCTCCATTGCCATGCTCCTGCTGCTGCTTCTGTTTCTTCAGAAAACGAGAGCAGCAGCGGCTCGCCCGCTCGTCCCTGCCGCGTTGACCACAGCCAGCGCCCCTGGCCCAGCTTCAGCGGCAGCGTGGGCCACAAGCAAGCAGGCCCAGCGCCCCCCTTCCACCTCTCCAAGCCGACCGGCCTCAAGGCCCAAAGTGAGCAGCCATTCCCAGCAGATCTGGCCCGTGTCGTGTTTTTTTTTCAGTTCTGCGAATTTAGCATTATCCAGTGAATTACCTATTTTGCAGAAACCCCCTTGCACTTCATGCATATAATAACTCATGATATGTGCATCATATGTAAAAACTTTATATATGAAAAGTGCTTAGAATTTCAGCTAGTTTCATAATATGCCATTTTCATCCCATGTTAAAATGCTTAAAATGATGTTTGCATTTAATTTGCTAAATGCCATGTTAAAATGATTTATTTCATAACTAAATAACCGTAGCTCCATTTTTAATAAACTTTATATGTAAATGGGGTGAAAAAATGCATAGATTAACTTGTTGCACTTTATTTTCCTGTTTAACAACATTAAAATATGGTTTAGGGCAGAACAATACCAAATTCGAAATATGGACATGAGGATTTTCCGAAAGTGTTGTTTGTTGTTCCGGCCTCATTTAAACTTGCCTAGATAGGTAGTTTCATTATGCTTCACCCCTTGCCATGTTTAACAACATTTAATATTGCTTGGTAGCTTAAACGAGATTAAACTAAATATGTCAATGTGGTGTTTTGTCAATATGCAACTCGTTGCATATTGAGCTCCAGTTAATTTGTAGTATTGTGTGTTGCAGTTTGCCATGACATGCCTTATTAAACCAGACATGCATCATACTTGTTGCACATCATGCCATGTTTATGCTTGTGCATTTACCATTTTGTTTGTTTCTTTCCGGTGTTGCTTCTTAGTTCCGGTAATGTTGCGATTGTGAGGATTCGTTTGACTACTCCTGTTCGTCTTCTTCATGGACTCGCTCTTCTTCTTAGCGGGATTTTAGGCAAGATGACCGTCACCCTGGATCTCACTACTATCATTGCTATGCTAGTTACTTCGTTCTATCGCTTTGCTGCGCTACCTATCACTTGTTCTTCAAGCCTCCCAAATTGCCATGTCAGCCTCTAACCTTTTCACCCTTCCTAGCAAACCGTTGCTTGGCTATGTTACCGCTTTTGCTCAGCCCCTCTTATAGCGTTGTTAGTTGCAGGTGAAGTTGAAGATTGATCCATGGTGGACAAGATTATGTTGGGATATCACAATATCTCTTATTTAATTAATGCATCTATATAATAGGTAAAGGGTGGAAGACTCGGCCTTATTCCTGGTGTTTTGTTCCACTCTTGCCGCCCTAGTTTCCGTCATACCGATGTTATGTTCCCGGATTTTGCGTTCCTTACGCGGTTGGGTAATTTATGGGACCCCCTTGACAGTTTGCTTTGAATAAAACTTGTCCAGCAAGGCCCAACCTTGGTTTTACCATTTGCCTCACCACCACCTATACCCTTCCCTTGGGTCGGCCAACCCGAGGGTCATATTTATTTTAGCCCCCCGCGGGCCAGTGCTTCTCTAAGTGCTGGTCCGAACCGAGCAGCCTGCGGGGCCACTTCGGGGAAACTCGAAGTCTGGTTTTACTCGTAGCTTGACTTATCCGGTGTTGCCCTGAGAACGAGATATGTGCAGCTCCTATCGGGATTGTCGGCACATCGGGCGGCTTTGCTGGTCTTGTTTTACCATTGTCGAAATGTCTTGTAAATCAGGATTCCAAGACTAATCGGGTCTTCCTGGGAGAAGGTATATCCTTCGTTGACCGTGAGAGCTTGTGATGGGCTAAGCTGGGACACCCCTGTAGGGTATAAACTTTCGAGAGCCGTGCCCGCGGTTATGTGGCAGATGGGAATTTGTTAATGTCCGGTTGTAGACAACTTGACACCTGATTCGAATTAAAACGCATCAACCGTGTGTGTAGCCATGATGGTATCTTTTCGACAGAGTCCGGGAAGTGAACATGGTTTTGGGTTATGCTTGACGTAAGTAGGAGTTCAGGATCACCTCTTGATCATTGTTAGCTTCACGACCGTTCCGTTTGCTCTCTTCTCGCTCTTATTTGCGTATGTTAGCCACCATACTTGGTTAGTCGCTGCTGCAACCTCACCACTTTACCCCTTCCTTACCCCTTTAAGCTTTTCTAGTCTTGATACCCATTGTAATGGGATTGTTGAGTCCTCGTGGTTCACAAATTACTACAACAACAGTTGCAGGTACAGGTTATGCGATGATCTTGACGCAAGAGCGATGTTTGCTTGTTTTGGAGTTCTTCAGCTTCTTCTTCTTCAATCAGGAGATAGGTTCCTGGTCGGTAGCCTGCGCTAGCAGGGTGGATGTCGTTTGAGTTTCTGTTTGTGTTTCATCCGTAGTCGGATGGTGCTCTTATGTAAGATGATGTTGTATTCGTGTGGCATTCTATGTCTTCTGTATGTATCCCCATCTATTTATGTAATTTTGATGTAATGATATCCACCTAGCAAAAGCGTATCAATATGCGGGTCTATCCTTGGTGGTTCCTTCGAGTTCCTCTTGGATAGGGTCGCATATTGGGCGTGACATGGATGCCCCGGATGGCATCCCCTCTTTTGACTCCAACATTATCGGTAACCTCACTTGGAGCTATGTTTTCATTCGTCACATGATATGTGTTTTGCTTGGAGCGTCAATCTATTTTGTTAGTATTTTCTTTCCGTTATTTATAATAATGTTTTCCATCTTTTATTTCAATAAAAGTGGCAATGATAGCCTTTGCCATGCTTATTTTGCAAGTTTACTTGTTGCTATTTGAAAACGGAAAGTTTATCGATGGTGCAAATATTCCCTAGAAAAGTCAGAATATGATAAATTGTTGAAACTTTTTGCAAAATAAGCTCTGATAAATTTTCTACAGTGTAGTATTTTTCCATAATTTTTGGAGTGAGGGAAGTATGATGAATCTTGCATTCTTTACAGACCATACTATTTTGGCAGATTGCTGTTATGTTCACATTGTTTGCATATGTTTGCTTGTTTAATGATTCTATTTGAGGATAGGAGTACTAAATATGCAGAGGCACTTAGTATTCAATGTTGAATAATAATTTTTTTGGTTTGCTACAGTAGATAATGAGAAGGTTTTGCATTGGTTTGTACTAATTTATCTCACGAGTTCTTGTTGAGTTTTGTGTGGATGAAGCTTTTGAGATTTAGGAAAACCGTGATATGAGAAGAATTAAGGAGACACAAAAGATCAAGCTTGGGGATGCCCAAGGCACCCCAAGATAATATTTCAAGAAGTCTCAGGCATCTAAGGTTGGGGATGCCCCGGTAGGCATCCCACCTTTCTTCATCAACAATTATCGGTTAGTATCGGTTGAGCCTAAGTTTTTGCTTATTCACATGAGTTGTGCTATTCTTAGAATGTCATTTTATTTTCATTTTGCCTTTTGTTTTAATAAAATACTTAGACCTGAAATTTTTTAAATAAAAGAGAGTCCTCAAATAGTTTCCAGGGAGGCTAAGTAAGCGGCATTCACATCCCGTCAACAAAGCTCTTTTCTATGGAATTGCTCTAGTGCTTCAGTTATATCTTTTTGAGCATGGTGTGCTTTAGTATTTTTGAAGAAATTATCTCTTGCTTCACTTAAATTAATTTGAGAGAACAAAATATTATGCTCATGATCTTCACTTATATCTTTTTGGAGTAACTTGTCATTTACTCTTGTGCTTCACTTACATCCTATGAGTAAATTGTTGAATGAATTGAATATCATGAAGTCGAAACCATATCATGCCTAGTTGTAGATTCACATTGGGTTTAGAAAGTGAAATATTTTGAGGCTTGACAATCACAATATTGGTCATACAAGCAATTTATGAATAATTAGAGAACTTTCATATGCAAATACACTATCTTGGAAATCTTTTGTGATTGTGAGCCCTCATCAAAATATTATATGCCAAAATTGTTGAGTTGGACAAGGAAGACAGCGTAATGATTTATGTTTGTTCATATTCACATAGAAGTTATATGGTCATAGATCCTTCAACATGTGGTTCTTGCCCCCCCATCTTTGCTAGCCAAAAATTCCGCACCAAGTAGAGATACTACTTGTGCATCCAAAAACCCTTAAACCCATATCTTGTTTTTAGAGTCCACCATACCTACATAAGCATTGAGCAAGATCCTTCAAGTAAGTTGTTAGGTGCAAAAAGGCAAAAGAAATTGCGTCTAAGTGTGTTAGATCATTTAGTGTAAGAGAAAACTGAGTCTTGTATGTACTTGTGATGGCAAATAATAAAAGCGATAGACTACATAATAAAGGTGGCTATCATAAGGGGCAATATAACGTGACATTATTTTCCAGTAAGGTATTGAGCATACAAACAAATAAGCGCATGGCAACCTCTCCTTCCCTCCGCGAAGGGCCTATCTTTTACTTTTCAGTATTTACTTTTATGCAAAGAGTCAAAGTTTTTCTCTCTATTCCTTTTTATTTTTCTCCTTTGGCAAGCATCATGTCGTGAGGAAAGATCTAGGCACATATGTACAGTTGAATATGGGTAGCATGAGTTATTATTGTTGACATCACCCAAAGGTGAATACGTTGGGAGGCAAAATATAAGCCGCTATCTTTCTATGTGTCTGGTTGAAACATTTTGCTCATGTGTATGCGGTGAGTGTTAGCAATCATAAATGACTATATGATGGTTGAGTATGTGGAGCTCTTACTTAGACTTTATTGAATAAGTTGAATTGCAATTGCTTGGTGACTGAGAACATACGTTGTTCAGTTTCAAGAGAATTCATTATTTGAACCTTAACATGTCAATTGGTTGCTACTATAACTTGAGAAGTTTTATAAGAAAGAATTGCTGTTATGATGCTAGGAAAAGCATCGGTATCCATAAAATATTTACAAAATCAAACTTAGGTGTTATACGTGACTCCTTACCTTCATTGAGTTCCCAATCTTCAGAGTTGTGTTTAATTCTTTCCATTAAATCCCATCTGAATTCAATAGTCTTCATCATAAAAGAACCAGTACAAGAAGTATCGAGCATGGAGCGATTATTGAGAGAAAGCCAAGCATAAATTTTTTGAATAACAATTTCTCTTGAGAGCTCATGATTGGGGCATGATATAACACTGACTTAAGCCTCCGCCAAGCTTGAGCGATACTTTCTCCTTCGCGAGGCCAAAACTTATATATATAATTAAGATCACGATGAACTAGATGCATAGGGTAAAACTTCTGAGAAATTGCAAATTCAATCGGTTGTAATTCCATGATCCAATATCATCACATAGCCAAAATCATGTCAATGCTTTTCCCTTCAAAGATAAAAGTAAAACCTTATTCTTGATAACATCCTCGGGCATACCTGCAGGCTTAAATAATCCACAAACTTCATCCACATAGAATAAGTGTATATCGGGATGTAATGTTCCATCTCCTGTAAAAGGATTAGCTAGCAGTTTCTCTATCATACCCGAAGGAATTTCAAAGTAAACATTTTCAGTAGGTTTAGTAGGTTGAGGAGCAACTCTTTGCTCTTTTGGTCGGGGTGAAGATACCCCGAACAAGCCCCTCAAAGGATTATTTTCGATAGTAACAAGTGACAGTAAATTTCAGCACACTATATAAATTTTCGTTACCAATTTCCACCTACCAAAGGCGCTTCACTCCCCGGCAACGGCGCCAGAAAAGAGTCCTGATGACCCACAAGTATAGGGGATCTATCGTAGTCCTTTCGATAAGTAAGAGTGTCAAACCCAACGAGGAGCACAAGGAAATGACAAGCGATTTTTAGTAAAGTATTCTCTGCATGCACTGAAATTATCGGTAACAGATAGTTTTGTGATAAGGTAATGCATAACAGGCAACAAGTAAAAAAAGTAAACAAGGTGCATCAAGGTGGCCCAATCCTTTTTGTAGCAAAGGACAAGCCTGGACAAACTCTTATATAAAGAAAAACGCTCCCGAGGACACATGGGAATTATTGTCAAGCTAGTTTTCATCATGCTCATATGATTCACGTTCGTTACTTTGATAATTTGATATGTGGGTGGACTGGTGCTTGGGTACTGCCCTTCCATGGAAAAGCATCCCAATTATGATTAACCCTTCTCGCAAGCATCCGCAACTATGAAAGAAGAATTAAGGTAAACCTAACCATAACATGAAACATATGGATCCAAATCAGTCCCGTATGAAGCAACGCATAAACTAGGGTTTAAGTTTCTGTCACTCTAGCAACCCATCATCTACTTATTACTTCCCAATGCCTTCCCCTAGGCCGAAACAATGGTGAAGTGTCATGTAGTCGACGTTCACATAACACCACCAGAGGAAAGACAACATACATCTCATCAAAATATCGAACGAATACCAAATTCACATGACTACCTATAACAAGACTTCTCTCATGTCCTTAGGAACAAACGTAACTACTCACAAGTCATATTCATGTTCATAATCAGAGGGGTATTAATATGCATAAAGGATCTGAACATATGATCTTCCACCAAATAAACCAACTAGCATCAACTACAAGGAGTAATCAACACTACTAGCAAGCCATAGGTACGAACCTGAGGTTTTGAGACAAAGATCAGATACAAGAGATGAACTAGGGTTTGAGAGGAGATGGTGGTGGTGAAGATGTTGATGGAGATTGACCCCCTCTCAATGAGAGGATCGATGGTGATGACGATGGTGACGATTTCCCCCTCCCGGACGGATGTTTCCCCGCCAGAACAGCTCTGCCAGATCCTTAGATTGGTTTCGCCAAGGTTCCGCCTCGAGACGGCGGCACTTCATCCCGAAAGATTCCTTATGATTTTTTCCAGGGCAAAAGACACCATGTAGCAGAAGATGGGCACGGGGGCTGCTAGGTGGCCCACGAGGCAGGGGCGCGCCCTCCACCCTCGTGGACAGTGGGTGGCCCCACTCTGGTGCTTTCTTCGCAAAATATTTTTAACATATTCCAAAACTGACTTCCGTGGAGTTTCAGGACTTTTGGAGTTGTGCATAATAGGTCTCGAATATTTGCTCCTTTTCCAGCCCAGAATTCCAACTGTCGGCATTCTCCCTCTTCATGTAAACCTTGTAAAATAAGAGAGAAAAGGCATAAGTATTGTGACATAATGTGTAGTAACAACCCATAATGCAATAAATATTGATATAAAAGCATGATGCAAAATGGACGTATCACCGACCAGGTCCTTGGGCTCCCATGCGAACACTTCCTTGTTGGCGTGCAAGAAGCAGACCAACGCTTTCTCTTGGTCCGGGGGGAGACCAGCTCCTATGGTCAAGGTGGAGCCTGACGCCTCATCCTCATCAACTAGCACTTGCTTCGTCTTGGCTCGGTCTTGGGAAAACAACTGCTTTTTCTTGGCTAGTGCTGCCCCCCGGAGCCTCAGGGCCCCCTATCTCACTCGACTGTGTGAACCCCATAGTCCTGAAGGCAAGCTTGAGGGCTTGCAGCGCATCCTTGGTGTCTCCTACCACCTTGAGGACACCGCTGCTATCTGGCATCTTCATGAGGTTGTAGGCTGGATGAGTTGCTGCCATGAACTTGGCCAGGGCTGGGTACCCAAGGATGGCGATGTATGGTAGGTCGATCCGGGCGATGTCGAAGTTGACGAGCTCAGTGCGGTAGTTGTCGCGGGTCCCAAAGGTCACGGGAAGGCGGTTTCGCCCCAGGGGGCTCGAAGAACCGTTCCCGACCCCGAAGAAGGGCTTGGTGGGGCGGAGTCGACCGTGGGGCACATGAAGCAAGCCAAACGCCTCCGAGGAGAGAATGTTTAGGCCGGCTCCACCATTGATGAGGATCTTGGTGGCCGCCACGTTGCAGATGGTGGGGGTGTAGAGCATCGGGAGCGCGCCTGCTCTCGCTGCAGTAGCAGGGTGATCTTCTGGGCCGATGGTGAGGTCGGCCTTGGGCGCCGCCCAGCCCGGGGGAGCCCCCGACTGCACTTGGGCAGCACCCACCTGCCGATAGAACTACTTGATGTGGCGGTCGGAGGGTGGCGCCGGTGAGCCACCCAGAAGAGCTGCGATGGCGGGAGGCACCGGTGCCGCGAACTGCGTGATGAAGAGGTCGCGGATTTCCTCCCAGGAGGCCATAGAAGACTCAGCAAGCTGAGCAGCCAGGCGCGTGGCACGCCCACGAGGGCCATGGGGAGCCAGTTGGTCATCACCTTGTCGTCCCCATCGGCTTCCCAAACTACCTCCTCGTACACCTGGAGGAAGGCAGCCGGATCCGCTACATCGCCATAGCAAGGCAGCATTTCTGGCCTGAACTTGGGTGGCCACTGCACCTGTCGCAAGGCGGGGGTGAAAGTGTGGAGGCTCATGGCTCCCCCAGAGGTGCGCGACAGCCCAGTCGACTTAGGAGCACCCGGCATCTGAGCCGGAGGCGGGATGTGGCGGACGAAGCGGCGGATCTCCGATGCACCCCTACCTGGCACGCCAAATGTCGGATTTCGGGTTCCACAAACCCTTGAGAGGTTCCAACTCTGGGGTGCGTGTGGAGATCTCAATCTGCATAGCCTGCCAACTCGCAAACCTCACTGCCTAGCGCGTCGAGCTCGAAGGGAAAGGAAGACACGACAGTTTACCCAGGTTCGGGCCACCTTGCAATGTAAAACCCTACTCCTGCTTTGTGGTGGATTTGCCTTGAGGGGTTGAGGAAGAACTAGTACAGTGGAGAATAGCCTCAGGAAGCATGTTCTTGAGCTCAAGTGAGCTGGTGAGGGTGGAACGGATCCGATCGACTCCCTTCTCTGTGGATTCGACCCACTTCCTTGGTGGTGGCTAGGTCCTATTTATAGTGGCCTTGGTCCTCTTCCCAAATGTAGGCGGGAGGGGATCCCACAACGGCCAAATTTGCAGGGAGACAACAAGTACGTCCTATCCTGACTAAAGTGGTCTTTGCCTGCAAAAGCCTTTGGTCGTGATGCTGCGGTGGGCTCAGCGATGACCTCCGTCTTGCCGTCCTAGCGGTCTTGGTCTTGTTGCACCAGAATGGAAACCTTTGGTTGATTCCTTGGGACTCCGCGCCTGCTGCTTGCCTCCTTTGCACCGAAGGGGAAATGGTACTCTGCGCCCGCCGGTGCCCTCCTGGCCTTGGTCGTCATGGCTCACGTCAGTTGAGCCTCGCGAGGTGCTCCTTGCATAGAAATCTCTGCTCCTCGGGAGCCAGCCTGGGGAGGCCGATCCCTTGGGAGGTCTTGATGTCATTCGCCTCGCGAGGATTGGTCCCTCACGAGGGTCTTGAGTTGTTGATGCTGAAACTGGGCCGTACCAGGCCGTCGATGGAGCCATGCCATGGGCCGCAGGCAGGCAAGTCTGGGTACCCCCGTATCCAGAACGCCGACATAAAAGGACTGATGCAACAAAAGATTATTGGAACCATGGATACGACACTAACTTGGAATCAAGCTTGTTGTGCGAGGTGGAACGATAAAACAAGGAAATCAACGTAAGCTTAGCTCATCATAAAAGGTTGTGCTCCAGGATTAAGGACCGAGTAGCACAGTTAAAATTAGCACGATAATGATGTAGCCGATCAGGTTCGGAATGACATGATGGAGTATTAAACTTCTCAACAACAAATTACTGGGAGTACTGAATCTCAGTGTTGATTTGATTCACAAATCGGTGTTCTCGGTTGACGAAAACCTAGAACCCGTGGAGTGACTATGACGGGGAAATGTACTACTTCATCAGAAATTCATAAGATGAATTGCAATGGGTTGATATCCTCGAGATACCAGGGGGTAATACTCAAAGGTAGAACAAAATAGAGGTTGGGCAGGCGTACTGATCTGCAGAAGGCAAGTACTTTAGCCTGTCCGAGAAATAGAATCAAAGGAGAACAATCATGGTCGGAATCACGGTTGCAATGGCTCAATTCAGAGATACCAGATGATATTTATCAAGGAAATAGTTATTATTATAAGACGCTTCCATGATAGGATCTACATCGTGTCCATGGGCATGAACACAAAGTTCAAGGTCGACTCCCACTTCTCTAATGCATATCCTTTCATTTACTTCTCTCCTTCGACAAAGTTGTAGTGTTGAAATTTTATCTGACATAACAATAGTAGAGTATGACCGTAGTAGTTTCCAGGTTCACACATATTGGAAAGGCATAGGTTCAACTCATCGGGGCCTCTTAGGAAAATATACCACAAACTTCAGGAGTAAATAATACAAGCTCGAAAGCAGAGCATGTTCGACAAGGCAGATGATATAATTTACCGAAGGCAATATGTGTCAGGGAAAGAACTTCTCAAGGTTTTGTATACGAAGGACACTGTTGGATGATAATTCAACAAAGGATCCGACGGTCCACAAAGGATCTAGTGTGAGTATTGGTACTCAGTTGGAAGAAGAAAAAAAGTGCAAAGTTATTGGATTACAGAAACAACTAACTAATTCAGAAATCCAATGCAAAGGAATTATTATTTCCAAATCAAGTGATCAGAAGCAAACGCTCTGATTAAGGATGGATAAGTTGGGTAAGCTTAAGGGTACAATCGACGACAATTTGATTGGTCGACATCCAACTCATGTTTAAAATGGTGACTTAGCCGGAAGGATGAATTCTAGGATCTGGCTGAGGATTGCGAGCATTTGCAACATATTGAATCAATGGACTAAACTGATAATGACAAAGGATGCCAATAAGATTACCAGACTTATGGGAGTAATCATAATGCTAGCAAGCAGGAATTGCAAGAGCATTAGGTTGTTGAGGATTTTCAAAAGAATGAATGGTATTTCGAAGACTTTTGTGAAATACATGAATCAACTTGGGATGAGCGGATACTCGATAGGTGCAAAAATTTATCTGTAGGGGTATTCAGGTGGCCTAGAACTGCAAGGTAGTAGACACAAAGTTTTCTCGGAGCAATAGAGAGAATTTCATGGTATCTCGTAATAGCAAGATCAACAGGGAATAAAAGTAAGAAATACATGTGTATGTATTTATCCATAGGGATATCTTGGTGGTAGGGAATTGCAAGAGCAATGGCACAAAGTCTCAAGAGAATAATGGAGAGTATCTTCAAAATCTTCTGGTGCAGCCGACGATCATCTGGAATGAGGGCTCTCCGGGAGGAAGTATTTACGAGAACCTAAAGTTAGAGTTAGCAAAATAATTTAACCTGAATAGAAGAGAGATTGGAGTCCCAGAGTATAGACGAGGAGTAAAAGATCCTAATACCACACAATGGCGACGTGGGCCCGGAAGACACACAGCCATGTTAGTAAAAGTTTTGTAAGTGACTAGACTCGACTTTGGCCAAGGAGTGTGGAAGGGGGGGTTTCCTACAGGCAGTCGTCTATGATACCAACTTGTGATGCCCCCGATTCAATCGTACACTAACACTACTAGGGAAAACCTTATACACAGAATCTTAGCAGCAGCGCGGTTTAAAAACAAACGCTCCTGCTACTTAGCAGTAGCGAGCTTGATGAAAGCTCGCTACTAATAACGCGGTAGCAGTAGCGCCCTAGATGAAACAAGCGCTACTACTATAATTGCCATGGCGTTGCCTCCACGCTAGATATAGTAGTAGCACCCTTCCCTGGACGCGATGCTGCTAAAGTACTTAGTAGCAGCGTTTTTCTTCAAAACTTGCTCCTGCTAAGTATTAGCTATAGCGCGTTTACTAAAGTGCGCTACTGCTAGTTCGACTTAACCACCCGCGGGCTCAAAATTTTGCTAAGTCCTCCATTCCCCCATATTCTCCTACTCCTCTGTCGCCGCCGCCCGAGCCTGCCCTCACCGCCGCCGCCCGAGGCTGCCCTCAACCTCACCACCGCCGCCGGCCACCGCTCTCGACCTCACCATCGCCGCCCTCGACCTCACCGTCGCCGCCCTCGACCTCACCGCCGCCGCCCAAGCCCGCCCAGCACCGCCGCCTCCCGATCCCGAGCCCGCCCTCGCCGCCCCTACCTCTCCGTCGCCGAGCACCTCCTCGCCACC
>NC_041393.1:251793705-251798320 GCF_002162155.2 Triticum dicoccoides
TTCATAGATAATGATTTTTAGTAGTAGTAGATGTTAATTAGTAGTAGTGATGGTACTAGGTAACTAGGGCAGTATGGTTAATAGTACATGTTTTTTACTATTGTATAATGTAGTTTATTTTTACTGTTTTTAGTAAGTGTTTAAAATAATTGGTAAGTAAATTAATAAACTAGTTGAACTAGTTTAGTTTTAGTTGAACTAGTTTAGTAAGTAAATTAATAAACTAGTTGAACTAGTTGAATTAATAGAACTAATGTATTTTTAGTAAGATAATTAATATAACTAGTTGAACTACTTTATTTTTAGAAAGAACTATATTTTTTTCTATTTATAGTAAGTTTATATTTAGTAAGAACTAGTTGAAATGATAGAACTAGTTGAAGATGTCATATTTGTTGTTATTTTTTTAGTTTAAGCAATTATTCGGGATGTATTAGTGATAACTTATAGGGTTTTTGCTTTTGCAGAAATCAAGGAGCCCCTCCATCATCCCCGCCGTCGTCCCCGTCACCGACCCCCTCCGACCTCGAGGTGAGACCAGCCAAATCTCCATGCATATCTTGTGTTGCTCAGATATGATATGTGGTTGCCCAAGTGGCCGGTCATGTTCAGGTTACACCTCCAAGTGGCCTATGTTTTGCCGGAGTGTTGATTAATTTCCGTTCCAGCAAATTTCAGGCGCTCGATATGTCCTTTTTTAGCAAAGGTCATGCCAGATTTTTCAGTGAATTCTGGCATGAGTTGTGCTAGAATATGTAGGAAATATCGAGCGGCCTGGATTTTCTCGAAAAATAATGATCGAATTTAGGTTTTTTAGTACATATATTTAATTGTACAAGTTTAATCTTTGAATTATGAACATAGGAAATGTCGTACTCGGACAACGACAGTCCCCCGGGGGAGTGCAGTTGGTGCCACAACGATCGAGGTCTGTGTGACAGGTTCCTTCAGCTGGACGGAGATGGGCGCTTCAGCATTAAGCTCGAGGAGACCTTCGATGTTGAAATGGTACGCAACAACGACAAGTGTTTTTTTCGTAATTATGCATGACTTCAACTATTTGAACGTCTAATTTTCATCTTTTACAATTCGACTAGCTTATCCCATGCCATGCAAGACGCTATGTCTTGGAGAGGATGGGTTTTGAAGACCATGAAAATTTTGAAACAAAGAAAATACACCCAAGGACCCATCATGATATGGATTTTGAAGTAAATCTGTACAACTCTCAGAGTGTAACCCATTTTGGTTGCCAAAATTGGGAAGCACTTTGCAAAATGTATGGTTTTTATGAGGGTATGATTGTCACCATGGATCTTGGTGATCCTGACATCGAGCAAGACAATATGGACATTTGGGTCCTCGTTGATACGCTTCCGATTCTACCGCAATGTGAGTTTCTCAAACATAGTTATTAACTAATTTATATTGATTATTTTAAAATAGTTGACAGCCTATTTCCATTGACAGCTTATTTTGATTCTTCGAAGAATGTGCGGAAGATGGTAGACAAAACCCACTACACTGATGGCTCCGAATTAACTTATAAGGAGAAAAGTCATCTAATTGCATTTTGTACTTATCTTGAGAATTACAATACCTATTATCGAACTCCTCCAAATTATGGTGAATATGTGCCACTAGTGCACCTGTTGAATCACGGTAACTTCTATGGAGATACACTGGTAAGATTTTTTACTATTACGACATCCGTGCATCTTTTGCATACTTCTAAAATTAGTACATCATTGCTAACTACGAAGTTATTACTATGTTTTTCAACAGAAAATCCTGATGGATTGTGTGCCTCATCTGATGTATCAGAATGGTCATCTTGCAGTTCTGAAACATACAGCCAGGTCTATCTCAGGATCTCACCTATGCATATCGGATTTCTAAAACCGGTGAACACATGCTAATCAAAGAATGGAAAAATTGTTTGGACATTCGCAAGGAGGTTCTTGGAAGTAACATTAAGCAAAAGGCAAGAATTGGAGACAGGATAATCTCCATTCTCCATAATGGAGAGTCAGAGGCTATCTCGTTTTTTGCTATTTTACCTTAGAGAATATAGTAGGTCCTAAGAGAATGTAGTAGGTCCTATGAGGTACAATATGTTTACTATGTGGTACAATGTGTTAGAGTTGATGATGAGGAGTACTTGTGATTATGACTAGTGACCAATTTGCTATGTGATGTCTCATTGATGAAAATGATGATCTTGAGGAGGTGTTATATGACAATGATGTATTATGATGATAAGTTGTTAATGATATGATGATGATGATGATATTTATTATATCATTGGGTGAAAGAACCGCGGATTAGTTTCAAGTGGATGGACATCCACTTGAAACTAGTCCACGGTTCTTTCACCCCGTGATGTAATAACTCATTATGATGTAAAAACAATCTCTATATTCCTATTGTATGAAAACTTGTGTAAAGGTGTATGAATACAACATGAAATAAAAAAGAAATAAGATACGAAATAATAGTAGTAGCGCGGGCAGGGAGAAGCGCTACTACTAATTACCAGTAGCGCTCCTCTGGGAAAGCGCTACTACTATCTCGATTTAGCAGTAGCTTGGGTTGAGGCACGCTACTACTAACCTTTAGTTGTAGCGTCGTACCAGTAGCGCTCCAGCCCATGCTACTGATAGGCCTAAAACCCTCGCTGCTGCTAGGCTTTTCCCTAGTAGTGTAATCATGCACGCAAACGTGTACGATCAAGATTAGGGACTCATGGGAAGATATTGCAACACAACTCTAAAAATAAAATAAGTCATACAAGCATCATATATCAAGCCATGGGCCTCAAGGGCTCGAATACAAGTGATCGAACATAAACGAGTCAGTAGAAGCAACAATATCTGAGAACAGACATAAGTAAACAAGTTGCCATAAGATGGCTAACACAAAGTGGAATACAGATTGAAAGAGGCGCAGGCCTCCTCCCTGGGATCTCCTAAACTACTCCTGGTCATCGGCGGCCCGAACGTAGTAGTAGGACTCTCAGTGTAGTAGGGGTCATCGTTAACAGTGGCGTCTGGCTCCTGGGCTCCAGCATCTGGTTACGACATCCGAGAAGAATGTAAAGGGGGAAAAGAGGGAGCAAAGCAATCGTGAGTACTCATCCAAAGTACTCGCAAGCAAGGATCTACACTACATATGCATGTGTATCTGTGTAAAGGGGCAATATCGGTGGACTAAACTGCAGAATGCCAGAATAAGAGAGGGATAGCTAGTCCTGTCGAAGACTACACTTCTGGCAACATCCATCTTGCAGCATGTAGAAGAGAGTAGATGGTAAGTTCACCAACTATTCCCGCTGTTTCGCATTTTCGGACAGATGAACCAGAGGTGGAATGTTGTACGTTCGTTATGCTAGGGACGTGTGGTGAATGAATGGACTGCATATTCGGATTTATCTCGTCGTTCTAAGCAACTTTCATGTACAAAACTTTTTCATCCAGTTACAGATTATTTTCTATTAATTTTCAATTATCTAAACATCTTCTGGATTTATTCTTAATTCGAAATTAATTGTTAAAACTCTAGGGGTACCCAGCTCTGTTTACACAGAGGATGTCAAGTGGGCCAGGGGGGCCCAGTTGACCAGTCAATGTTTGACTGGTCAACAGGGGGGTGGGCCCCCTGTCATTGACTGTTTTAACTAACTAATAGATTTAATCAACTGATTGAGTAATTAGGCTAATTATGCAGCTTAATTAACTTAATTAATTATATTACTAATTAATTAATTATTAACTTTTACTATTTATTTTTTGTTTATTAAAAAAATGTTTCACGGGCCTCGGGCCCCGATGTCATTGACCCGGGGGCTAATCGGGCGGCGGATGTGGGCGTAGCCCGAACGACGCTGGCGGGGTGCCCGTCAAGCGGAACCAGGCAACGACCGTGGCCACGGCAGGCCTCACCGGCCGGCCACGGCAGGCGGTTACGAGCGCATGGCGTGCGGGCGGCCGGAGTGAGATGAGGTGGGGCAGCGGCGACCGGAGTCGATGGGGCAGAGGCGGGGCGAGTTGCGCGGCGGAGTGCTGCCATAGAACAGCAGAAACAATGCGGGAGCAACAGTAGCAGTAGGAGGGGGCGAGCGGTGGCAACCGTGGGCGAGTGGCATGGCGGCGCGAGCGCGATGAAGCGGCCGCAGGGTAGGGGCTGTGCGAGGTGGTGGGCGCGGGCACGCGCGCGGGCACTCGCGCGGTCAGGGCCATGGTGGCCGCGAGCGGGAGCTCGGGCGACGGTGGTTGCACAGCGGTGCAGGAACAAGAGGCGAAGGCGATGCGCGCGTCTAGTGCATGCCCAAATGGCGCGGAGCACGGCCAGGAAAGACGGGCATGGCGGCGCATGCAGGGGCACGGTCCTGGCGCACGGTGGTTGCGGCCTACAGCGACGGGAGCAAGGGGAAAGGGCGGGGGAAGCGGAGGAGGGGCTCACAGGGAAGCGGGAGGGGCATGGCAGCTGGCTCAGAGGCCACCCGTTGGGAGGAGGACAACGTCGGCGGCGGCGGTGCTCTGGTGAGGGGCGTCGGGGACGGCGACGTGCGTCGGGGCGATGGGGTCGGCTGCCCCTGAGTGCTCAACCCAGAATC
>NC_041393.1:251798636-251931461 GCF_002162155.2 Triticum dicoccoides
GCCCTAGAGGCAATAATAAAATGTTTATTATTATATTTCCTTGTTCATGATAATTGTCTATTATTCACGCTATAATTGTATTAAGCGGAAACCGTAATACATGTGTGAATACATAGACCACAATATGTCCCTAGTAAGCCTCTAGTTGACTAGCTCGTTGATCAATAGATGGTTGTGCTTTCTTGGCCATGGACATTGGATGTCGCTGATAACGGGATCACATCATTTGGAGAATGATGTGATGGATAAGACCCAATCCTGAGCATAGCACAAGATCATGTAGTTTGTTTGCTAAATCTTTTCTAATATCAAGTATCATTTCCTTAGACCATGAGATTGTGCAACTCCCGAATACCGTAGGAATGCTTTGGGTGTATCAAACGTCACAACATAACTGGGTGACTATAAAGGTGCAATACAGGTATCTCCAAAAGTGTCTGTTGGGTTGGCACGAATCGAGACTGGGATTTGTCACTCTGTATGACGGAGAGGTATCTGTGGGCCCACTCGGTAATGCATCATCATAATGAGCTCAATGTGACCAAGGATTTAGCCATGGGATCATGTGTTACAGAACGAGTAAAGAGACTTGCCGGTAACAAGATTGAACGAGGTACGGGATACCGGTGGTTGAATTTCGGGCAAGTAACATACCGATGGACAAAGGGAATTGTATACGGGATTGATTGAATCCCCAACATCGTGGTTCATCCGTTGAGATCATCGTGGAACATGTGGGAGCCAATATGGGTCTCCATATCCTGCTATTGTTTATTGGCTGGAGAGGCATCTCGGTCATGTCTGCATGGTTCCCGAACCCGCAGGGTCTACACACTTAAGGTTCGGTGACGCTAGAGTTGTAATGGGAATTATATGTGGTTACTGAAAGTTTTTCGGAGTATCAGATGAGATCTCGGACGTCACGAGGAGTTGAGGAATTGTCCGGAGGTAAGGATTTATATATGGGAAGTCCTATTTTGGCCACCAGAAAATGTTCAGGATTTTTCGGTATTGTACCGGGAAGGTTCAAGAAGGTTCCGAAGTGGGGCCCACCTGCATGGGGGGACCCACATGAACGTGGGTAGTGGGGGCAAGGCCCCACACCCCTGGTCAAGGCGCACCAATATCCCCCCTTAGAAGGAATAAAATTATATCCCGAAGGGATTAGATCAAGATTCCTAAAAGGGGGGGGGGTAACAATTGGTGGGGAAGGGAAATGATGGGATTTCTTTCCTCCCACCTTTTCCAACGCCCCAATGGACTTGGAGGGAAATAAACCAGCCCCTCCACCCCTATATATAGTGGGGAGGGGCATGGGAGCAGGAACCCCTTGCCCCTGGCGCAGCCCTCCCACTCCAACTCCTCCTCCTCCGTTGAGCATAGTGAAGCTCAACCGGAGAACCACGAGCTCCACCACCACGCCGTCGTGCTGCCGGAGTTCTCCCTCAACTTCTCCTCTCCCCTTGCTAGATCAAGAAGGAGGATATGTCCCCGGGTTGTACGTGTGTTGAAAGCGGAGGCGCCGTTCGTTCGACGCTTGTAATGGATCTTCCATGATTTGAATCGCCGTGAGTATGACTCCATCAACCGCGTTCTTGTCACGCTTCCATTTAGTGATCTTCAAGGGTATGAATATGCACTCCCTCTCTCTCATTGCTAGCATCTCCTAGATTGATCTTGGTGACACATAAGAATTTTTTTGAATTATTACTACCTTCCCCAACAGTGTTATCAGAGCTACGTCTATGCATAGATTCTATGCATGAGTAGAACACAAGTAGTTGTGGACGATGATTTGGTCAATTTTCTTACCGTTACTAGTCCTATCTTGATTCGGCGGCATTGTGGAATGAAGAGGCCCGGACTGACCTTACACGTACGCTTACGTGAGACAAGTTCCACCGACTAACATGCACCTTCTTCATAAGGTGGCTAGCGGGTGTATGTCTCTCCCACTTTAATTGGATCAGATTCGATGAAGAGGGTCCTTATGAAGGGTAAATAGCAATTGGCATATCACCGTTGTCACTTTTGCATAGGTAAGAAACGTTCTCGCTAGAAACCCATAGCAGCTACGTAAAACATGCAACAACAATTAGAGGACGTCTAACTTGTTTTTGCAGGGTATGCTATGTGATGTGATATGGCCAAAAGGATGTGATGAATTATATATGTGATGTATGAGATTGATCATGTTCTTGTAATAGGAATCACGACTTGCATGTCGATGAGTATGACAACCAGCAGGAGCCATAGGAGTTGTCTTAATTTATTGTATGACCTGCGTGTCAATATGAGCGCCATGTAATTGCTTTACTTTAATGCTAACTGTTAGCCATTGCTACGTCTTGAGCTTGCGTTGGTTTTCCTTGAAAAGGAAAGGGTGATGCAGCAATAGTAGCATAAGTATTTCCCTCGGTTTTTGAGAACCAAGGTATCAATCTAGTAGGAGGCTCCTCAAAAGTCCCATGCGCCTACACAAACAAACAAAGAACTAGCAACCAACGCAATAAAGGGGTTGTCAATCCCTTCACGGCCACTTGCGAAAGTGAGATCTGATAGAGATAGCATGATAAGATAAATATATTTTTGGTATTTTATAATATAGATTGGAAAAGTAAAGATGCAAATAAAAGTAGATTGAAAGCTTATATGATAAAAGATAGACCCTAGGGGCATAGGTTTCACTAGTGGCTTCTCTCAAGATAGCATAAGTATTACGGTGGGTGAACAAATTACCATCGAGCAATTGATAGAAAAGAGAATAATTATGAGATTATCTAAGCATGATCATGTATATAGGCATCACGTCCGTGACAAGTAGACCAACTCCTGCCTGTATCTACTACTATTACTCCACACATCGACTGCTATCCAGCATGCATCTAGAGTATTAAGTTCATAAAGAACAGAGTAACACATTAAGAAAGATGACATGGTGTATAGGGATAAACTCATGCAATATGATATAAACCCCATCTTTTTATCCTCGATGGAAACAATACAATACGTGCCTTGCTGCCCCTATTGTCACTGGAAAAGGACACCGCAAGATTGAACCCAAAGCTAAGCACTTCTGCCATTGCAAGAAAGATCAATCTAGTAGGCCAAACCAAACTGATAATTCGAAGAGACTTGCAAAAATAACTTAATCACACATAAAAGAATTCAGAGGAGATTCAAATATTTCTCATAGATAAACTTGATCATAAATTCATTGGATCTCGACAAACACACCGCAAAAAGAGTTACATCGAATAGATCTCCAAGAAGATCGAGGAGAACATGGTATTGAGATCTAAAAAGAGAGAAGAAGCCATCTAGCTAATAACTATGGACCCGAAGGTCTGCGGTAAACTACTCACAACTCATCGGAGGGGCTATGGTGTTGATGTAGAAGCCCTCCGTGGTCGATTCCCCCTCCGGTGGAGCGCCAGCGAAGGCTCCAAGATGGGATCTCGCGGATAAAGAAGGTTACGGTGGTGGAAATAGTTTTTCGTGGTCGCCTTTGATGTTCTCGGGGTACATGGGTATATATAGGAGGAATAAGTAGGTCGGTGGACGCCCGAGGGACCCACGAGATAGGGGGGCGCGCCCTCGACCCTCGTGGCCACTGTCGGTGTCAAAACCGGCGGATCTCGGGTAGGGGGTCCCGATCTATGCGTCTAGGCTGATTGTAACAGGAAGCAAGGGACACAGATGTTTACCCAGGTTCGGGCCCTCTCGATGGAGGTAAAACCCTACTTCCTGCTTGATTAATATTGATGATATGGGTAGTACAAGAGTAGATCTACCACAAGCTCGTAGAGGCTAAACCCTAGAAGCTAGCCTATGATGGTATGATTGTAATTGTGATCGGCCTTCTAAGGACCAACCTCTTCGGTCTAAGGACCAGCTCTCGCCATATCATAACGGAACGTAAGGTACCAAAACAAGGGAGCCGGGTTAACCCAACTGTAGACCCAAGACATGATTCGGAGTTGATGCATATAATGCTATAAGTTCGGGGTGCCGCACTGTTGAAAGTGTTCGGACTTGTCTTGCCGTATTATGAGGCGCCATAAGAAGCCCCTGGCAAACTGACCGTACCGAGGTGTACGGATGCAATATCAAATAAACATTTATGAGAAAAAAATGCTCAAATAAGAATAGTAAGCTGACGCTATATGTGATCTCCCATTGATGAATAATACGTTTAAGCGTATGTTTACAATGGATGCATTAAGCGGAGATAAATAGGACTATTTGACATGTCCTATCAAGGGGCAGGCTGTGTACAGATAGATAAAGCAGGTATAATGATCTAAAATAGATTCCACCTGGGTATTTCCTTCTGTGCGCAACGCCTGTTGCCTCCTTGGTTGTCTCTCCCATGTAAGTCCGGCAATCCGGCTCTTCTGAGGATGCTGCACTAAAGCGATGTCCTGAAAGGTAAAAGGGAAAGATTATGAAGGTATTTGGCGGTTACCCGCACTATTGACTGAGTCGTTGTTGCTCCTCCGCCTATGCCCATGGTATGTTGAGTGTGTAATTGTGTACGCGCGGCATGAATGCTACTTTGATGGGGCTTGAGCGGAAGCCGGACTGCTAATCACGCTCTTGGAATTCCTAATGATCCTGTGGCGGGGTGCTCCGGACTCGCTTGACGGTGCTTGAGGTTGTCGTCGCCGGATTGGTGGTTTGCCGGAGGAGGTCGCATTGTACTTCTGCCGTGAGGGCTGCAGTATGCTCTTCTGTACAGAGAGAGCGGTCCATGTTTCCGTTGACTGTTATGACCCCGCGTGGACCTGGCATCTTGAGCTTGAGGTATGCATAATGTGGTACCGCATTGAATCTAGCAAATGTGGTTCGTCCGAGCAGTGTGTTGTAACCACTACGGAAGGGGACGATATCAAAGATTAACTCTTCACTCCGGAAGTTGTCCGGGGATCCGAAGACCACTTCCAATGTTATAGAGCCCGTACAGCAGGCCTCTACTCCAGGATTACACCTTTAAAGGTGGTTTTGGTGGGCTTGATCCTTGAAGGGTCAATGCCCATTTTGCGCGCTGTGTCCTGATAAAGCAGGTTCAGGCTGCTGCCGCCGTCCACAAGGACTCGCGTGAGGTGGAATCCGTCGAAGACTGGGTCTAAGACCAATGCGGCTGAGCCGCCGTGACAGATGCTAGTAGGGTGATCCCTACGATCAAAGGTGATCGGACAAGGTGACCATGGGTTGAATTTGGGGGCGACTGGCTCCATCGCATAGACGTCCCGTAGTGCTCGCTTCCGTTCCCGCTTGGGGAGGTGAGTTGCGTAGATCATGTTGACCGTTTTCACCTGGGGGGGAATTTCTTTTGCCCCCCCCCATGTTGGGACGCAGGGGCTCTTCGTCATCGTTGCTGTGCAGCCCCTTGTCCTTGTTTTCGGCGTTTATTTTGCCGGCCTGTTTGAACACCCAGCAGTCTCTATTGGTGTGGTTGGCTGGCTTGTCCGGGGTGCCATGAATTTGGTAAGAGCGCTCCAGTATGCGGTCCAGACTAGACGGTCCCTGATTATTTCTTTTGAATGGCTTTTTCCGCTGACCGGACTTGGATTCGCTGAATCCGGCATTTATTGTTGTGTCTTCAGTGTTGTCGTTGTTGTTCCGTCGCTTATGTCTGTTGCGTCGTGGCTTGCCGTTATTATCGTGGACATCCGAAGTGCCAGAATGTGGCATGGTGCCACTGTGATCCAACCAGCTGTCCTCGCCCGTGCAAAAGTGGGTCATTAGTGTTGTGAGAGCTGCCATGGACTTGGTTTTTCCTGGCCGAGGTGTCGAGCAAGCCACTCGTGATGGATATTATGCTTAAAAGCTGCCAGGGCTTCAACGTCCGGATAGTCAACTATTTGGTTCTTTTTAGTTAGGAACCGAGTCCAGAATTTCCTGGCTGACTCTCCGGGCTGTTGAGTAATGTGGCTCAGGTCATCCGCGTTTGGTGGTCGCACATATGTGCCCTGGAAGTTGTCGAGGAATGCGTCTTCCAGGTTTTCCCAACTGCCAATTGAATTTGCTGCCAGGCTGTTTAGCCAGTGTCGTGCTGGTCCTTTGAGCTTAAGGGGAAGATACTTGATGGCGTGTAGATCATGTATGCGGGCCATGTGAATGTGGAGAAGGAAATCTTTGATCCATATTGCGGGGTCTGTTGTGCCATCGTATGATTCGATGTTTACGGGTTTGAACCCTTCTGGGAATTCATGATCCATCACTTCATTAGTGAAGCAGAGGGGGTGTGCGGCGCCTCTGTGCTGGGCTATGTGGCTACGCAGTTCGAATTGGTCTGGGTTGCTGTGTTTGGCCCGGCCGGACTTGTTGATAATGTATCCGGCGTGACGGTCATCGTCGCGCGCTGGGGCGCGCCCCCGCGATCCGTAGATCGACCTTGGCTGTCCTGCTTTGTTTTCCAGAATATCTTGCAGGTCTTGCCTGTTGCCTTGGGCCGTGGTGTATCGGCATGGGGGTGCACGCTGGTATTCGGGCTGATATCCCGTTTTATCCCGGCCACGGGGTGGCCGGTCAGCCGTTTGGCGCTCGAGTACGGATTCCTCGGCTGCCAGGACTTCAGTCCATCTGTCTGTGAGCAGGTCTTGATCAGCTTGGAGTTGCTGTTGCTTCTTCTTCAGGCTCCTCGTAGTGGCTATAAGCCGACGCTTGAAGCGCTCCTGCTCCACGGGATCCTCAGGCACGCCAAACTCATCGTCGCCGAGGCTAATATCGTCTTCGGAGGGGGGCATGTAGTTGTCTTCCTCCGGGTATCCATCCGTCGCATGTTCTTTTGGGCTGACATGCTCATCTTCCTGTTCGGCCTGCTCGAAGGCGGGCTGGTCAGGGTTATATTCCTCTTCAGCGCCATCCGGATTGCTTTCGTCTCCGGGGCCGGTATTGTTGTGGCGGGGCTTGGAGCTGCGCTGATGACGCCCATGCTTTGCTTTCCTTCCTGAGGGGTTATCCTCCGTTGCCTCGTCGCCATTGGTTTCCTTCGGAGTGTCCACCATATATATATCGTATGAGGAGGTGGCCGTCCACCGCCCTGTGAGCAGTGGCTCCTGTAATTCTCCTGCATCTTCGTCCATACCGTTGATGTCTTCAGAGTAGAAGTCTAGCACGTCGGTTAAATCATCGACTGTGGCAATGAAGTGGGTGGTGGGTGGGCAACGAATTTCGTCGTCGCCTGCTTCCCACTCAAGCCGGACATAGTTCAGCCCAGAGCCTCCAGACAAAGAGAGAGACTTCAATGAGTTCGGCATGTCACCAAAGGGTGAGTGCTGAAAGATGTCCGCACCGGTGAACTCCATTACCCGAGCCCAACCAGGCTCGGTGGGCTCGGGAAAGGGCAGACTGGAACCTACAATCGGATACGAGTCCGGGGGTCCGGAGTCACAGGCTTCCTCAGAAGTGAGGCATGTGTTCGGCTCCACCGCCGATGAGGGTACGGCCTACGGGGCGGGGTCCATCCCTCCGTCCCTAGGCAACGCAGCTTGCTCCGGATTTGAGTCCAGGGCTGCTGCAGGGGTGATATCCCGAGAGTTGTCCGACAGCAGGTCCAGGCCATGCTCGTCGTGACTGTCCGGTGCACCTGGCGCGGGCCCGAATCCGTCGAAGATCAAGTCTCCGCGGATATCCATCGTGTAGTTCAGGTTTCCAAACCTGATTTGATGGCCAGGGGCGTAGCTGTCGATCTACTCCATATGGCCAAGCGAATTGGCCCGCAGTGTGAAGCCGCCGAACATGAAGATATGTCCGGGGAGGAAAGTCTCGCCCTGGACTGCGTCGTTGATGATGATTGAAGGAGCCATCAAGCTCGGCAGTGACGACACAGAGGAACTCTCAATGAAAGCACCAATGTCGGTGTCAAAACCGGCGGATCTCGGGTAGGGGGTCCCGATCTGTGCGTCTAGACTGATGGTAACAGGAAGCAAGGGACACAGATGTTTACCCAGGTTCGGCCCTCTCGATGGAGGTAAAACCCTACTTCCTGCTTGATTAATATTGATGATATGGGTAGTACAAGAGTAGATCTACCACGAGATCATAGAGGCTAAACCCTAGAAGCTAGCCTATGATGGTATGATTGTAATTGTGATCGGCCTTCTAAGGACCAACCTCTCTAGTTTATATAGACACCGGGGAGGGCTAGGGTTTACATGGAGTCAGTTATAAGGAAGGAAACACAATAACCGGATCGCCAAGCTTGCCTTTCTCGCAAAGGAGAGTCCCATCCGGACACGGGCCGAAGTCTTGAGTCTTGTATCTTCATGCTTCAATAGTCCGGACGTTGTACACAGTCTGGCTGTCTGGATACCCCCTAATCCAGGACTCCCTTAGCCGCCTCGACTGCTTCTTGACTTGCACTCCAAGTCCTCTGGATCACATTCATTCCAAAAATCACGCTCCCGAAGGTTTCATTCCGTTTGGACTCCGTTTGATATTCCTTTTCTTTGAAACACTGCAATAGGCAAAAAAACAGCAATACGGGATGGGCCTCCGGTTAGTAGGTTAGTCCCAAAAATGATATAAATGTGTAAACTAAAGCCCATAAACATCCAAAACAGGTAATATAATAGCATGGAACAATCAAAACTTATAGATACGTTGGAGATGTATCAAGCATCCCCAAGCTTAATTGCTGCTAGTCCTCGAGTAGGTAAATGATAAAAACAGAATTTTTGATGTGGAATGCTACCTAGCATAATTCTCAATGTAATTTTCTTTATTGTGGCATGAATGTTCAGATCCAAATGATTCAAAATAAAAGTTCATATTGACATAAGAAATAGTAATACTTCAAGCATACTAATCAAAGCAATCATGTCTTCTCAAAATAACATGGCTAAAAAAAGTTCATCCCTACAAAATCATATAGTTAGGCTATGCTTCATTTTCATCACACAAAAATGCTCCCAAATTATACACCCCCGATGACAAGCCAAGCAATTGTTTCGTACTTAAATAATCTCAAACTTTTTCAACTTTCACGCAATACATGAGCGTGAGCCATGGATATAGCACTATGGGTGGAATAGAATATGATAATGGGGATTGTGTGGAGAAGACAAAAAGGAGAAAGTCTCACATTGACGAGGATAATCAACAGGCTATGGAGATGCCCATAAATTGATGTCAACATGAGGAGTAGGGATTGCCATGCAACGGATGCACTAGAGCTATAAATGCATGAAAGCTCAACAAAAGAAACTAGTGGGTGTGCATCCAACTTGCTTGCTCACGAAGACCTAGGGCATTTTGAGGAATCCCATCGTAGGAATATACAATCCAAGTTCTATAATGAAAAATTCCCACTAGTATATGAAAGTGACAACATATGAGACTCGCTATATGAAGAACATGATGCTACTTTGAAGCACAAGTGTGGAAAAAGAGATAGTAACATTGCCCCCTTTTTATTTATTTTATTTTTTCCTTTTTTCTTTTTCTTTCTTTTTTGGGATTTTTTTCTTTTTGTCCTTTTTTGGCCTTTCTTTTTTTTGGCCTTTTTTTATTTGGGGACAATGCTCAAATAATGATGATCATCACACTTTTATTGATTTACAACTCATGAATTACAACCCAAAACTAGGACAAGATATGACTCTATATGAATGCCTCCGGCGGTGTACCGGGATGGGCAATGAATCAAGAGTGACATGTATAAAAAATTATGCAAGGTGGCTCTGCCACAAATACGATGTCAACTACATGATCATGCAAGGCAATATGACAATAATGATGCGTGTCACAATGATAAACAGAACGGTGGAAAGTTGCATGGCAATATATCTCAGAATGGCTATGGAAATGCCATAATAGGTAGGTATGGTGGCTGTTTTGAGGAAGATATAAGGTGGTTTATGTGTGATAGAGCGTATCATATCACGGGGTTTGGATGCACCGGCGAAGTTTGCACCAACTCTCAAGGTGAGAAAGGGCAATGCACGGTACCGAAGAGGCTAGTAATAGTGGAAAGGTGAGAGTGCGTATAATCCATGGACTCAACATTAGTTAGAAAAGAACTCATATACTTATTGCAAAAATCTACAAGTCATCAAAAACCAAGCACTACACGCATACTCCTAGGGGGATTGATTGGTAGTAAAAGACCATCGCTCGTCCCCGACCGCCACTCACAAGGATGCACAATCCAAAGACACCTCATGTTTCAAATTTGTTACACAACTTTAACCATACGTGCACGCTACGGGACATGATAACTTCAACACAAGCATTCTTTAAATTCATAATCACCCAACTAGCATGACTTTAAGATCACTACCTCCATATCTCAAAACAATTATCAAGTATCAAATTGATCATAGCATCTAATTCACTTCCTATGATAGTTTTTATTATACCCAACTTGAATGCCTACCATTCTAGGACAAATTTTATAACCATAGCAAATACCAAATACCATGCTGTTCTAAGAGACTCTCAAAATAATATAAGTGAAGCATGAGAGACTAACAATTTCTACAAAATTAAGCCACCGCCGTGCTCTAAAAGATATAAGTGAAGCACTAGAGCAAAAACTATCTAGCTCAAAAGATATAAGTGAAGCACATAGAGTATTCTAATAAATTCCAATCAAGGGCTTCTCCCAAAAGGTGTGTACAGCAAGGATGATTGTGGAAAACTAAAAAGTAAAAACTAATATCATACAAGACGCTCCAAGCAAAACACATATCATATGGCGAATAAAAATATAGCTCCAAGTAAAGTTACCAATGAATGAAGATGAAAGAGGGGATGCCTTCCGGGGGCACCCCCAAGCTTAGGCTTTTGGCTATTCTTGAATATCTTGGGGTGACATGGGCATCCCCAAGCTTAGGCTTTTTCCACTCCTTATTCCATACTCCATCAAATCTTTACCCAAAACTTGAAAACTTCACAACACAAAACTCAACAAGAAATCTCATAAGCTCCGTTAGTGAAATAAAGCAAAACCACCACATAAGGTATTGTAATGAACTCATTCTTTATTTATATTGGTGTTAAACCTACTGTATTTCAAGTTCTCTATGGTTCATACCACTTAATACTAGCCATAGATGCATCAAAATAAGCAAACAACACACAAAACACAGAATTTGTCAAAAATAGAACAGTCTGTAGCAATCTGTAACCATCGAAAACTTTTGGAACTCTAAAAATCCTACCAAAATAGGAAGTCCTGAGTAATTTTTCTATTGATCTATATCAAAAAGAATAACCGCAAGAGCATGTTTCTGTGAATTCACAAAACTAATTTCGTGCGTGCAAAGTTTCTGTTTTTCAGCAGAATCAAATTAACTGTCACCATAGGTTATCCTATAGGTTCTACTTGGCACAAACACTAATTAAAACATAAAACACATCTAAGCAGAAGGTAGATGCAAAAAAAATTACTAAACAGAAACAAAAACAGAAAACACAAATAAAATTGGGTTGCCTCCCAACTAGCGCTATCGTTTAACGCCCCTAGCTAGGCATAAAAGCGAGGATAGATCTAAGTAGTGCCATCTTTGGCACTCAATTCATAGGTAGCTCGCATGATAGATTCATAAGGTAATTTAATTTTCTTTCTTGGAAAGTGCTCCATGCCTTTCCTTAATGGAAATTGGAATCTAATATTCCCTTCCTTCATATCAATAATCGCGCCAATCATTCGAAGGAAAGGTCTACCAAGAATAATAGGGCAAGAAAGATTGCAATCTATATCAAGAACGATAAAATCTACGGGCACCAAATTTCTATTTGCAACAATGAGAACATCATTGATCCTTCCCATTGGTTTTTTAATGGTGGAATCCGCAAGGTGCAAATTCAAGGAGCAATCATCAAGATCATGGAAACCTAGAATATCACATAAAGTTTTCAGAATCGTGGAAATACAAGCACCCAAATCACATAAAGCATAACACTCATGGTCTTTAATTTTAATCTTTATAGTAGGCTCCCACTCATAATTAAGTTTTCTAGGTATAGAAACTTCCAAATTAAGTTTTTCATCATAAGATTGCATTAAGGCATCAACAATATGTTTGGTAAAAGCTTTATTTTGACAATAAGCATGAGGAGAATTCACAATAGATTGCAACAAGGAAATACAACCTTCTAAAGAGCAATTATCATAATTAAATTCCTGAAAATCCAAGATAGTGGGTTCAATGCTATTTAAAGTCTTGACCACTCCAATCCCACTTTTACCAAATTTAGCATCAAGATCTAAAAACTCCGAATCATTGGGACGCCTTTTAACTAAAGTTGACTCATCTCCAGTCCCATTATTATTAAGATTCATATTGGATCTAATAGGGGACACATCAATAACTTTAAGATCTTCATCGTTATTTTCACGGAAACTAGAAGAACACGCCTTTACAAAGCAATCTTTCTTAGCATGCAATCTAGCGGTTCTTTCTTTGCACTCATCAATGGACACTCTCATTGCTTTTAGAGACTCATTGGCATCATGCTTAGGAGAAGTAGATCTAAGTTTCAAAGAATCAACATCAAGCGAGAGTCTATCAACGTTCTTAGCCAAATCATCAACTTTAATTATTTTTCTTCAAGCAAGGCATTAAAATTCTTTTGAGAGATCATAAATTCTTTCACACTATTCTCAAAATCAGAGGGCATCTTATTAAAATTACCATAAGAATTATTGTAGGAATTTCAATAATTATTAGAGGAATTACTAGGGAACGGTCTAGGATTGAAGTTTCCTCTACTGAAACTATTCCTACCAACAAAATTCACATCCATAGATTCATTATTATTCTCAATCAAAGTAGACAAAGGCATATCATTGGGATCAATAGGAGCACTCTTAGTAGAAAACAATTTCATAAGTTCATCCATCTTTCCACTCAAAACATTAATTTCTTCTATAGCATGCACTTTTTTACTAGTCGATCTTTCGGTGTGCCGTTGAGAATAATTAGCCATAATATTATCAAGAAGTTTTTTAGCATCTCCTAAAGTGATTTCCATAAACATGCCTCCTGCGGCCGAATCTAAAAGATTTCTAGAAGCAAAATTCAATACGGCATAAATTTTTTGTATGATCATCCATAAATTCAAACCATGAGTAGGGCAATTGCGAATCATCAATTTCATTCTTTCCCAAGATTGGGCAACATGCTCATGATCAAGTTGTTTAAAATTCATAATATCATTCCTAAGAGTGATGATCTTAGCGGGAGGAAAATACTTAGATATAAAAGCATCTTTGCACTTATTCCAGGAATCAATACTATTCTTAGGCAAAGACGAAAACAAAACTTTAGCACGATCTCTAAGTGAAAATGGAAATAACTTCAATTTAACAATATCATTATCTGTATCTTTCTTCTTTTGCATATCACACAAATCCACAAAGTTTTTTAGATGAGTAGCGGCATCTTCACTAGGAAGGCCGGCGAATTGATCTTTCATAATAAGATTCAGCAAAGCAGTAGTGATTTCACAAGAATCAACATCATTAAGAGGAGCAATCGGAGTACTAAGGAAATCATTATTATTGGTATTGGAGAAATCACACAATTTGGTATTATCTTGCACCATGGCGACAAGTAATCCAACACACAAGCAAACAGAAAAAGGGAAGCGAAAAAGAGAGAGGAGATTGGCAAAGAGAGGGCGAATAAAACGGCAAGGGTGAAGTGGGGGAGAAGAAAACGAGAGGCATATGGCAAATAATGTAAATGCGAGGGAGATGAGTTTGTGATGGGTACTTGGTATGTCTTGACTTGAGCGAAGACCTCCCCGGCAACGGCGCTAGAAATCATTCTTGCTACGTCTTGAGCTTGCGTTGGTTTTCCTTGAAGAGGAAAGGGTGATGCAGCAATAGTAGCGTAAGTATTTCCCTCAGTTTTTGAGAACCAAGGTATCAATCCAGTAGGAGGCTCCTCAAAAGTCCCATGCACCTACACAAACAAACAAAGAACTTGCAACCAACGCAATAAAGGGGTTGTCAATCCCTTCACGGCCACTTGCGAAAGTGAGATCTGATAGAGATAATATGATAAGATAAATATATTTTTGCTATTTTATAATATAGATTGGAAAAGTAAAGATGCAAATAAAAGTAGATTGAAAGCTTATATGATAAAAGATAGACCCGGAGGCCATAGGTTTCACTGGTTGCTTCTCTCAAGATAGCATGAGTATTACGGTGGGTGAACAAATTACTGTTGAGCAATTGATAGAAAAGCAAATAATTATGATATTATCTAGGCATGATCATGTATATAGGCATCACGTCCGTGACATGTAGACCGACACCTGCCTGCATCTACTACTATTACTCCACACATCGACCGCTATCCAGCATGCATCTAGAGTATTAAGTTCATAAAGAACAGAGTAACACATTAAGAAAGATGACATGATGTACAGGGATAAACTCATGCAATATGATATAAACCCCATATTTTTATCCTCGATGGCCACAATACAATGAGTGCCTTGCTGCCCCTGTTGTCACTGGGAAAGGACACCGCAAGATTGAACCCAAAGCTAAGCACTTCTCCCCTTGCAAGAAAGATCAATCTAGTAGGCCAAACCAAACTGATAATTCAAAGAGACTTGCAAAGATAATTTAATCACACATAATAGAATTCAGAGGAGATTCAAATATTTCTCATAGATAAACTTGATCATAAACCCACAAGTCATAGGATCTTGACAAACACACCGCAAAAAGAGTTACATCGAATAGATCTCCAAGAAGATCAAGGAGAACATGGTATTGAGATCCAAAAAGAGAGAAGAAGCCATCTAGTTAATAACTATGGACCCGACGGTCTGTGGTAAACTACTCACAACTCATCGGAGGGGATATGGTGTTGATGTAGAAGCCCTCCGTGGTTGATTCCCCCTCCGGCGGAGCGCAGGCGAAGGCTCCAAGATGGGATCTCGTGGATACATAAGGTTACGGTGGTGGAAATAGTTTTTCATGGTCGCCTTTGATGTTCTCGGGGTACATGGGTATATATAGGAGGAAGAAGTAGGTCGGTGGACTCCCGAGGGGCCCACGAGATAGGGGGCGCACCCAGTAGGTGTGGGCGTGCCCTCGACCCTCGTGGCCGCCTCGACTGCTTCTTGACTTGCACTCCAAGTCCTCTGGGTCATGTTCGTTCCAAAAATAACGCTCCCGAAGGTTTCATTCCATTTGGACTCCGTTTGATATTCGTTTTCTTCGAAACACTGAAATAGGCAAAAACGGCAATACGGGCTGGACCTCCGGTTAGTAGGTTAGTCCCAAAAATGATATAAATGTGTAAAGTAAAGCCCATAAACATCCAAAATGGGTAATATAATATCATGGAACAATCAAAAATTATAGATACGTTGGAGACGTATTAGACATGGCGAGACAACTTCATGAAGACACGATGATGGAGATCATGGTGTCATGCCGGTGACGATGGTGATCATGTTGCGCCTCAAAGATGTAGATCAAAAGCGCAAGATGATATTGGCCATATCATGTCACTTTATGAATTGCATGTGATGTTTGTCATGTTTACATCTTATTTCCTTAGAATGATGGTAGCATAAATAAGATGATCCCTCACTAAAATTTCACGGAATGTGTTCCCCCTAACTATGTACTGTTGCAAAGGTTCGTTGTTTCGAAGCACCACATGATGATCGGGTGTGATAGATGCTAACATTCGCATACAACGAGTGTAAGCTAGATTTACACTTGCGAAACACTTAGGTTGACCTGACGAGCCTAGCATGTACAGACATGGCCTCGGAACACGAGAGACCAAAAGGTCAAACATGAGTCGTATGGTAGATGCGATCAACATGGAGATGTTCACCATTGATGACTAGTCCGTCTCACGTAATGATCGGACATGGCTTAGTTGATTCGGATCATGTATCACTTAGATGACTAGAGGGATGTCTATCTGAGTGGGAGTTCATTAAATAATTTGATTAGTTGAACTCATTATCATGAACATAGTCTAAATTGTCCTTGCAAATTATGTTGTAGATTAATAGCTCACACTTTAGCTCCCCGTTTTAATACGTTCCTAGAGAGACTAAGTTGAAAGATATTGTGAGCAATTGTGCGGATTGTCCTCACTGCTACACAGAAGGCTTCTGTCCTTGATGCACCGCTCCGTGTGCCAACCCCTCTAGCATCGTCTATGGATGTTGTGAACATCTGGCAGACACGTTCTGATGACTACTTGATAGTTTATTGCGCCATGCTTTACGGCTTAGAATCGGGGCTCCAAAGGCGTTTTTGAACGCCATGGAACATATGAGATGTTCCAAGAGCTGAAATTGGCATTTCAGGCTCATGCCTCGTGTTGAGAGGTTTGAGACCTCTGACAAGATCTTTGCCTACAAGATGGAGGAGAATAGCTCAGCCAGTGAGCATGTGCTTTGAATGTCTGGGTACTTCAATCGCTTGAATCAAGTGGGAGTTAATCTTCCAGATAAGAGAGTGATTGACAGAGTTCTCCAGTCACTATCACCAAGCTATTAGAGCTTCGTGATGAACTATAACATGCAAGGGAAGATGATCCCGGAGTTGTTCGTCGTGCTTAAGGCCGTGAAGGTAGAAATAAGGAAGGAGCATCAAGGGTTGATGGTTAACAAGACCACTGGTTTCAAGAAGGGCAAGGGAAAGAAGGAAACTTCATGAATGGCAAGCCAGTTGCCGCTCCAGTGAAGAATCCCAAGAACCCAAACCCGAGATGAAGTGCTTCTATTAGGGGAACGGTCACTAGTAGCAGAACTGCCTCAAATACTTGGTAGATAAGAAGGCTGGCAACTTCAACAAAAGTATATTTGATATATGTGTTATTGATGTGTACCTTACTAGTACTCCTAGTAGCACCTAGGTATTAGATATCCGTTCAGTTGCTCATACTGGTAACTTGAAACAAAAGCTACGAATAAACGGATACTAGCTAAGGGCAAGGTGACGATGTGTGTTGGAAGTGTTTCCAAGGTTGATGTGATCACCATATCGCACGCTCCCTCTACCTTCGGGATTAGTGTTAAACCTAGATAAATGTTGTTTGCATTGGTGTCTGCGTTGAGCATGAACATGATTAAATCATGTTTATTGCAATACGGTTATTCATTTAAGTTAGATAATAATGGTCATTCTGTTTACATGAATAACACCTTCTATGGTCATGCACCCAATGTGAATGGTTTATTAAATCTCGATCGTAGTGATACACTTGTTCATAACAGTGATGCCAAAAGATGTAGAGTTGATAATGGTAGTACCACTTTCTTGTGGCACTGCAGCTTAGGTCATATTGGTGTAAAGCGCATGAAGAACCTCCATGCAGATGGACTTTTGAAGTCACTTGATTTTGAATCAATTGACACATGCGAACCATGCCTCATTGGCAAGATGACTAAAACCCGTTTTTGGAACAATACAACGGGCAAGTGACTTGTTGGAAATCATACTTGCTGATGTGTGCGGTCCGACGAGTGTTGACGCATGCGGTGGATATCATTATTTTCTCACCTTCATCGATGAAATGAGTAGATATGGGCATGTTTACTTAATAAAGCACAAGTCTGAAACATTTGAAAAGTTCAAGCAATTTCAGAGTTGTCAGGACCCCGACTCAATGCCACATCGATCTAGCATGTAACACCTCATATCACTTTGCGGCCTCACGCACGGTATTCCCACGGGTGTCACCTTACCTTTTCCCGGGACCGTTTGAGCCTTTTGGCACACGTATATGATAGTGTCGCTAGCATCCATATGATAAGGAGCCCGGGCTGACATGACTAGTCGTAAACCCAAAGTGGCACAGACTTACAGGGACAGGCATCCATGACCCAGCATCGAACGTGTCAGTCATCAGCAAGTGGGTCCGGGCTGTAGCTCTGGGCTAGCAGGACTCCGGTAAACCGGGCTGTAGCGGGCTAACAGGACTCCGGTACTCAATGCGTGACATTTCCCCGAAGGGACAGACACTGGAACGAAGAAGGACACATGCCGGCTAGCCTAAGTGTTCCGGAGCAGTAGCAAGCTACCATGGCTCAATGGAAACACTAGGAGACATTTCCCGGTAAGAGAGGCTACTAAAGATAAACAGCTAGATAGTCAGATCCCACACATACCAAGCATTTCAATCATACACACAATATGCTCGATATGTGCAAATACAACAAGGCATCACAACATGACTCTACGACACAAGTAAGTTTTCATTAGGCTCCGAGGAGCGGGATATTACAAACAGGGGTCTCATGACCCAACATTCAGAGCATACAAATCAAAGCACAGGCGGAAGCTATGATGTCTGAGTACAGACATCTATAAATGAAAAAGGCTGAGAAGCCTGACTATCTACCAGATCCTGCCGAGGGAACAAGATCATAGCTGAGGTAACAAGCTAAACGTCGAAGTCCACGCGGAACTACTAGCGAGACCGAAATCTCTCTGCAAAAACATAAAATAGGCAAACGTGAGTACAAATGTACCCAGCAAGACTTACATCAGAACTAACTACATATGCTTCATTATCAACAAAGGGGAATGGTGGGGTTTAACTGCAGCAAGCCAGCTTTGACTCGGTGGCTATCCTGAACTACGACTGCAAGCGACTCTTTTGAGGTGGCGCACACGAGTCCACATATTCACCATATCAATACACCACTATGGATCCGCTCCCGTCTCCCTACGAGAACGCCATCCATAGCACTCACGCTTATCTTGCGTATTTTAGAGTATCCACTTTCACTTGTCTATGAACTGATATAAGCAACCCAGAAGTCCTTTACCGCGGACACGGCTATTCGAATAGATGATGTTAACCCTGCAGGGGTGTACTTCTTCATACATGTTTCCACCACTTAGCGTCTGCACACGACATGTGCTCGGCAGACTTCAAGCGAAAGCCGACGTGGGTGTAGACCACGACCTACCTAAACACATAAGTCTCTAGTCCAGGTTTATCGCCTATTCGGGTTCCATCCATGAGGAGATCCGGCCGGAGTTTTGCTCACAGCCCCAAATGATGTGTGCAGGGTTCTCGAGACACCAAACGGGCGCCCGGTACACCGCGCCACGTACCTACCGCACCACAGCCCACCCCGCGGGTCAGCACTGTCCACGGCCTCCAGCATACTACAAACACCAGAAACTACTTGCAACTCCTGGACAGAGGAGAAGGGTGAATAAGAAGTCGAGCGGGGTCATATTTCAGGGCCCAATGTATGGTAGTAGCTGAATCATGGATCACAAACACAGAACTCAGTTCCTGAGGACGGCTTCAATGAGACAACCCACCATGTACTCCTACATGGCCTCTCACCGTTACCTTTTACCAAATCGTGTTCACACACTTAGCTCACACATAGTAGGACATGTTCACACACCTCTGATTCATTCCCGATGAATCAGACCTGACTCAACTCTAAGCAGTAGCAGGCATGACAAACAAACATGAATGAGTAGGCACAACAGGGCTCAAATAACTCCTACTCATACTAGTGGGTTTCATCTATTTACTGTGGCAATGACAGGTCATGCAGAGGATAAAGGGGTTCAGCTACCGCAGCAAGTAACAAATGACTCGTTGTTGTTCTAATGCAGTAAAAGAGAGCATGGCGAGAGAGTAGGATTGTATCGGAATGAAGAAGGGGGTTTTGCTTGCCTGGCACTTCTGAAGATAGTATTGAGTCTTCATCAGTGTCGACGATCACATCATTAGTATCATGTCTATCGAGAGGGGACAAATACCGGCAACACAGAAGGGAACACAATCAATGCAATGCACAATATGATGCATGATCATGACATGGCAAAATGAGTGTGTTGGGCTAATGCAACTATAAACCAGATTAAATGAAGTTGGTTTGAACCGAGGGTTCAAATTCCAACTCCACATGTGATTATTTAAATGCCATTCATTTGTTTTGTCCAAAACAGAGGACAAACATTGTTCAAACATGCATGAAAATGGTACAGATGGATTCCTTGAATTTTTCTGATAATTTTTCATATATAATTTGTTTGATTTGGAGTCACGGTTGAATTACTATGATTTTTAGAAGTTTTAGCTATTTTCTGAAATAAATAAATCGTTTAGATTTATTTAAAATCCAGAAAAGGTTTTACTGCGTCAGCATGACGTTGGCATGACGTCAGCAGGTCAACAGGGGCTGGTCCGGGTCAAACCTGACCAGCGGGGTCCACACGTCAGTGACACAAGTGACTAACAGAGTTAATTAATTCTAACTAATCAAATTAATAGCCACGGGGCCCACTGTCAGTGTCAGCAGGGGTAATTAGTCCTAAACTAATCTTGTCAGGTGCAGGGCCCACGCGTGTTAATCCCTGGGAGGTCAAACCCCTGGTCAGCGGGGTCAAACCCGCCGGCGACTCGATGCCGGCGAGGCCAGACATGGCGGCGAGGCTCGGATTTGGTCCTCCGTCGACCAAATCGACGGCGGAGATGCTCTACACGTAGCTGGGGAGCTCGCGCATCGAGTGGTGGTGGCGGTTGGGCTCGGGATGGTCGGAAAAGACGCCGGCGACGACGTTGGCGGCTGCCGAAGCTCGGGCGAGCTCGGGGTCGTCGCTAGGAGGCACGGCAGGAGGAGCTGGTGGTGGCTACGGGCTACTGAGGTTGCAGTGAGCACGACGGTGGGCTCGGGAGCGAGCTGCGGTGGCTGTGACCACGGCCACGCCATGGCCGGCGGCGAGAAGCTCTCGGCCGCGCTGGTTAGCATGGCTACAGCGGCCTTACAGGGCAAAGGATAGGGGAAATCGGTTCAGGGGCTCACGGGGATCATGCAGGGAGGGTCAGCGAGCTCGGGGAAGCACGAACGGCGGCGAATCGATGATGAGGTTGACGGCGGCCGAAGGTTGAAGATGAGCTTGAGGGCGACGCTGCAGGGCTTCCGGAGGGCCGTGGATCGGTGGGGAGGAAGAGGGGGTCGAGGCGGAGCTCCTAAGCCCAGCGGCAGGGCGAGGGGTGGCCGGTGGCGATGGCTGCGTTCGGGTGAGTGAGAGAGAGGAAGCAGAGGAGAGGAGGGCCACGGGTAGAGTGATAGAGAGGTCGAGGGGGTTCGGCATCTCCGTGGCGTCGTCTAGGCGCATCGGAGAGGGGCCAGGCAGGCAGGGAGGGAGGAGGTGGCCGGCGCGGGGCGGGCACGCGCCTTCGTCCTTCTGGCGAGGGAGGAAGATGACAGGGAGGAGGCGGTGATGGGTTGGGCCGTTGGAGCTGGGCCGGTTGGTGGGCGCCAGGTAAGTCCAGGTGGGTTCTCTCTCTCTTTCTTTCTCTTTTCTATTTTCTGCAATTGGTTTTGATTTGATTTAAAATATCAAATCATTTTTCTAAAACTTTCTGTAAATTGTATGTGAGCTCAGGAACTAGTCCAAGGTCACAGGCAACTTACAAAAATATTTGAACTTTATTTCTTATATAATAGAAATAAATTCAACTCAAATATGTCATTGGTTTAAGTCAAAGGCCTAAAAATAAATAATTCTGTGATTCCAAAAATATTGGTTTGAATTTTATCTCTTACCAATATTTTCACAGAGTAACAGGAACGTTTCTTTGGACTCATTTGATGAGATTTAAATGTTGGTTATTTTTAGAGGTCTTCTGAGGCTTTTGAAAATTCCTCAATTCAAATTTTATTTGAATTAAAACATGATGCTCACATGAGGGTCTAGCCTAGTGCATAACAGGACCAGGGATGTGACAACCCACCCCCACTAAACAAAAATCTTGTCCCGAGATTCAAGCGTAGGGTAAGGTGAAGGGGGAACGCAAACTAGCACAATGTACATGATCCAGGTTGCACTTCAAATGAACGTTGATTCGTTCACCATCATTGTCTCGAAGTCCTTCTCTGAGAACTCCAACTATCATGACAACGTGAGGAAGGAAAGACCCCAAAAGAATCGTTCTTCTTGAAGGTCGAACAACTCAGGATTAACTCACGGAATGAGACATAGCAACATCTCTTGAGCTGAGAGACGAAGCACACCTCTAGCGGAAAGGAGTGGAACAAATGATGGAGGTTTACCAGGTAGACTACAATTCCACACTTAAAAAGGTGGTAAACGATTGTCAACATAGCGAGGAGTTGAGTTGCCATGATACCACAACGAGGCACCTTAGGGATGGTGACTCGTAGATATATCCCCTTAAGTGGCAAAAAGAATTACCTTTGATTTAGAGATCATTGAAACTCTTTAAACCAGCCTAAGGCAATTCTCGAGCGATCGTTTGGAGGGGGTCGGTAGAATGGCATACTCGGACTTGGATGATGTGGATTACCTTGTTGAAGACAACGTAATGGATGAATTTGCTTACCACCGGAAATGGAAGAGACCCATGGTAGAATGGCACATTGGCGGTGCAAGTTGGGAACAAAATGCAAATGCTGGGAATGATTCTGGTAACTGGGGAAGAACCCAACAATAGAGAGTGAATTCACTGTTTGAAAAGGTCATAGCATTGCCGAGGAAACTGAGAGCACTATACAGTTAATGCCGACGATCAAACCTAGCACTTGCGCGTGCTCTCAAGGACTTGAGCATTTCCATAATCATCAAGATTTTACATATATCCGTGTCAAGGATCCTGGCAACACAACGTACTACCACGATGAATACTGACGGACAATGCGGATGCAAAAGAAGATAACACCTTCTCAGATTTCATCTTAGCGAGGCCAAGGGGCAAATCTGGACGATCAACCGAGAGACATTTAGCACTCCGCTTCTAATGCTCTCCTTGATGTACTAGCGTATCCCATTCCTTGAAATGGTCTGGTATCTAGAACATCAAGTAAAGGTCGTACTTTGGAAACACAAAAGAAATCCATAAGGAACATCTAAGGAGTAAATCCTACGAAGTCCTTATGGGGAGGTGGCCAACTTCCTCAAACAAGATATTACAATGACAGGTCTTCCGGCTGGGTGTGTTGACCACGACATCCACTTTACCGGTTATAGAGGGACCAATATTGTAGTTCTTGGGAAACATTCCAACCATCAAGTCTGCCTGAGATTCAGATCTGGTTGGTGTCAGAATATTCCAGACCCATCGAGTCTAGGAAGAAAAATGAAAGTTTGCAACACAAATCGACGAGATGACGTTGCGGGATTCTCGGGAGGTGAACTACGATAGCAAGCTCCAAAACATGAGCTGGTTCTGCTACACACATGTGAACATGTTGTCCCAGACAAACATGATCACATGGTAGTCTTGCAATAAAACACTACCGAGTTCCGGTGGGGAACCATCATCGAGGATATCAAAGTCCTTACGTAAGGTATACTCTTAAGAAGGAGCTTCTTCTCCTTGAACAAATCAATCAGTGGCTTGGTGTACTAGGGATACGTATAGAATGAAGATGATCAGTCTATCAGACCATAGAATACTTCGCACATGCATGACTGACTTGGGATGATTCCAAAGAAAACAAAAACAATCTTTCCCGAACTCACGGCGACAACTTGCACCAAATGCACGTGAATCAGATGAAGTCACTTCTTTTATCCAAGCATATTCTTCATGAACGAAACACGAAGATAATGCTTACAAAAGTTTCCAGTACTAGCTTAATGTTCAACAAAATCATGGAGGAGATAAGGATGTTGTCGATGGACTCAACAACAATTCATCCAGGTTTCCATATAAAAGGAATTCCATAGTTAGGTGAACACGGTGATAGCATTGGTCAGACCCAAAAGACATAATGGTGTATGCTCGAGGGAAAATCCACGAGTAAGACAACATTACGAACATCGTTGGTTCTGATTTGATTTGAGAATAGCCCACACTCAAATCAAAGTTTTGGCAAGACAATAGCTCCAACAACTAGTCTCGAGGATCAATTGATGAGGATATCATCTTTCTTCAACACACATACAAGACATCCCTTAAAATGAACTAAGTCGGACAAGCTTCCATCTTCCAACTCTCCAAGTTGTTGTTTAGCTTGACCAAACCGCTCAGGGGTACCCAACACAGATTCTTGGAGAAAAAGTGGTTTATTGGAAAACCAACTTGATCACGAGCTCAACATAACAGTCAGGGGACAACCTGGTGATACTTCCGAGAAGGAATTCGGAAAATCACGAACCACCGGTATGTTACTAAGCTCGAGAACAATCTTGCTTTCCATGACAGGACGATATGATCACAAGAACGAGGGATCGTCACAATCCTAACTCATTGATCGAGGGGTGCACCGGAAATAAAGACTAGGTAGCACGAATAGTCTTAGAATGATGATTCAAGAACCAACACGCTAAGAATGAAATTATTGTCCTTTAACTACCAAGCAACAAGGTTGCTAGGAGTATTGATTTCACACACCATGATTCACTTGTCGACATTCTGGTTGCAACAACACGGGAACCGAGAAATGAATAATGATGGAGAGAGGTATCACTGTGTCAAGAGTTCATAGGATGGTGTGCAATTCCCATGACACTCTTGATATAAAGATGGTAATACTCTAAGGTAGAACAGAGCAAAAGCAAGATTAGCAATTCGATCTGTGGAGTACGACTGCTTTGACCCAATCCTAGAAATGGACAAGGTACTGGAGTTTGTTTCTCCTAGTTATTCCGGAATAGAATGGCTTGACGGACCACAAGAGTAATAGGCCTCGATAAATGAATGCACGCATACTCTTGACTATCAATTGATAGACGACGGTCAGAAGACAACTAAAGGGGGACAACTCAAAGGAACAAATGTTTTTCTGAGTTGTGGATGCATGGACTAGTATGTCGAGCGAGATCAACATTTCTTCCAGATAACCCATGCAGAGAGGTAGGACTGGCAGAGTCACGATTTATGAATGGAGATCTCCTCAAGAGTACTCTAATTGTGATCTTTTGATCCAATAAACATCTGCCATAAGCGGTTCATAGTATTTGGAAGAAGGAAATACCACAGACCTCGAGGACTATCGCAAAGTTACTAATATCCTAAAGGAACTGGCAAACACTATCAACATGAAGTAAGTAGCGTGAATCTCGGGTTCAAAACCCAGAAATAGAATGCCTACTAACTAAATGGCATCACGGGATGCTTTCGATAATGACGGCCAGAATCATCACACTGGAAACACAGATCATGGCTAGACCACTAGATGATCCCCTAAGCACTTAGGGTCATAATTATTAACTCCAACATATATGTCGAGGCAATAAAGTACCTCAACTCACTAATTTGTGTGATTAACCTGACCAAAAGGACATCGGGAACGGGAAGAAGGGATTTGCAAATGCATCAGACTGTTTAGAAACCTGGGATGACTCGGACAGCATAACGGCTATAAATGCTCAAAAAGATTTGAGACATGCTACAAAAATGGTGGCATAGCCACTCAGAAGCACAATACCAAGGTTTCGAGATCAACAGTTAACATACAGAAGTCATAGGAACTGAACTCAAGCTTAAATCCAACAATCTTATAAGTCTACGGATTAGTAACACGTGATCCTGATAGAAAGAAGAGAAAGCCTAGTTCCTTAACCCCGTAGGAAAGATAAGATGACTCAGATCAGAAGGGCATAAGGTATAAGGAGTAAAAGAGCCTTACGTTCCATCCCACAATCAATTCCCTTATATAACTAAAGAATTTCTAGACTCAACTTCGACCAGTTTGGCTTGGTAATCCTACAGGCAGTCAAGCTCTGATACCAACGCTGTCAGGACCCCGACTAAATGCCACATCGATCTAGCATGTAACACCTCATATCACTTTGCGGCCTCACGCACGGTATTCCCACGGGTGTCACCTTACCTTTTCTCGGGACCGTTTGCGCCTTTTGGCACACGTATATGATAGTGTCGCTAGCATCCATATGATAAGGAGCCCGGGCTGACATGACTAGTCGTAAACCCAAAGTGGCACAGACTTACAGGGACAGGCATCCATGACCCAGCATCGAACATGTCGGTCATCAGCAAGTGGGTCCGGGCTGTAGCTCTGGGCTAGCAGGACTCCGGTAAACCGGGCTGTAGCGGGCTAACAAGACTCCGGTACTCAATGCGTGACATTTCCCCGAAGGGACAGACACTAGAATGAAGAAGGACACATGCCAGCCAGCCTAAGTGTTCCGGAGCAGTAGCAAGCTACCATGGCTCAATGGAAACACTAGGAGACATTTCCCGGTAAGAGAGGCTACTAAAGATAAACAACTAGATAGTCAGATCCCACACATACCAAGCATTTCAATCATACACACAATATGCTCGATATGTGCAAATACAACAAGGCATCACAACATGACTCTACGACACAAGTAAGTATTCATTAGGCTCCAAGGAGCGGGATATTACAAACAGGGGTCTCATGACCCAACATTCAGAGCATACAAATCAAAGAACAGGCGGAAGCTATGATGTCTGAGTACAGACATCTATAAATGAAAAAGGCTGAGAAGCCTGACTATCTACCAGATCCTGCCGAGGGCACAAGATCGTAGCTGAGGTAACAAGCTAAACGTCGAAGTCCACGCGGAACTACTAGCGAGACCGAAATCTCTCTGCAAAAACATAAAATAGGCAAACGTGAGTACAAATGTACCCAGCAAGACTTACATCAGAACTAACTACATATGCTTCATTATCAACAAAGGGGAATGGTGGGGTTTAACTGCAGCAAGCCAGCTTTGACTCGGTGGCTATCCTGAACTACAACTGCAAGCGACTCTTTTGAGGAGGCGCACACGAGTCCACATATTCACCATATCAATACACCACTATGGATCCGCTCCCGTCTCCCTACAAGAACGCCATCCATAGCACTCACGCTTATCTTGCGTATTTTAGAGTATCCACTTTCACTTGTCTATGAACTGATATAAGCAACCCAGAAGTCCTTTACCGCGGACACGGCTATTCGAATAGATGACGTTAACCCTGCAGGGGTGTACTTCTTCATACATGTTTCCACCACTTAGCGTCTGCACACGACATGTGCTCGGCAGACTTCAAGCGAAAGCCGACGTGGGTGTAGACCACGACCTACCTAAACACCTAAGTCTTTAGTCCAGGTTTATCGCCTATTCGGGTTCCATCCATGAGGAGATCTGGCCGGAGTTTCGCTCACAGCCCCAAACGATGTGTGCAGGGTTCTCGAGACACCAAACGGGCGCCCGGTACACCGTGCCACGTACCTACCGCATCACAGCACACCCTGCGGGTCAGCGCTGTCCACGGCCTCCAGCATACTACAAACACCAGAAACTACTTGCAACTCCTGGACAGAGGACAAGGGTGAATAAGAAGTCGAGCGGGGTCATATTTCAGGGCCCAATGTATGGTAGTAGCTGAATCATGGATCACAAACACAGAACTCAGTTCCTGAGGACGGCTTCAATGATACAACCCACCATGTACTCCTACATGGCCTCTCACCGTTACCTTTTACCAAATCGTGTTCACACACTTAGCTCACACACAGTAGGACATGTTCACACACCTCTGATTCATTCCCGATGAATCAGACCTGACTCAACTCTAAGCAGTAGCAGGCATGACAAACAAACATGAATGAGTAGGCACAACAGGGCTCAAACAACTCCTACTCATACTAGTGGGTTTCATCTATTTACTGTGGCAATGACAGGTCATGCAGAGGATAAAGGGGTTCAGCTACCGCAGCAAGTAACAAATGACCCGTTGTTGTTCTAATGCAGTAAAAGAGAGCAGGGCGAGAGAGTAGGATTGTATCAGAATGAACAAGGGGGTTTTGCTTGCCTGGCACTTCTGAAGATAGTATTGAGTCTTCATCAGTGTCGACGATCACATCGTCGGTATCACGTCTATCGAGAGGGGACAAATACCGGCAACACAGAAGGGAACACAATCAATGCAATGCAAATATGATGCATGATCATGACATGGCAAAATGAGTGTGTTGGGCTAATGCAACTATAAACCAGATTAAATGAAGTTGGTTTGAACCGAGGGTTCAAATTCCAACTCCACATGTGATTATTTAAATGCCATTCATTTGTTTTGTCCAAAACAGAGGACAAACATTGTTCAAACATGCATGAAAATGGTACAGATGGATTCCTTGAATTTTTCTGATAATTTTTCATATATAATTTGTTTGATTTGGAGTCACGGTTGAATTACTATGATTTTTAGAAGTTTTAGCTATTTTCTGAAATAAATAAATCGTTTAGATTTATTTAAAGTCCAGAAAAGGTTTTACTGCGTCAGCATGACGTTGGCATGACGTCAGCAGGTCAACAGGGGCTGGTCCGGGTCAAACCTGACCAGCGGGGTCCACACGTCAGTGACACAAGTGACTAACAGAGTTAATTAATTCTAACTAATCAAATTAATAGCCACAGGGCCCACTGTCAGTGTCAGCAGGGGTAATTAGTCCTAAACTAATCTTGTCAGGTGCAGGGCCCACGCGTGTTAATCTCGGGGAGGTCAAATCCCTGGTCAGCGGGGTCAAACCCGCCGGCGACTCGACGCCGGTGAGGCCAGACACGGCGGCGAGGCTCGGATTTGGTCCTCCGTCGACCAAATCGACAGCGGAGATGCGCTACGCGTAGCTGGGGAGCTCGCGCATCGAGTGGTGGTGGCGGTTGGGCTCGGGATGGTCGGAAAGGACGCCGGCGACGACGTTGGCGACTGCCGGAGCTCGGGCGAGCTCGGGGTGGTCGCTAGGAGGCACGGCAGGAGGAGCTGGTGGTGGCTACGGGCTACTGAGGTTGCCGTGAGCATGACGGTGGGCTCGGGAGCGAGCTGCGGTGGCTGTGGCCACGGCCACGCCATGGCCGGCGGCGAGAAGCTCTCGGCCGTGGTGGTTAGCACGACTACAGCGGCAAAGGATAGGGGAAATCGGTTCAGGGGCTCACGGGGATCATGCAGGGAACGTCAGCGAGCTCGGGGAAGCACGAACGGCGGCGAATCGATGATGAGGTTGACGGCGGCCGAAGGTTGAAGATGAGCTTGAGGGCGATGCTGCAGGGCTTCCGGAGGGCCGTGGATCGGTGGGGAGGAAGAGTGGGTCGAGGCGGAGCTCCTGAGCCCAGCGGCAGGGCGAGGGGTGGCCGGTGGCCGCGGCGAACGGCGTCGGTGGCGATGGCTGCGTTCGGGCGAGTGAGAGAGAGGAAGCAGAGGAGAGGAGGGCCACGAGGAGAGTGATAGAGAGGTCGAGGGGGTTCGGCATCTCCGTGGCATCGTCTAGGCGCATCAGAGAGGGGCCAGGCAGGCAGGGAGGGAGGAGGTGGCTGGCGCGGGGCGGGCACGCGCCTCCGTCCTTCTGGCGAGGGAGGAAGACGACAGGGAGGAGGCGGTGATGGGCTGGGCCGTTGGAGCTGGGCCGGTTGGTGGGCGCCAGGTAAGTCCAGGTGGGTTCTCTCTCTCTTTCTTTCTCTTTTCTATTTTCTGCAATTGGTTTTGATTTGATTTAAAATATCAAATCATCTTTCTAAAACTTTCTGTAAATTGTATGTGAGCTCAGGAACTAGTCCAAGGTCACAGGCAACTTACAAAAATATTTGAACTTTATTTCTTATATAATAGAAATAAATTCAACTCAAATATGTCATTGGTTTAAGTCAAATGCCCAAAAATAAATAATTCTGTGATTCCAAAAATATTGGTTTGAATTTTACCTCTTACCAATATTTTCACAGAGTAACAGGAACATTTCTTTGGACTCATTTGATGATATTTAAATGTTGGTTATTTTTAGAGGTCTTCTGAGGCTTTTGAAAATTCCTCAATTCAAATTTTATTTGAATTAAAACATGATGCTCACATGAGGGTCTAGCCTAGTGCATAACAGGACCAGGGATGTGACAAGAGTGAAGTTGAGAATCATCATAACAAGAAGATCAAGTTCCTACAATATGATCAAGGGGAGAGTAACTGAGTTATGAGTTTGGCAATCACTTAAGACAAGGTGGAATCGTTTCACAGTTGACGCCACCTGGAACACCATAGCGTAATGGTGTGACCAAACGTCGTAATCACACTCTGTTGGATATGGTGCGATCTATGATGTCCCTTACCGATCTACCGCTATCGTTTTGGGGTTATGCATTAGAGACAACTACATTCACATTATTAGGGCACCATCTAGTCCATGGAGATGACATCGTATGAACTATGGTTTGGCAATAAACCTAAGTTGTCGTTTCTTAAGGTTTAGGGCTGCGATGCTTATGTCGATACGCTTTAGCCAGAAAAGCTCGAACCCAAAGCGGACAATTGTGTCTTCATAGAATACCCAAAGAAGACGATTGGGTATACCTTCTATCTCAGATCTGAGGGCAGAGTGTTTGTCGCTAAGAACATGTCCTTTCTCGAGAAAGAGTTTCTCTCGAAAGAATTGAGTGGGAGGATGATACAACTTGATGAGGTTGTTGAACCTTTACTTCAACTAGAGAGTAGCGCAGCACAGAAAGATGTTTCTGTGGCACCTACATCAGTTGAAGACAAAGCTAATGATGATGATCATGAAGCTTCAGATTAAGTTACTATCAAACCTCGTAGGTCGACAAGGGTGCATACAACTTATGAGTGGTAACCCTGTCTTAAAAGTCATGTTGTTGGACAACGGTGAACCTATGAGCTATGGAGAAGTGATGGTGGGCCCAGATTCCTACAAAAATAGCCAGGAGCCATGAAATCCGAGATAGGATCCATGTATGAGAACAAAGTATGGACTTTGGTGGACTTGCCCGATGATGGGCAAGCCATTGAGAATAAATGGATCTTTAAGAAGAAGACATATGTTGATAGTAATGTCACCATTTATGAAGCTCGACTTGTCTCAAAGAAGTTTCTAACAAGTTCAAGGAGTTGACCATGATGAGACTCTCTCAATCATAGTGAAGTTGAAGTCTGTTAGAATTATGTTAGCAGTTGCTGCATTTTCATTTACAAAATCTGGCAGATGGATGTCAAAACAAAGTTTCCATGACGGTTTCCGTGAGGAAAGGTTGTATGTGATACAACCAAAAGGTTTTGTTGATCCTAAGGATGCTAGAAGGTATGCAAGCTCCAGCGATCCTTCTATGGACTAGAGCAAGCATCTCGGAGTTGGAACATACGCTTTGATGAGGTGATCAAAGCTTTTGGGTTTATACAAAGTTTGCAAGAAACTTGTATTTACAAGAAAGAGTGGGAGCACTACAACATTTCTGATAAGTATATGTGGATGACATATTTTTGATCGGAAATGATGTAGAATTTCTGGAAAGCATAAAGGGTTGTTTGAATGGAGTTTTTCAAAGGAAGACCTGGGTAAAGCTGCTTACATATTGGGTATCAAGATCTATAGAGATAGATCAAGATGCCTGATAAGACTTTCACAGAGCACATACCTTGACATGATTTTGAAGTAGTTCAAAATGTATCAGTCAAAGAAGGATTTCTTGCTTAAGTTGTAAGGTGTGAAGTTAAGACTTAAAGCTCAACCATGGTAGAAGAAAGAGAAAGGACAAAGGTCGTCCCCTATGCCTTAGCCATAGGCTCTATATGATATGCCATGCTGCGTACCGCACCTAATATGTGCCTTGCCACGTGTCTGGAAAGGGGGTACAAGAGTGATCCAGGAGTGGATCATTGGACAGTGGTCAAAATGGTCCTTAGAGGAATAAGGAAATGTTTCTCGGTTATGGAGGTGATAAAGAGTTCGGCATAAAGGGTTACGTAGATGCAAGCTTTAACACATATTCGGATGACTCTGAGTAGCAAACCGGATACGTATAGTGGAGAAACCATTTGCAATAGCTCCAAGTGGAGCATGGAAGTAGCATCTACAATATGACCTAGAGATTTGCGAAGTACATATGGATCTGAATATTACAGACTAAACCTCTTCCACGAGCAAAACATGATCAGCACCAGAACACTATGGGTGTTTGATTCAGCACAATGTAACTAGATTATTGGCTCTAGTGCAAGTGGGAGACTATTGGAAATATGCCCTAGAGGCAATAATAAAATGTTTATTATCATATTTCCTTGTTCATGATAATTGTCTATTGTTCACGCTATAATTGTATTAAGCGGAAACCGTAATACATGTGTGAATATATAGACCACTATATGTCCCTAGTAAGCCTCTAGTTGACTAGCTCATTGATCAATAGATGGTTGTGCTTTCTTGGCCATGGAGATTGGATGTCGTTGATAACGGGATCACATCATTTGGAGAATGATATGATGGACAAGACCCAATCCTAAGCATAGCACAAGATCGTGTAGTTTGTTTGCTAAAGCTTTTCTAATGTCAAATATCATTTCCTTATACCATGAGATTGTGCAACTCCCGGAGAATGCTTTGGGTGTATCAAACGTCACAACATAACTGGGTGACTATAAAGGTGCACTACAGGTATCTCCGAAAGTGTCTGTTGGGTTGGCACGAATCGAGACTTGGATTTGTCACTCCGTATGATGGAGAGGTATCTCTAGGCCCACTCGGTAATGCATCATCATAATGAGCTCAATGTGACTAAGTAGTTAGCCACGGGATCATGAGTTACGGAACGAGTAAAGAGACTTGGCGGTAACGAGATTGAACGAGGTACGGGATACCGACGATCGAATCTCGGGCAAGTAACATACCGATGGACAAAGGGGATTGTATACGGGATTGATTGAATCCCCGACATCGTGGTTCATCCGATGAGATCATCATGGAACATGTGGGAGCCAATATGGGTATCCAGATCCCCACTATAGGTTATTGGCCGGAGAGGCATCTCGGTCATGTCTGCATGGTTCCCGAACCCGTATGGTCTACACACTTAAGGTTCGGTGACGCTAGAGTTGTAATGGGAATTGTATGTGGTTACCGAAAGTCATTCAGAGTCTCAGATGAGATCCGGACGTCACAAGGAGTTCCGGAATGGTCCGGAGGTAAATATTTATATATGGGAAGTCCTATTTTGGCCACCGGAAAATGTTCGAGATTTTTCGGTATTGTATCGGGAAGGTTCTAGAAGGTTCCAGAGTGGGGCCCACCTGCATGAGTGGACCCACATGAATGTGGGTAGTGGGGCAAGGCCCCACACCCCTAGTCAAGGCGCACCAATATCCCTGCTTAGAAGGAATAAGATCATATCCTGAAGGGATAAGATCAAGATCCCTAAAAAGGGGAATAACAATCGGTGGGGAAGGGAAAGGATGGGATTTCTTTCCTCCCACCTTTGCCAACGCCCCAATGGACTTGGAGGGCAAGAAACCAGCCCCCTCCACCCCTATATATAGTGGGGAGGCGCATGGGAGCTGGAACCCCTTGCCCCTGGCGCAGCTCTCCCCCTCCAACTCCTCCCCCTCCTCCGTTGAGCGTAGCGAAGCTCTGTCGGAGAACCACGAGCTCCACCACCATGCCGTCGTGCTGCCGGAGTTCTCCCTCAACTTCTCCTCTCCCCTTTATGGATCAAGAAGGAGGAGACGTCCACGGGCTGTACGTGTGTTGAACATGGAGGTGCCATCCGTTCAGCGCTTGGATCGGATCTTCCGCGATTTGAATCACCGCGAGTACGACTCCATCAACCGCGTTCTTGTAACGCTTCCACTTAGTAATCTTCAAGGGTAAGAAGATGAATTCCCTCTCTCTCGTTGCTAGCATGTCCTAGATTGATCTTGGTGACACGTAGGATTTTTTTTTTAATTGTTACTACGTTCCACAATAGAGAGACGTGGGGTCGTGGGGGGAGAAGTGGGTGTGGTTAGGGTTTGGTGGCGGGCAGGGGAGGCCATATCGGCCTGCTTAGCTAGGTCGGCTAGCGCAACGGTCTGCTGGGCCGTGGCCCAGTTGGACCAGGGGGGTCCTTTCTTTTATTTTTGTCTTCTGTTTTGTTCTTTTCTTTTTACTTATTTTTCCTTTACTATTTTCTATTATTTCCAATATACTTTAGTTTTAGTAAAATACCAAAGTTGTACCTAATTTATTATATGTAATAATGCCACATTCCGAACATTTTAGTTTTAATATTTGAAAACTTTTATTGTTTGCTTGATTTTGAATTTGAATTTGAATCGGTTTTGAACTAACACGAGATTAGCAACAGTAATCGAAGTGATGTGGCATCATTAGCCTAGAATTACTGTAGCTTAATTATCCGGGTGTCACACTGGGTTAGTTCCATGCAAATCATACCAAAACCATATAAAATTATTGTAAACATGGCATGAATACTTCATAAATTATAGATACGTTGGAGACGTATCACTCATCTCCTTGCAATTTATATTATTTGTCATTTGCCTCTCGTTTTCCTCTCCCCCACTTCACAAAAATTTGCTATTTTATTCGCTCTCTTTTTCGACCACCATTTTCTTGTCATATCTATTCGCATTCTTGCTTTCTCGTCATAATGGTTGGTTTGACCGTTCCTCCTTTGTTACCAGATTTTGAAGTTCTATACTTCAAACAAAGACAAGGAGAAAATTTGAAAGATGTCTAGTATAGGCTTATGGAGTCTTACCGTGTTTGTAGTTTATAGGGAGATGCAAAAAATTTGCTTAGAAAATTTTACGTAGGACTGGCTTTGCATCATAGACAACTTTTGGATTTTGCCGTGAAAGGGAATTTTATTGAGCTTGATGTTAATGTTGCCTATGAAATCTTAGAAGGAATTTTGGGGGTTCCACCACAAAATAAAGGGTTTTCTTTCACCCAGAGGGAGTTCAAATTTTGGACAAACTCGGTGATTTGCATAAACATATGGTTGAATTGCAAAAATATAATGAACCTCTCAAACATCTCAATGGTAGTATCAATCGTATGAACACTTTTATTACCCTTTGCAATAAACGGTTGGATATTTTAGATCTCAAGATGGTTTCTTTCCTGGAAAATTTAGTTAAGCGTAAAGAGCCTCCCAGATTTGAAAAGACCCTTACTAAAGTGGCAAAGATTACAGAGGACAAAACTTAGATCCTTCACATTATGCCTAGCTAGGGGCGTAAAATGATAGCTCGTTGGCAGGCAACCCAACTTGTATCATTTTGCATTTTGGTTTTCTTGTTGTTTTCAATAAAATACCCAATTGTACCTCTGGTTACATGTGTTTTTGTGGTTTAAATTAGTGTTTGTGCCAAGCAAGTCCTTTGGGATGATTTGAGTGAGAGTTGATTTGATCTTGCTGAAAAACAGAAACTTTGGCGCTCATGAAATTATTTTTCATTTTTATCAGAAGAGTGATTGAGTTCATTCATTTTTCAGAAGATTAATAAACAAATTTCTCACGTCGTCCTAATTTTTCAGAATTTTTGGAGTTACATAAGTATTCGAAGTAGTCAGATTGCTACAGACTGTTCTGTTTTTGACAGATTCTGTTTTCTTTATGTTGTGTGCTTGTTTTGATGATTCTATGGGTTTCTTTGAAGATTTTTTGCCATAGAAAAGTTGGAATACAGTAGATATAATGCAAAAAAATGAATGGGTTTTCAAGAGTACTTATAGTAGTGGTTTGCTTTCTTATACTAACGGATCTCACGAAGGTTTTGTTGAGTTTTGTGTGATTAAAGTTTTCATGTTTTGGGTGATCTTACGATGGATGAAGGAATAAGGATTAGCAAAAGGCTAAGCTTGGGGATGCCCGAGGCACCCCAAGATAATATTCAAGAAGTAGCAAGCAACTAAGCTTGGGGATGCCCCCAAGTGGCATCCCCTCTTTCTTCTAACAACCATTGGTATTTTACTTGGAACTATATTTTTATCCGTCACATATTATGAGTTTTGCTTGGAGTGTCTTGTATGATATGAGTCTTTGCTTGTTTTGCTTTGTGTTTTAAGTCTTGAATCCTTTCTGGACACACCTTTTTGAGAGAGCCAAAATTTATGCTATGCTTGCTCCTATGCTTCACTTAAATTTTTAGAGCCAGGGAATTGCTCTAGTGCTTCACTTATATCTTTTTGAGCACGTTGTGCTTTGTTATTTTTGAAGATATGCTCTCATGCTTCACTTAGATTTATTTGGGAGTTCGTAATTTTTTTAAGAAATTATCTCTTGCTTCACTTAGATTATTTTGAGAGAAAGAAATATTATGCTCATGTTCTTCACTTAAATTTGTTTGAGCTTATTAAAAGCAAAATATGAAAATAGTCCCAAAGTGATGGATATCCAAGGAGGATATAATAAAAAATTTCATGAAGATCATTGGACAAAATAAATTTGGTTCTTAGTAATGGTTTTGAGATATGATGATGTGATATTTGAGTCATGTTGACAAGTAATTATGCTTTAGTAAGAATATTGGTGTTAAGGTTTGTGATTCCCTATGCAAGCACGAAAGTCAATAGTTATGCAATGAAATTACATCCTACTTGTGGTGCATTATTCGGTGTTACTTATGCTTAATGCTCAGGTACGAGATTTTTCATTTCTTGGATGGGCGCTTCTCAATCTTTTTGCTAGCCTTCATTTTGCACTAAGTATGGTCACTACTTGTGCATCCAAAACCCTTTAGACCAATTTTTCCATATGAGTCCACTATACCTACCTATATGCGGTATTTCAGTGCCCTTCTAAGCAAATTTGCATGTGCCATCTCTAATTTTCAAAATAAATTTCTCTTTTATGTGCTCGTACCGCTCACTAGGCGGTGAGGGGTGGACGGTGTTTTCCATGCTAGATGTGTTATTCTCACGATGAGTGTTTGGTCACTTGTCATTGCACGAGAGTACAACAAAGGTATTAGGTATGCCCGGTCCCGAAATGAAAAAATGAATTTACTTTATGTTGTCAAATAATAAATTTGTTGGAAAGTGTTGGTATGGAGGGCACCCGTGGATACGGTTAGCCATGGAAATTGAAAGTATGGTGGAAAAAGGAATAAACTTTATTTTCTGTTCGGGAACCGCCTATGATATATCTAGAATGAAAAGTGTTGGGAACTCTAATTCGTTTTCATTGGTGGGAAAGGTATGCCTCCCAAAAGGTTTTTATCTCTCGGTTTTCGCTTTGAGCTCTGGCACCTCTAGAAATCCCTACTTCCCTCTGCGAAGGGCCTTTCTTTTACTTTATGCAATTTTTATTTTGAATTTGAGTCTCCATCTTCTCTTATAAAGCACCAACTAAGGGGCACTATGATCGTATTTGAGCATTGGATGTAGCTAATATTTGAGTGTGTTTCATGAATGGATCAATGATTGAGCATGATGGGCTAGGGATAACTTGCTTTAGTGTTGATATTTTGAAAGACATGGTTGCTCGTTGATATGCTTGAGTATTAAAGTCTTCATGTCAAAACTAGACTATTGCTTTGAACCATATAAAAGTCCAAATGCCCATGCTACAAAGAAAAGATTATGTGATGAACATGTTAGGCAGCATTCCACATCAAAAATTCTGTTTTTATTATTTACCTACTAGAGGACGAGCAGGAATTAAGTTTGGGGATACTGATACGTCTCCAACATATCTATAATTTTTAATTGTTCCATGTTGTTATATTATCATTCTTGGATGTTTGACAATCATTTTATATAATTTTTGGGTACTAACCTATTGACATAGTGCCCAGTGCCAGTTGTTGTTTTCTTCTTGTTTTTTACATCGTAGGAAATCAATATCAAACGGAGTCCAAATGCAGTGAAACTTTTTGTGGATTTTTTGGACCAGAAGACATCCAGTGGGCCAAAGAAGTACCGGAGAGGGAGCCCGAGGGGGCACAAGACACCAGGGCATGCCTGGGCCCCCAGGCGCGCCTAGGTGGGTTGTGCCCACCTCGGGGCCTCACGCACCGCCTCTTTACTCTATAAATACCCCAATATTCCTGAAACCCTAGGGGGGTCGACAAAAATCAATTCCAGCCACCGCAAGTTCTAGAAACACCAGATCCAATCTAGACACCATCACGGAGGGGCTCATCATGTCCATTGATGCCTCTCCGATGATGCGTGAGTAGTTCTTTGTAGACCTACGGGTCCATAGTTAGTAGCTAGATGGCTTTCTCTCTCTCTCTCTCTCTCTCTCTCTCTCTCTCTCTCTCTCTCTTGATTCTCAATACAATGGTCTCTTAGAGATCCATATGATGTAAGTCTTTTTGCGGTGTGTTTGTTGGGATCCGATGAACTTTGAGTTTATGATCAGATCTATGTTTCTATCCATGAGAGTTATTTGAGTCTTCTTTGATCTCTTATATGCATGATTGATTATAGCCTCGTATTTCTTCTCTGATATTTGGGTTTTGTTTAGCCAACTTGATCTATTTATCTTGCAATGGGAGGAGGTCCTTTGTGATGGGTTCAATCTTACGGTGCTTGATCACAGTGACAGAAAGGGAACGACACGTATGTATCGTTGCTATTAAGGATAACAAGATGGGGTCTATTTCTACATAAATAGATCGTGTCTACATCATGTCATCGTTCTTATTGCATTACTCCATTTTTTCATGAACTTAATACACTAGATGCATGCTGGATAGCGGTTGATGTGTGGAGTAATAGTAGTAGATGCAGGCACGAGTCGGTCTACTAATCTTGGACGTGATGCCGCCTATATAATGATCATTGCCTGGATATCGTCGTGATTATTTGAAGTTCTATCAATTTCCCAACTGTAATTGTTTTCCCATCGTTCGCTATTTTTCTCGAGAGAAGCCACTAGTGAAACCTACGACCCACGGATCTCTTCTTTAATATATTTTCCTTTCACAATCTGTTTTCATTTCCTTTTATTTTCAATTCTATTAAACCAAAAATATAAAAATACCTTGCTGCACTTTATTTTATTTGCGCTTAATTTATCCTATCTATTACAACTTTATCACGTCTCCGCGCTAATTTCTGGCACCGTTACCCGAAAGGGATTGACAACCCCTTCAACACGTCGGGTTGCGAGTATTTGTTATTTGTGTGTAGGGGCTGTTTACGTTGTGTTGCGTGGTTCTCCTGTTGGTTCGATAACCTTGGCCTCATCATTGAGGGAAATACCTACCATTATTGTGTTGCATCATCCCTTCCTCTTTGGGGAAATACCAACGTAGTTCTAGCAAACATTAGTGACGCGCATCAGTCAGAGAACAAGGGCAAGAAGCACAACCGGAAAGCAGATACCGAAGGGAGTGCCGAGGCTGCGGCTCTGACCAGCCAAGGCAAAAAGAGCTCCCAGAAGCAGAAAGAAATTAGAAAGGAAGAAGCAAGTCACCATGAAAAGCGACATCCTCACCGACCTTGTTAGATCCACACCAAGAAAGACGAGGAGGACAATTTGATTTTGCCCAAACACACCACTCGGGAGTGTCAACTCCGGAAGCAAGAGATGCGACAAGATTCTTTTGGAGACAAGGATGAAGATGACGATGATGGGGCCAAGGGTACTTCCGGCTACCCCAACATCGAGAACATCTTGATGATCTTTGCCGACATCAACAGCAAGAGTCACCTCAAAGTCATCAACCGAGAGATCAACATGGCGGTTCCGACTGTCACCAAATTTCTCAACTGGGCCAAGACGCTAGTAAGATTTGGCCAGTCAGATCACCCCGCTCACATACCGAACCTCGAGCGGCAGGCCTTGGTGGTAGATTCAGTCATGGGAGGAGTCCGACTGCGCAAAGTCCTAATGGACGGCGGCAGTGGGCTTAATATCATTTACGCTGACACATTGGAGGCGATGGGCATCCTGATGACCCGGCTCAGCAAGAGCAACATGCAGTTCCATGGGGTAATCCTTGGGAAGAAGGCAAATCACCCGGTCAGATCACCCATGACGTCGTATTCGGCAAGGAGAAGAACTTTTGAAAGGAACGACCGACTTTCGAGGTGGTGGACTTCAGAAGCGCTTATCACGCCATCCTGGGTAGGCCTGCCTATGCACATTTTACGGCCCGTCCATGTTACATGTATCTTAAGCTTAAGATGCCACGGCCAAAAGGAGTGTTCACTGTTGGTATCTAAACCAGTGGATCTCGGGTAGGGGGTCCCGGACTATACGTCTAAGGCTAATGGTAACAGGAGGCGGGGGACACAATGTTTACCCAGGTTCAGGCCCTCTCTATGGAGGTAATACCCTACTTCCTGCTTGATTGATCTTGATGAATATGAGTATTACAAGAGTTGATCTACCACGAGATCGTAATGGCTAAACTCTAGAAGCCTAGCCTATGAGATTATGATTGTTGTGGCTAAACCCTAGAAGTCTAAACCCTCTGGTTTATATAGACACCGGGGGGGACTAGGGTTGTACAAAGTCGGTTAGAGAGAAAGGAATCTACATATCCGTATCGCCAAGCTTGCCTTCCATGCAAAGGAGAGTCCCATCTGGACACGGGACGTAGTCTTGTATCTTCATAACAGTCCGGCCAAAGTATATAGTCCGGGTGTCCGAGGACCCCTTAGTCCAGGACTCCCTCAGTAGCCCCTGAACCAGGCTTCAGTGACGATGAGTCCGGCGCACAGATTGTCTTCGGTATTGCAAGGCGGGCTCCTTCTCTGAATACTCCAACATAGCCCTTCGAACATAGAAACGTGTCCGGCTCTGCAAAACAAGTACCACACACAATCGTAGAGAGTATAGTATTTCACGAGTCCAATCCGCTGACAACTTTTTGTAGCGTGACATCATGCCACTGCCTGGCCATTATTCGAACCGATTTTTAGCCTGCCGCTCCGTATTTTGAGGTGCGGTTTCACTGGCACGTCTTGTCGAAGTAGAGATCATGTCCCCTTATCACGGGATTCTCATCAATACGGGCATGGGTAACCCAACCATGCCATCTGCACGGCGCTTGGGGAATAGGCGGACTTTAAGGCAGGGGGAGGCGCATGACTTTTACTGTCTTTATAAGGGTATAAGGATTCATCCTCGTTCACCCACGGCTTCTCCTTCCTCTGCCCATCCCTTCTCGAGCTCCAGCGCCCAAGCTCTTGCCTTCTCCGACCAAAAAAGCACTCCAAACATGTCTGGATCCAGAGTTGGAGGCAAGTGGATGGCCTCTTCCATCAAGAAGAAAGACATCAAGGAGCTCCGGGAGGCCGGGTACCTGGCCAAGGACATCGTTCACCGACTTCCGGCCAAGGGACAAATCGTCCCCACCCCAGAGCCCCATGAGAGGGTTGTGTTCCTCACGCACTTCGTCCGTGGGCTGGGGTTCCCTCTCCACCCATTTTTCCGCGGACTAATGTTTTATTATGGGCTAGACTTCCATGATTTGGCCCCCAACTCTATCCTCAACATCTCGGAATTTATTGTCGTGCGCGAGGCCTTCCTCCGCATCCCACCTCACTTCAGCCTATGGCTGAAGACCTTCAATGTAAAGCCAAAGGTGGTGAGCGGCCAACAAGCGGAGTGCGGAGGCGCCATGGTGGGAAAAATGCCCAATGTCGCCTGGCCTGAAGGCTCCTTTGTATAGACCGTAAAAGGGTGGCAATCGGGGTGGTTCTACATCACCGAGCTGCGCGGCACCAACTGGGCGGCGGCCCCCGAATTCTGATCCAGAGTCCCGATGCGGCTCACCTCCTGGCAAGAGAAGGGCCTGAACTAGGGGTTCCCCGGACGAGCTGACAGCACTCCAGACGCGCGTCCAGAATATGATAATCAGGAAAGTCAAGCTAGTCAACATGATCCAGGTTATGCTCGTCCGCCGGATTCTTCCGTGCCAACGCCGGACTTGCTCTCTGTGGGAGTATGACCCGGCCAAGCACCAGACCCTACTAGAGCTCTTCGGCACGGTGCACGAAGATATCTGGAAGGTGCTCTTCAAGGCCAACAAGGTGCCGTCGGCCGCGGATGAGGATCATGGGCATGACCTAACTCACCCTGTAAATCCAGTAAATTCTTCCATGTTTTCAAGGTGTACCCTTTACTTGCACATTCGAGGAAAGCATCTAAGTCTCCCTATCAATTATTTCAGGACTGGACGGAGATAGCAGAGCGGATTGACTGTCCAGCTCCGCTACCCAAAGACGAAGAAACCCCGCTCCTGACGGAGATGCTGTTTCCGGCGCCTTCTGAGGTGCCGGAGAAGAAGGCCCAGAAGAAGGCCAAGGGGACCAGAGGTGGTCTCCGCCGCAAGGGTACTTCGGACGCGACGTCCGAAGACGCCGAGGCTCACTCCTCTGTCACCGAAGGCGATGAGGAGGCGGAAGAGGAAGAGATCCATTCCCCCCTGCAGGGAAAAAAAAGAAAAGGACGGCCTCCACACATCCGGAGGTCGAGGTGTCCAAGAAAGGGAAAGCTTCCTTTCCGGACAGCTCCACAGCCGCCACCAACAACAGCTAGAACTGGAAGCCCAGGGAGAAGCCCCTGTTCGAGTCGTAAGTGTCGGGATACACATTTATATCCGGATTCTTTACTTTATTGTTTTAATGTGCTTCAATTATGCATTTGCAGTCCGGCTCAGTCCCGCCTCGAGCGGTCCTTATCAGAGGATTCGCTGGACCCAGGAGCGATGGACAGTGGGACCCTTCCATCGGCCACCTCTCCTTGGGACCTAGATGGCGCCGAAGCGTCATCTCAAAGGATCCCCATCCCAGGAGAGAATCGGTGATCGTCCTGGAGGTGCCAGAGGGTGAAGCCTCGGCTGCCGAACACATGGGGGAGCAGACCCCCATGGACATTGATGATGGGGGCCGTATTCAATTCGGCCCTCATCCATATATATTTCCGGAGACCTCTACGGTTCCGAAATCAGGCAAGCAGCCCCCTTCGAAGGGAAAGGGTGCCCCTATCCCGCCGGTGACTTTTGTCCAACCAGAGGCACCAGACAGGTTGCTGGAAGCGCTGAAAGGCGCTTCCATTGTTGAAGAACACCGTACCCTGATGGGTACGGTGATTGGGAAGATCTAGTCCGCCAAAAGCAGACTGACCGAAGCCTGCACTAGCCTTCTAACAGGCTTTGAGGCAAACAATATAATTGCAAAAGAATGTCACAGTATAGACAGTAGCCCCTGTTACTCTCTCTGGTGTTCGGAAAGAAAAGCCGAACAGAGGATCAACCAATTTTCGCAGGAGTCTATCATAATATGTCTATGTGAATAAGCAGGCGTCACTGCTGGCTACTGCCGCTCATACTTAGGAAGTCTCCGGACTGAAGCAGAATCTGGAGCGGGTCCAGCAAGAGCTCGACCTCGTGAAGGAGCAGCTGGAGTAAAGCAAAGGTATGTATTTAACCTGTGCGTATATTTAGGATGGATGAATGGTTCGTACTGACTAAAGTGTCATGAACTTTATTAGGGGCCACGACCGAGGTTGCGGCCCTCAAGAAGGCGTTAGCCGAGGACGAGGACAAGGCGGCCAAGGAACTCGCCGCATGCGAAAAGTAGGAGGCCCGGGTCAGCGAGGTCCGGCAAGAGCTCCAGGACGCCGTCAAGAAGTACGAGTCCTTGGAGTGTGATTTTAAGACTCAAGAGTCCGAACTTGCCAAGGCTCGCCAGAGCGCACAAAATGCCCGAGCCGAAGCCCAGAGTGCCCTCCAGGAAATCCAAGCAGCCAAGAAGATCACGGCGGGTAAGGCTTTCATTATGGACAGCAAGTCTGTGAAGGAAACATTCCTTTTACTTACCCGAATTTGGAGCTCTCCAGGGGCGTTTACGGATCTGCCGCGCACCATATCAGATGTTGTAGAGTTCTATCGAGCCAAAGAAGGGGGCTCTACGGAGAAGTTGTTCTGGTCTCAATACCTTGGACCAGAACATCCAGTGCCCTTTAGCGACCAGCTGAAACAGCTGGTCGAGCTGCACAAGGTGGACGAACTAGCCATGAAGGACCTAATAGTCCGGCTATGGTTGCCGAGCCTATGCCCAGCAGCTACTTCGGACTCGTGAACCGGCTTGTGAGTGCCTGCCCACGGCTTGAAGCCATAAAGCGGTCGGTCTGCATTGAAGGTGCGCGAATGGCCTTTGCCCGCGCCAAGGTGCACTGGCCGAAGATGGATGCCAAGAAGCTGATGACCGAGGGGCCGCCTAAGGGCAAGGAGCACTGCCGACCTGAGATGTATTTTGACAATGTCCTGGAGGGATCCCGCCTTGTGGCGAAGCAATGTGCCAAGGATATCATATTCCCATGAAAACATTCATGTTATCCTGTCCTGTAATATTAAACAGATCTGTTATGTAAATGTTTGTTAGTTTAAAATTTTACCTCATGTGTGGTCGTTTATGAAAATCTAAGAGTTGGCCAGTCGTTGGCTTCTGCCCCCATGTAGATAGTACGGGGGTGTTCGGGATAAATCTAAACACCCTTTACTCCACATTTTGGTCCTTAAAGGAGGTGTTTAGCGCAACGAGCAAGGCAATCGGACTATACGGCTTTATCACCCTCACTTAGCCATAGGAGTTTGACAATGAAAATTTTGGTGCAGCCCCTGGTATTCGGAAGGCCGAACTTGGGGCGCTATACATGCCTAATCAGATGAAAATTGATTCTTCGCATAAAGCAGAAGAAATCTCTAAGGATTTGAGACCTCTCGAACAGCTGACCAGCTCTCGCCGCATCATGACAGTCAGTTTTCAGCTTTCTCTACTGAGGTGCTCGTCCAGAAGAACTAGGACACAATTGCAGTAGTTCTCCCTTTACTACCCTAGCCAATATAGCGGAACATAAGGTAGTAAGCACAGGAGCCAGGCAACCCAACTATTGACCAAAGACATGATTCGGAGCTGATGCATATAATGCTATAAGTTCGGGGTGCCGAACTGAACTATAAAAGTGTTTGGACTTTATTGCCGTATTGCGGGGCATGATGAAGCCCCTGGCGAAGTAATAGGTACCAGAGTGTACGGGTGCAATTGATAAAAAATACAAAGACAAGGAAAAAAATCAAGTAATAAGCTGATGCCGCAAATATTGAGCCACAAACTATTTTCCATTGTTATTTGATTAATACGTCAACGCGTACTTGTACAAGTAATGCGATAAGAAGTAAGGCTATTTAACATGCCATGACCAAGGGCGAGCTCTGTGCGGGTATTTAAAACAGGTATAATGATCATTAGAAGAGACCACCTAGGAATTCCCTTGTACGTCAAAGCCTCTTGCCTTCTTGGTGTGTCTGTCCCGCGATGGGTCTGATGACCAGGTTATCAGAAAAGCCTCAAGAAGGGAAAAACCTAAAAGAAATAAAAAAAAGGTGAAGGTATACGGGGCCAGGAGCAGTTGCGCTGCATTGTGGACCACGGTCTAGCTGTGCCTCCATCTATGCCCATGATATTTTGGGTGCGTAGTTATGTACGTGTGGCACAAATTGCACCGCTTGATTGGGGCTGGGACGGAGGCCGAGTTGCTAGTCGAGCTCTGGATGAGCTGGACGGTCCTGCTGCAGAGTAGTTTGGATTCGCTTAACCGTGTTTGGGGGCTTTCCTGCCAAATTGAGGTTCTGCCTAAAAAGGCTACTTTGTACTTCTACTGCAAGGGCCGCGGTGTGCTCCTCAGTATGGAGGGAGTGCTCCGTATTTCCACTGACTGTTATAACACCACATGGTCCGGGCATCTTGAGCTTGAGGTAGGCGTAGTGCGGCACCGCATTGAATTTAGCGAATGCGGTTCGTCCAAGCAGTGCATGATAACCACTGCGGAAAGGGACAATATTGAAGATTAACTCTTCGCTTCGGAAATTATCCGGGGATCCAAAGACCACTTCCAGTGTGATTGAGCATGTACAGCAGGCCTCTACACCTGTTATGACACCTTTAAAGGTGGTTTTGGTAGGCTTGATCCTTGAGGGATCGATACCCATTTTGCATACTGTATCCTGATAGAGCAGGTTCAGGATGCTGCCACCATCCATGAGGACTTGCGTAAGGTGTAATCCGTCAATAATTGGGTCGAGGACCAGTGCGGCTGAACTGCCATGACGGATACTGGTCGGATGGTCCCTGCGATCGAAAGTGATCGGGCAGGAGGACCATGAATTGAACTTTGGGCGACTCGCTCCATCGTGTAGACGTCCCTGAGGGGGCACTTGCGCTCCTTCTTGGGGATATGGGTGGCGTATATCATGTTCACCGATTTGACTTGGGGGGGGGGAATTTCTTCTATCCCCCTGTGTTCGGTGGTTAGGGTTCCTCGTCATCGTCATCACATTGCGACCCTTTCTCCTTATTCTCGGCATTTAACTTACCGGCCTGTTTGAAAACCCAGCATTCCCTGTTGGTATGATTGGCTGGTTTATCAGGAGTGCCATGGATTTGGCATGGTCGATCGAGTATGCGTTCCAGACTGGACGGGCCCGGATTGATTATTTTAAATGGCTTCTTCCGCTGACCGGACTTAGAGCCAGTGAATCCGGCGTTGACCGTCGTGTCTTCGGTGCTATCATCGTTGTTTCGACGCTTATGCCTATTGCGTCGGGGCTTGACGTTGCTGTTTCTGGCTTCAGAAGTGCCAGGTTCGCTCGAATTGTTGTTGCTACGGGCTAGCCAACTGTGTTCGCCCACACAGAAGCGGGTCATGAGTGCCGTAAGGGCTGACATGGACTTCGGTTTTTCCCGGTCGAGGTGTTTGGCCAGCCATTCATCGCAGATGCTGTGCTTAAAGGCCGCTAGGGCTTCGGCGTCTGGACAGTCGACGATCTGGTTCTTTTTAGTTAGGAACCGAGTCCAGAATTTCCTGGCTGACTCTCCGGGCTGTTGAATTATATGACTTAGGTCATCAGCATCCGGAGGTCGGACATATGTGCCTTCGAAGTTGTCGAGGAAGGCACCCTTCAATTCCTCCCAGCTGCCAATGGTGTTTTCGGGCAGACTGTTTAACCAGTATCTAGCTCGTCGCTTGAGTTTGAGCGGGAGGTATTTGATGGCGTGAAGATCATCGCCGCGGGCCATATGAATGTGGAGAAGAAAATCCTCAATCCACACCGTGGGGTCTGTTGTGCCTTCATATGATTCGATGTTTATGGGTTTAAACCCTTCCGGGAAATCATGTCCCATTACTTTGTTAGTGAATCAAATGGGGTGTGCGGCGCCTATCGGGCCAAGTCGTTACGTAGCTCGGATGGAGCTCGTCTGCGGTTTTCAGCTCGGACGTGGTTATGTTTGTCACGTTCAGCCAGATGGATGTCGTCGTGCGTCGAGGCATATAAATCGATCTTGTCTAACCTGCTCTGTTTTCCAAATCATGCCACAGGTCATGTGTATATCCCCGAGCTATTGTATTTCTATTTGTTCGGCGAGGCAGTGCGGACTGGTGTTCAGCTTGAGGTGCCTCTTTATCCCGGCCACATGCTGGTCGGTCAGCCGCATTGTACCTTGGTAGGACGGGCTCTAGTGCCTCGTCATCGAACTGTGGTAATAGTTTGCGCTTCGGGTAGCTTTTGATTGGGCGCTCGAGGCTGTATTCCTCGGCTGCCAGGACATCAGTCTATCTTTCATTGAGCAGATCTTGATCAGCTTGAAGCTGCTGCTGCTTCTTTTTCAGGCTTCTTGAAGTGGCAATTAGCTGACGCTTAAAGCATTCCTGTTCGTCGGGCTCTTCAGGCATGATGAAATCTTCGTCACCGAGGCTAACCTCGTCTTCGGAGAGCTGAAGGTAGTTGCTACCCTCTAAGTCTTTGTTCATGGCCTGTTCACCAGGGCTGACTCGCCCATCATCCCGTTCCTCCTGTTCGGAGGTCGGCTCAACGGGGTCTTCCTTCTTTTCAGTACCGTCCGAAGTGTTGTCCTCTTCTGTGACAGTATTGCTGTTTTCACTACGGTGTGGCTTAGGGCGGCGCCGCTGACGTCGGTGCTTCGGTTGTATCTCAGGAGGTTTATCCTCAACTGGATTTTCATCATTGCCGTTATTTTCTTTGTGTGTATCCTCCATGTATATGTCGTACGAGGAGGTGGCTGTCCAATGCCCTGTAGGCAGTGGTTCCTCATCCTCCCCGGCATCGTCGTCCATACAGTCAATGTCTTCGGATTCGTAGTCAAGCATGTCAGCTAAGTCGTCGAGAGTGGCTATAAAGTGGGTGGTGAGTGGGGAACGAATTTCTTCATCATCCACTTCCCATTCGAGCTGGACATAGTTCGGCCAAGAGTCCCCTGACAAGGAGAGGGATCTTAATGAGCTTAACACATCGCCAAAAGGCGAGTGCTGGAAAATGTCCACGGAGCTGAACTCCAAGACCGGCGCCCAATTAGGTTCGGTGGACAAGGGTGCACGCGGTCCGGAACCCATGGCCGGAGACGGGTCCGAGGTTCCGGTGACACAAGCCCAGCTCGATGTTGGGCCTGTGTGCGGCGCGAGCACCGTTGAGTCTGCGGCCTCCGCAGAGGGGTTGAGCTTCCCGTGTGAGCGATGTAGTCCGCTCCGGCTCTAGGGCCAGCGCGGTCACAGGCGCTATCTCCTGTGCGCGGCCAGATGACAGATCTAGGTCATGTTCATCGTGGTGGCCGAGGACAGCCATCATGGGCTCGAATTCATCGAAGATCAAGTCTCCACGGATATCGGCCACAAAATTCAGGCTTCCAAATCTGACTTGATGGCCAAGGGCATAGCTATCGATCTGCTCTAGATGGCCAAGCGAGTTGGCCCGCAGCGTGTAGCCGCCAAAAACGAAGATCTATCTAGGGAGGAGGATCTCCCCCTGGACTGCATTGTTGTAGATGATTGATGGAGCCATCAAGCCTTTTGGTGACGACATAGTGGAACTCTCAATGAAAGCACCAATGTCGGTGTCAAAATCGGCGGATCTCGGGTAGGGGGTCCCGGACTGTACGTCTAAGGCTAATGGTAATAGGAGGCGGGGGACACAATGTTTACCTAGGTTCGGGCCCTCTCTATGGAGGTAATACCCTACTTCCTGCTTGATTGATCTTGATGAATATGAGTATTACAAGAGTTGATCTACCATGAGATCGTAATGGCTAAACCCTAGATATCTAGCCTATGAGATTATGATTGTTGTGGCTAAACCCTAGAAGTCTAAACCCTCCGGTTTATATAGACACCGGGGGGACTAGGGTTGTACAAAGTCGGTTACAAAGAAAGGAATCTACATATCCGAATCGCCAAGCTTGCCTTCCACGCAAAGGAGAGTCCCATTCGGACACGGGACGAAGTCTTCTATCTTGTATCTTCATAGTCCAATAGTCCGGCTGTCTGAGGACCCCTTAGTCTAGGACTCCCTCAATCACCATTACAGGCAATCGGAAGTTGGCCGAAGAGTGCCTCCAGAAGGGTTCCTAGATCATTGATGAACAGATGGCAATGGCCGAGCTGGACGAATACAAGAAGGCGGTGGACGCAAGCGAGTTATTCGAGTCCAAGAAGCCGACTGTGGAATCTGCTTTCGAGTCGGTCGAGGAAACGAAGCCGGTGCACATCCATCCCGAAGACCTGAGTGCTGCCCCGACCAACATCTCCACCACCCTCAACAGCAATAGGACCCCAATCTCGTCTAGTTCCTCCGTGAGAACTGGGACATCTTCACATGGAAGCCTCCTGACATGTCGGGTGTTCCCAGGGACTGGCCGAGCATAGACTCCATGTCAATTCGATGATGAAGCCTATAAAGGAGCATCTTCGGAGATCTTCCACCGAGAAGCGCAAGGTGACTAGCATGAGATAGCGCGGCTCTTAGCCGCCGAGTTCATCCGAGATGTGTACCACTCCGAGTGGTTCGCCAATGTCATCCTGGTGCCAAAGAAAGACAAGTCTCTCTGAATGTGTGTAGATTTTAGGCATATAAATTGGACCTTCCTGAAAGATCATTTCCCTCTCCCTCACATAGATCAAATAGTAGATTCTACTGCCGGGTGTGAGCAGTTGTCGTTTCTGCATGCGTACTCCGGGAACCACCAAATCCGACTGTACGGCCCTGATGAAATAAAAACAACATTTAGCACCCCATTCAGGTGTTTCTGTTATATCACGAGGTCATTTGGGTTGAAAAGTACTGGGGCCACATTCCAATGTATGATCCAGAAGTGCTTACGAAAGCAGATCAGTCAGAATGTAGAATCTTATATGGATGACATCATGGTCAAGTCCAGGAAAGGTTCCGACCTCCCGACCGACCTTGCTGAGACTTTTGCGAACCTACGTGCTTTCGGCATCAAGCTCAATCCAACCAAGTGTACATTCGGCGTATCAGTAGGCAAGTTACTTGGTTTCCTTGTTTCTGAATGTGAGATTGATGCCAATCCTGAGAAGATCGGGACCATCATCCGGATGAAGCAACCAGAGCCTCTCCACAATGTGCAACGCCTCAGGGGTTGCCTGGCGGCCCTTAGTAGATTCATCTCAAGACTCGGTGAAAAAGCCTTGCCACTCTACCGATTGATGTAGAAGTCTGACAGGTTCGAGTGGACTCCTGAAGTGCAGGATGTGTTCCAAGAACTCAAAGCCTTGCTTTCCACTCAGCCAGTGCTAGCTACTCTGGGCAGCAAAGAGCCTTTGCTCTTATACATCGTGGCCACGAGCCAAGTTGTTAGCACGGTCCTCACTGTTGAACGGGAAGACCAAGGCAAAACTCTTAAACTCCAACGACCGATCTACTACATCTCTGAAGTTCTCACACCTTCCAAGCAAAGGTATTCGCATTATCAGAAGCTAGTATACGGAATTTATCTAACTACAAAGAAGGTGGTGCATTATTTTCAAGAACACTCGGTCACAGTGATAAGTGACATCCCTCTGTCTGAGATCATGAACAATACAGATGCCACTGGCCGACTGGCCAAGTAGGCCATTGAGCTCCACCCGCTAGACATCAGGTTTGAAGCCAAGATGGCCATCAAGTCACAAGCCCTGGTAGATTTCCTGGCCGAGTGGATTGAGCAAGAGCAGCCTATCCCGATTGTTCCTGAACACTGGACGATGTTCTTCGACGGCTCCAAAATGCTCCATGGCTCCAAGGCTAGAGTGGTATTGGTGTCTCCCAAAGGTGATCGTTTCAGCTACGTACTTTAGATCCACTTCGACTCCTCCAATAATGAAGCTGAGTACAAAGCTCTCTTGTATGGACTGCGAATGGTAGTTTCTCTGGGAATTTAACGATTAATGGTCTATGGCAATTCAGACTTAGTGGTGAATCAAGTCAAGAAAGAACAGGATATTCGTAGTTTTGTGATGACCAGCTATTGCAACGCCCTCAGGAAACTTGAAAAACACTTTGAAGGGCTAGAGCTCCATCATGTGCCGCGACTCAAAAACCAAGCAACTAACGACCTGGCCAAGATGGGATCAACTCGGAAGGCAGTACCCAAGAATATGTTCCTAGAACACCTGCACTCACCCACGATCAAGGAAGATCCCTTCGTGGAAGAGCCCCCGCAACCAATCATACCCTCTTATCCAACAGAAGTAGACATTCCCCCAATAATTGATTTGGTCCAAGAGATATTGCTCATCACTCCCGAGTGGACTGAGCCATACCTAGCATACTTGCTCCGCAGGAACTCTCGGAGGATGAAAATGAGGACCACCAGATCATCCGTTGATCCAAGGCCTTCACAGTCAGCGCAGATCAACTGTACAAGACAAGTACGATCGGAGTCGCTCAGCGGTGCATATCCCTGGAGGAAGGGCGACAAATACTGCAAGAGATTCACTCGGGAACATGTGGGAATCATGTGTCTTCTAGGACCTTGGTCGCCAAAGCATTCAAAGATGGATTCTATTGGCCCAGAGCCAATGAGGCCGCCTGAGTCGGGTGCCAATTCTAAGCAAACCAGTCACACAAGCTGGCATCCGCCCTGAAGACTATCCCCCTCACTTGGCCATTCGCCGTCTGGGGACTCGACATGGTTGGCCCTCTTCGTACTACGACGAGTGGATTCATGCACCTGTTGGTAGCAGTGGACAAGTTCACCAAGTGGATCAAAGCCAAACCCATAAAGAAGCTGGACTCAGCCACTGTGATTCCATTCATCAAGGAGATTATCTTCAGATTCGGAGTCTTGCACAACATCATCACTGACTACGGGTCTACCTTCGACTCAGACGAGTTCCGAGAGTTCTGTTACACCCAGGGTACTCGGGTCAATTACGCTTCTGTGGCGCACCCGCAGTTGAATGGACAAGCCGGGAGATAAAATGGGCCCATATTTCAGGGATTGAAACATATGAGAAACAGTCAGTCGGAAGACTCAAACAAGAAACAAAAGCAGTAACTCACAAACATCCGAGAAGGCACCGCTGGAAGGAACTATTAGACCAGTACTAGATCCTAAAGTACCCTATGACTACCGAGTGGACTACATACTAACTTGTATCCTCCAGGAGGAATAGCCTCAATCAATACCAGATCCTGAAGTACCCTCGACTACTGAGTGGGCTACACACTCGGGCGAACCCCCAGGAGGAACAAGCTTGACCAGTACCAAATTCTCAAGTACATTTTGGGTACCGAGTCGACCATGCACTACTGAGTCGAACAAGGCCGATCAATACCAGATCCTGAAACACTCTCTAATCTATCCTCACTCGGCTAGCCCCTGAGTCGACAATGAAGAAGATAGAGGACAACAATACAAGATGGCCTACTTCACTCAGCTGACTTCCGAGTCAGTAACGAGGAAATTTCTGCCTATTACCCCATCAACACACGAGTGTCATCAGGCCTCCCAAGCGCCTAATGATAGTACTAAAGACTACCATCGATTGCCCGCAATTGACGACAGTCTTGGGGACTACACCCAATGGGTGCACGCAGCATGCCCCCACTAGAAAGAGATGTGTTGATGGAGCTAAAAAAACTAAGACTACCATCGATTGTTCCAGTCAACGGTAGACTCGGGTACTACACCCAGTGGGTGCACTCAGCCTGCCCCCAATGGATCATGCCGACTCTACTACACTCCGGCTAGACTCCGAGTGAACATAAGGAAATTCAACAAAAAGTTCAAAGACTCCTGCCGACTGATTTCAATCGACAGCAGCCTCGGGGACTACACCTAGTGGGTGCACTCAGTGTGCCCCCACTGGATATTGTACACCCAGTGGGTGTGCCATGTGAAACCCACTAGCGGAAATCCTACTACAGGAAAATAGAAAACTTCGACTGAAAATCATACTTACTATGGTACTTACTCGGACATTGGTGTCCAACGTCATGTTGGCGCCATAGGCCTCCTTCAGTCGGCTGCACATCAGACCCACCTGGATCAGCGCCTCCTTGCTCACCCCCACCTAATCCTCGAGGACATCGTACATGGGGAAGGAGGTAGTCAGTGTTGACGGAGTTGCAGGCACCGGCCTCGGGGTCAGAACCACCGGCACTTCACTCGGAGGGGTCTGGATAGACCTTGCAGGCGACACCACTGCTAAGGAGGACATCGAGCCACCTTGAGCTAGAGGAATCAGCCTCACATCTTTGCAGCAACCTTTGATGGAGAGGTGCAGATCACTCGGCGAGGGAAAGCATCTGTCATGGGCATGTCGGCACTCGGTGCCCCATCCTTGATGGTATCTGGATTGGGTGGGTAGGCCCTCTCATCATCATCCAACTGGATGACCTCAGGTAGAGCTACACGAATTTATGGAACAAGGAGATCATTAGAATTCTGTAAGAGAACGCATGACCATCTGTATCAGTCAGCGTAACATACCTTTGGAGGTGGCAGCATCCGCCGCATCAGCGTCATTTGGGCCTGGCTTACGGGCGCGTGGGTCCGCTGAAGTCGTCAAGGTGTCGTTGTTGTGGAGGTTAGAGAACACTCGGTCAGCAACCGAACTAGCACAAACATAAATAAGGGATTGGCTAGAGCACTCACGTCGAGGCCACGGGCATCGCCACCTTGATCCGAGGTACTGCGACCTTTCAGGGCATGGGGAGATCTGCTTCGGCAGCTTGGATTGCTTCTCCGTCGAGCTCTCAGCCTTGGCACGAGCATGCTTCGATCTCCAAGTCGCCCAACCAGAGACAGTCGGCTGCGGAGCTGCACTTGCCTTCCCCTTGGGGTTATGCAATGCCTTGGATTTGTGGTTCCTTGGGAGTCTCATAGGACGGAGAGGACTCCACCTCCTCTCCCTCCTTAGAGCTCTCCTCCTCGTCGCTCTCCTCCTCTTCATCGCTCTCGTCATCGTCGGGTTCCTTCGAGTACCATTGCTCAGTGTCACTCGTCACGTCTTTGGGAAATCGGTCCACCACTGGGATCTTGGATATCATCTTCGGGAAATCCCGAAGGGTGAATTCATCACAACAACTAAAGTCAGATACATGTGAAATGGTTCACGCATGGACCGAGTGAGCATTGCATACATACCTCTAGGGGCTGCAAGTCCTTGGAATATGGAGGCACCCTCCTAGTCCCCCTCGGGTTGTCTCGGGCGCAGGTGATGGCCTTGATCTTGGCCCCGATGTCTATCTCGGCAAGCTCCTCAGGATGCACTTGGGTGGGATCACTTGGCCCCTCATACATCCACATTGGATGAACCATGGCCTGCAGCGGTTGGATCCGCTGAGTGAGAAATGCCTCCAGCAAGTCCATTCCGTTGACGCCGGCATTCATGACACTAACAAGTGCAGTGGACAAGATGTTGACCTTCGCCTTCTCCGACTTCACCACAGAGAGCGATGGGGGAGCCCTCACTCTCTCCGAGGAGTACGGCGGGAGGCCTGACCGAGTGCTGGCGCTGGGTACATCCTTATAGTAGAACCAAGTGCCCTGTTGCCCCTTGAGAGAGTCAGGGAAGCTCATCTTTGGGAAGGATATTGTCACGCCCAATATGCGATACTATCCTAAAGAGACTCGAAGGTCCCACCAAGGATAGAACCGCATATTGATACGCTTTTGCAAGGTGGATATCATTACATCAACATTACATAATAGATGGGGATACATACAAAAGGCATACAATGCCACACGAATACAACATCATCTTACATAAGAGCACCATCCGACTACGGATGAAACACAAAAAGAAAATCAAACGACATCCACCCTGCTAGCCCAGGCTGCCGACCTGGAACCTATCCCCTGATCGAAGAAGAAGCAGAAGAAGAACTCCAAAATAAGCAAGCATCGCTCTCGCGTCATGATCATCGCATAACCTGCACCTGCAACTATTGTTGTAGTAATCTGTGAGCCACGAGGACTCAGCAATCCCATTACCATGGGTATCAAGATTAGCAAACCTTAATGGGAAAAGAAGGGGTAAAGTGGTGAGGTTGCAGCAGCGACTAAGCATGATACGGTGGCTAACATACGCAAATGAGAGCGAGAAGAGAAGCAACGGAACGGTCGTGAAGCTAGCAATGATCAAGAGGTGATCCTGAACTCCTACTTACGTCAAACATAACCCAAAACCGTGTTCACTTCCTGGACTCCGCCGAAAAGAGACCATCACGGCTACACACGCGGTTGATGCGTTTTAATTCGTATCTGGTGTCAAGTTCTCTACAACCGGATATTAACAAATTCCCATCTGCCACATAACCGCGGGCACGGCTCTCGAAAGTTTATACCCTGCAGGGGTGTCCCAACTTAGCCCATCACAAGCTCTCGCGGTCAACGAAGGATATTCCTTCTCCCAGGAAGACCCGATCAGTGTCGAAATCCCGGTTTACAAGACATTTCGACAATGGTAAAACAAGTCCAGCAAGACCGCCCGATGCGCCGACATCCCGATAGGAGTTGCACATATCTCATTCTCAGGGCAACACCGGATGAACACTACGTACAACTAAAACCAGACCTCAAGTTTCCTCAAGGTGGAGCTGCAAGTGGCTCTGGTTCGGACCAACACATAGAGAAGCATTGGCCCATGGGGGCGGAATAAAGATGACCCTGGAGAGCGCGACTCCCAAGGGAAAAGTAGGTGGTGGTGAGGCAAATGGTAAAACCAAGGTTGGGCCTTGCTGGAGGAGTTTTATTCAAAGCAAACTGTCAAGGGGGTCCCATAAATCACCCAACCTCGTAAGGAACGCAAAATCAAGGAACATAACACCGGTATGACGGAAACTAGGGTGGCAAGAGTGGAACAAAACACCAGGCTTAAGGCCGATTCTTCCACCCTTTACAAAGTATATAGATGCATTGATTAAATAAGAGATATTGTGATATCCCAACATAACCCTGTCCACCATGGAGCAATCTTCAACTTCACCTGCAACTAACAATGCTATAAGAGGGGCTGAGCACAGCGGTAACATAGCCAAGCAACGGTTTGCTAGGAAGGGTGAAAAGGTTAGAGGCTGACATGGCAATTTGGGAGGCTTGAAGAACAAGTGATAGGTAGCGCAGCATAGCGATAGAACGAAGCAACTAGCATAGCAATGATAGTAGTGAGATCCAAGGTGACGGTCATCTTGCCTGAAATCCCGCTAGGAAGAAGAACGAGTCCATGAAGAAGACGAACAGGAGTAGTCGAACGAATCCTCACAATCAAAAGATTACCGGAACTAAGAAGCAACACCGGAAAGAAACAAACAACATGGTAAACACTCAACACATAAACATGACATGATGCAAAACAAGTATGATGCATGACCGGTTTAATGAGGCATGGCATGGCAAAGTGCAACAAACAACACTACAAATTAAGTGGGGCTCAATATGCAAAGAGTTGCATATTGCTGAAACACCACATCAATTATTTGGTTTCTCTCTCGGTTATGTAGCCAAAAATATTAAATGTTATTAAACATAGCAAGGGGTGAAGCATAAGAAAACTATCTATTTAGGCAAGTTTAAATGAGGCCGGAAATAACAAATAACAATTCCGGAAAATCCCCATATGTCATTTAGCAATTTAAAGCAAACAACAATTTTAAACATTTTAAATGTTATTATCATGATGCGGATGGCATATGCAAGTTTTAAGCAATTTTATGGAAATGTTGACATGAGCATGATACGATGCATTTGTCGCCATGGCGGAAGGAAAAGGGTGCCACGGCGGTGAAACGGAAATGGTGCCACGGCAACATCCCGGTTCCGGCAACTCGATTGAGATGCTGGTGCAAAGGAACAAGTGTGGGTGCGCGAAACGTGCAAGAGTGACGGGGAGTGATCCCGGATACGGGGTGTCCCACATGTCGGTGGCATGGCTTACGGTGAACGTGCAAGGAATAATTCGGACACGGTCCAAACATAGGGTGCATCTCATACAACACATGCATTCGGTCCACGGACGTTGCCTCGGGGTTATACCTTCGAAGCATGCATTTCAGAGCGGTTCGATCTCGTCGAGGGAAGTAGTGGTACTCGCGGGTCGTAGTGGAAGTAGTTGTACTCGTGCCGTAGTGGAAGTAGACATTCTCGCGACGGAAGTTGTACATGTGTCGAGGTACTTGTCGAATCCCTAGGATCGTTGGGGACGTAGTGGAACTTGACGGTCTCGGGTCTTGGCGACGGTAGTCGTACAACGTTCTGTAGACGTTCGGGGTCGTCGGCACAGATACTTGTCGCATTGCCGGGCGTAGTCGATCTTGGCATAGGGGTACTTGTGCATCCCAAAATTGCTCCTGTTCGGGGAGGTACCATGACAACAACTCGAGGCGAGGCTACGCGTGGGACGTGCAAGGAGGAGTGAGGGTTGCTGGTCTTGCATCCAGGGACAGGAACATGGGTCGGTGGTGCGAGGAACCCAAGCGAAGAGGACAACAACGGAGGTTGTACACAGCAAAAATAGGTTGTGGCCTTGGCGCAGGCTACAGCCCACAGCGAAGCAGAGAGGAGGTGAGACAAGAGAAGCGGGACTTGGCGGATTCAGTGGCTGGGTGGCAGAGCAGAGGAGATCCGGACCAGCTCGGGGCCCGACGCAAAGTTGAACGGCGTCTTGACAAACCAAAGGAGGCGGCGGCCCTGGCTCCTGTAGGAGGTGGGTGGCTGCGAGGCGACGAGGAGAAGGCGGAGGGCGGCACCGGAATATGGCAGCAGCTTGGCCAGGAGGGCGACGGAGGCAGCAGCGGTCGCTGGTCGGCGTGAGGGGGTGGTGAGGAACCGGAGTAGGCCTCCAGGTGTTGGGGGCTAGGTAGAGGAGGAAGGGGCACGACGGGGTGGCCGAGGATGGGCGCCATGGGGTTGCAGGCAGCGGAGAGGCGCGGGGCGTCGTGGCCAATCGGAGGGAGGAGGAGGCGCAGATGGGACGGCGCCGGTCGCCGACGCCAGGGCCCATGGTGGAGCTCGTGGTGGTTGGTGGTGGCTCGGGACAAGGATAGACGCAGGGGAGAGGCGGTCGGTAATGGGGCAAGGGCATCACTCCTCTGTATGTGTGTGCGTGGCGGCGGACAGGAACGAGAGGGAGAGATGGGGATCGAGAGGAGGGGATCGGGGTAGCTAGGGTTAACAGCGGGGCGCGGCTAGGCCTGTGGAACGGGACAGTCTGATTGGTCAGGCCCAACAGGCCGCCTGGGCTGGCTCCTCTCTCCTCTCTTCTCTTATAACAGAGAAAAAGAAAGAAAAGGGAAGAAAATAACAGGTTAGAGAAAGAGTTTCGGCATGGGGATTATTTTCCCGGACTCACAAAAATATGCTTGTTCCGAGAAAATAGAAAAAGCCATGATTGAAAGATGTAAATTCAAACTCATTTGAATTTAATTCAAATGGGTTTGAACTAGGACTTGATAAAAGGAAGGTCCAAAAATGTCGGATTTTTGTTGGAGCTCCAGAATATTATGAAAGAATATATGGCAAGGTTGGAGACCAAGAATTAAGATAACAAAGGCATTGGGATATCTTGCAAGTGTGTTATGGTGAATTCCAAATTAATGAAATATTTAAATATAGCTCCCTAATATTGGGAGGATATGTTATAAAGAGAAGTCACCCTTCCCTCGATTTAAATAGATCAACCATCTATGCAATTTATTAGTTGAGTTGAGATGCAAAGATTAATGACATGATGGCATGATGAATGCAACAAGCAAAGAAAAAACACGGCAACAACGAAAAACATGAAAGCCGTCTGGAGCGTCGGTCTTGGGGCGTTACAACACTCCACCACTACAAGAGGATCTCGTGCCGAGATCTAGGATGGCACCGGAGAGAAGCGGGAGATAAAGAGGTAAGACAAAGTTGCTTCTTTGACAAACGAGTGAACCCAATGAACCTTGAAAGGTTGAAAAGTTGAAAGACAAAACACCACGGAGTTGAACACAATTGAGAGCACTGCGATAGAAAATAGAAACAAGGAACACCATGGGAACCTTGGAGGTTGCAAAGCTATGAATGACGAGTACAATGGACAAGAAGGAATTGGAACCACTCTAGTTGAAACGAGATAAACAAGGAACAAGGAAGATCAAATTCGGATAGCACTCCGGTTGAAAAGAGATGCAAGACTTGATAAGATGAAAAGAACTTGAAGAGATTACACAACACTCTGGTTAAATGGATAAGCACGAAAATAACATGATCTTGACAAAACGAGATGATGGGTCAATGAGAGCAACCTCACAAAGCCTCTGGAAGAAAGAATAGAAGATATATCATTGGAATAACAGAATGGAGAAGAAAATGCCAACTTCTGCCACAAAAGAACTTGGAAAGCACCCTTCCAAGAAGGTTATAACGGAGTTGTTGGAAAACCAATAACAAAACGAATAAGCTTGTAGTGGGCTTATGGAAGACAACTCAAAATTATGAGGTGACAAACGACCACTAACAAAAAACAATTGATTGCTTGAGAGCAACGAAGAGATGAAAACTTCTTTCATCGAGAGGATAGGAGGAAACTTGGATCATTGATAAGCACCACAATAGCATCATTCCTTAGGGAAGGCTTTAGGTGAAATCTATACCAAGATAACCTGCAACAAAAGATTGATTGGTTAAAAAGATCTCTTGAACGAACAGAAAATGATGGATTTAAATATGTCAGTCTTGAAAACTTGTGAATCATGAAACACGAAGGAAAATTATCAAGAATGACATAACACCACCTCAAAAGATAAGGTAGGAAGAATTGCACTTCGGATGCAAGAAGAAGAATGCTTGAACTCCTCAAAAAAAACATGTGTTGGGTACCATGTTTATTTTTAGAGTATAGCTTGGCGGATCTTAACTCCGTGAGAAATCTTGACGAACAATTGAAGAATGAAAGGGCTCCTTGATGAACCACCATGTAGAGCCTCCATGAAGAGCTCCGGTAATAAAAGGATGATAAAAAGAAAGGGAAGTTGAAACACAAGGTGAAGCCTTGCGATGATTTAGATGGAGCTTCACAACGAGATAAATCGGAAAACTTGGAACTCCGGAAAAGAAAAGATGAAAACACTTGGAACTAGAATTTATTCCTCGAGAACAAACTCTGAAGGAAGGGATTACTTGACGACGATGAAGAATAATGAATTATGTTATGCTTACCTTCATCCAATTTAATTGATGACAAGCGAATTTGGCATGCAACTTATTCTTGTTGAAAAAGGATTAAGGGGGATATAGCACAAAACTTGAGAAAGTCTACCTGAACCATCGGTGGAATTGGGAATAACGAATTAATAGATATGATAAGAACGGAAAAGGAATCTCTCAATGAACCACCGTAAGAAATCAAACTTGACTGACAAAAAGGAATGAATCTCCGGGAAGAATTAGATAAGCACGAAGATACTTGAGAGAATTTAGAGACAAGAGAATGAAGAGATCACAAACTGATTAAAGAGCAAAGCACTTGAAGAATATGAAGACGAACGAAAAGGCATGAATATAAAATAATTGGAGAACGAAGCTGAAAACTTGAAACGAAGAAATACTCTGAAATGATGGCCTCCGGATGATCGGTAGAGAAAGAAACTCCCGAAATGCTCCGGATGGAAGAAAAGAATTGCGCGACTGGAAACAACTTGATAGGGTAGCATCGAGCTAGCACCGTGAATTTCCGAGAGAACGGACAAGATTTAGAGGAAAAACTCTTCTTCGGTCTTCAAATGACGACGAGAAACACCACCAAAATTACTGAGATACTCCGGGAGAATGAAAAATGAAGAGGTTGAGCCAACAATGAAAAAGAATTCGAAAAAGATCTTGGAGAAGGCATCTGACTGATGAAATACATACTTACGTCACACTTGAAAAGAATTGAGAATAACTCCGGGAGAATTAGAAGAGTCAGGTAAGATCCTAGGAAAAGACCTGTGGGTTAGGGCCCACTAGAAGAAAGCACCGTTGAAAAGGATTGTTGAAGAGAAAAATGATGCACCGGAACAATTGAAATATTTGAATGAGGTGACAACCTCGAATTAATTGGAACACAAACGAATCTCCTGAGATGTCTTGAGCACTCCGAAAAGATAAACTGGCGAGAGGCGAACGAGCAAGGGGAAAACATTTGAGCCGAGGAAAAGAATATGATCAACACCAAAAAAACTTGAATTGAATCCACCGGCAAAAGAAAGGGATGAAGAATGACGAACGAGACGAGAATTCACCGGTTGAAATAATTGAGGGAAGGCTGAAAAGGTTCCACATGAATGAAATTGATGCTCGAAATAGACTCAGGATCCGGGAAGAAGAGGGTGGGAGGGCGGGAAAACAAAGGCAACTTGGAAGGGGGAACCGACGAATATCTTGAAGAGAAAACACCGGTTGAACTCATTGAGGAAAGAAAGCAAAGACTTCGCACGAGTAGGATGGATACTCGATTATGGACCCTGGCTCCGAGATGAAAAATGGTGGGTGGGTGGGAAAAAGAAAACAACTGGGGATGGGGAAACAACTTCGATGAGAAAGAACTAAGGATTGATCTTGCAAAAAACAGAGAGGGTTAAATCGACTTGACAAGAAATGCACCGGATAAAAAGAGCTGAGAACCAACGATCGGAAAACCAACTGCGTGATCCTAAAGAAATTTTTTGAAGGAGAAGAGGAGTAAGTCAAAACACCTACGTCGAGATTCCTTACCATAGCGACGAAGGGGCTGAGGAGTAAAAAGAATTCCTACTCTCCGATATAACTAGACTCCAAAAAAGTTTTCTTCTAGACTCGACATCGGCCAAACTACATGATCAATCAAGGGGCTCCTAGGGTCGGTCGAGGCTCTGATACCAACTTGTCACGCCCAATATGCGATACTATCCTAAAGAGACTCGAAGGTCCCATCAAGGATAGAACCACATATTGATACGCTTTTGCAAGGTGGATATCATTACAACAACATTACATAATAGACGGGGATACATACAAAAGGCATACAATACCACACGAATACAACATCGTCTTACATAAGAGCACCATCCGACTACGGATGAAACACAAACATAAACTCAAATGACATCCACCCTGCTAGCCCAGGCTGCCGACCTGGAACCTATCCCCTGATCGAAGAAGAAGCAGAAGAAGAACTCCAAAATAAGCAAGCATCGCTCTCGCATCATGATCATCGCATAACCTGCACCTGCAACTATTGTTGTAGTAATCTGTGAGCCACGAGGACTCAGCAATCCCATTACCATGGGTATCAAAACTAGCAAAGCTTAATGGGGAAAAGAAGGGGTAAAGTGGTGAGGTTGCAACAGCGACTAAGCATGATATGGTGGCTAACATACGCAAATGAGAGCGAGAAGAGAAGCAACGGAACGGTCGTGAAGCTAGCAATGATCAAGAGGTGATCCTGAACTCCTACTTACGTCAAACATAACCCAAAACCGTGTTCACTTCCCGGACTCCGCCGAAAAGAGACCATCACGGCTACACACGCGGTTGATGCGTTTTAATTCGTATCTGGTGTCAAGTTATCTACAACCAGATATTAACAAATTCCCATCTGCCACATAACCGCGGGCATGGCTCTCGAAAGTTTATACCCTGTAGGGGTGTCCCAACTTAGCCCATCACAAGCTCTCGCGGTCAACGAAGGATATTCCTTCTCCTAGGAAGACCTGATCAGTCTCGAAATCCCAGTTTACAAGACATTTCGACAATGGTAAAACAAGTCCAGCAAGACCGCCCGATGCGCCGACATCCCGATAGGAGTTGCACATATCTCATTCTCAGGGCAACACCGGATGAACACTACGTACAACTAAAACCAGACCTCAAGTTTCCTCAAGGTGGAGCTGCAAGTGGCTCTGGTTCGGACCAACACATAGAGAAGCATTGGCCCATGGGGGCGGAATAAAGATGACCCTCGAGAGCGTGACTCCCAAGGGAAAAGTAGGTGGTGGTGAGGCAAATGGTAAAACCAATGTTGGGCCTTGCTGGAGGAGTTTTATTCAAAGCGAACTGTCAAGGGGGTCCCATAAATCACCCAACCTCGTAAGGAACGCAAAATCAAGGAACATAACACCGGTATGACAGAAACTAGGGCGGCAAGAGTGGAACAAAACACCAGGCTTAAGGCCGAGTCTTCCACCCTTTACCAAGTATATAGATGCATTAATTAAATAAGAGATATTGTGATATCCCAACATAACCCTGTCCACCATGGAGCAATCTTCAACTTCACCTGCAACTAACAATGCTATAAGAGGTGCTGAGCACAGCGGTAAAATAGCCAAGCAACGGTTTGCTAGGAATGGTGAAAAGGTTAGAGGCTGACATGGCAATTTGGGAGGCTTGAAGAACAAGTGATAGGTAGCACAGCATAGCGATAGAACGAAGCAACTAGCATAGCAATGATAGTAGTGAGATCCAAGGTGACGGTCATCTTGCCTGAAATCCCGCTGGGAAGAAGAACGAGTCCATGAAGAAGACGAACGGGAGTAGTCGAACGAATCCTCACAATCGCAACATTACCGGAACTAAAAAGCAACACCGGAAAGAAACAAACCAACATGGTAAACACTCAACACATAAACATGACATGATGCAAAACAAGTATGATGCATGACCGGTATAATGAGGCATGGCAAGGCAAAGTGCAACAAACAACACTACAAATTAAGTGGGGCTCAATATGCAACGAGTTGCATATTGCTGAAACACCACATCAGTTATTTGGTTTCTCTCTCGGTTATGTACCCAACAATATTAAATGTTATTAAACATAGCAAGGGGTGAAGCATAAGAAAACTATCAATTTAGGCAAGTTTAAATGAAGCCGGAAATAACAAATAACAATTCCGGAAAATCCCCATATGTCATTTAGCAATTTAAAGCAAACAACAATTTTAAACATTTTAAATGTTATTATCATGATGCGGATGACATATGCAAGTTTTAAGCAATTTTATGTAAATGTTGACATGAGCATGATACGAGGCATTTGTCGCTATGGCGGAAGGAAAAGGGTGCCACGGCGGTGATACGGAAATGGTGCCACGGCAACATCCCGGTTCCGGCAACTCGATTGAGATGCTGGTGCAAAGGAACAAGTGTGGGTGCGAGAAACGTGCAAGAGTGACGGGGAGTGATCCCGGATACGGGGTGTCCCACATGTCGGTGGCATGGCTTATGGCGAACGTGCAAGGAACAACTCGGACACGGTCCAAACATAGGGTGCATCTCATACAACACATGCATTCGGTCCACAGACGTCGCCTCGGGGTTATACCTTCGAAGCATGCATTTCGGAGCGGTTCAATCTCGTCGAGGGAAGTAGTGGTACTCGTGGGTCGTAGTGGAAGTAGTTGTACTAGTGCCGTAGTGGAAGTAGACATTCTCGCGACGGAAGTTGTACACGTGTCAAGGTACTTGTCGAATCCCTAGGATCGTCGGGGACATAGTGGAACTTGACAGTCTCGGGTCTTGGCGACGGTAGTCGTACAACGTTCTGTAGACGTTCGGGGTCGTCGGCAGAGATACTTGTTGCATTGCTGGGCGTAGTCGATCTTGACGTAGGGGTACTTATGCATCCCAAAATTGCTCCTGTTCGGGGAGGTAGCATGACAACAACTCGAGGCGAGGCTACGCGTGGGATGTGCAAGGAGGAGTGAGGGTTGCTGATCTTGCATCCAAGGACGGGAACATGGGTCGGTGGTGCGAGGAACCCAAGCGAAGAGGGCAACAACAGAGGTTGTACACAGCAAAAATAGGTTGTGGCCTTGGCGCAGGCTACAGCCCACAGCGAAGCAGAGAGGATGCGAGACACGAGAAGCAGGACTTGGCGGATTCGGTGGCTGGGTGGCGGAGCAGAGGAGATCCCGACTAGCTCGGGGCCCGACGCAAAGTTGAACGGCGTCTTGACAAACCAAAGGTGGCGGCAGCCCTGGCTCCTGCAAGAGGTGGGCGGCTGCGAGGCGACGAGGAGAAGGCAGAGGGCGGCACCGGAATATGGCAGCAGCTTGGCCAGGAGGACGACGGAGGCAGCGGCGGTCGCTGGTCGACGCGAGGGGGTAGTGAGGCACGGGAGGAGGCCTCCAGGCGTTGGGGGCTAGGCAGAGGAGGAAGGGGCATGACGGGGTGGCCGAGGACAGGCGCCATGGGGTTGCAGGCAGCGGAGAGGCGCGGGGCGTCGTGGCCAAGTGGAGGGAGGAGGAGGCGCGGATGGGACGGCGCCGGTCGCCGACGTTAGGGCCCATGGTGGAGCTCGTGGTGGTTGGTGGTGGCTCGGACGAGGATGGACGTAGGGGAGAGGCGGTCGGGAATGGGGCAAGGGCGTCGCTCCTCTGTACGTGCGTGCGTGGCGGCGGACAGGAACGAGAGGGAGAGATGGGGATCGAGAGGAGGGGATCGGGGTAGCTAGGGTTAACAGCGGGGCGCGGCTGGGCCTATGGAACGGGCCAGTCTGGTTGGTCAGGCCCAAGAGGCCGGCTGGGCTGGCTCCTCTCTCCTCTCTTCTCTTATAACAGAGAAAAAGAAAGAAAAGGGAAGAAAAGAACAGGTTAGAGAAAGAGTTTGGGCATGGGGATTATTTTCCCGGACTCACAAAAATATGCTTGTTCCGAGAAAATAGAAAAAGCCATGATTGAAAGATGTAAATTCAAACTCATTTGAATTTAATTCAAATGGGTTTGAACTAGGACTTGATAAAAGGAAGGTCCAAAAATGTCGGATTTTTGGTGGAGCTCCGGAATATTATGAAAGAATATACGGCAAGGTTGGAGACCAAGAATTAAGATAACAAAGGCATTGGGATATCTTGCAAGTGTGTTATGGTGAATTCCAAATTAATGAAATATTTAAATATAGCTCCCTAATATTGGGAGGATATGTTATAAAGAGAAGTCACCCTTCCCTCGATTTAAATAGATCAACCATCTATGCAATTTATTAGTTGAGTTGAGATGCAAAGATTAATGACATGATGGCATGATGAATGCAACAAGCAAAAAAACACGGCAACAACGAAAAACATGAAAGCCGTCTGGAGGTCGGTCTCGGGGCGTTACAGATCTCCCTCCGCGAACCTGGATGCCCAGACACCTGCACAACTAGGTGACATTGGTCTTCTCACCAGTCGGCGGGTCTTTCTTGACGGCCATCGACCGACAAGTGAAGATATACTTGAAGAGGCCCCAATGGGGCAGACAACCCAACAAGTTCTCACAGAGAGAGACAAAGGCCGAGAGGTAAATAATGGCGTCAGGAGGAAGATGGTGAAGTTGCGGGCCAAAATAATCAAGAAACTCCTAAAATAAAGGGTGAGGAGGCATGGAGAAACCCCGCTCAATGTGGGTGATGAGCAAAATGCGCTTGTCCTCCTGGGGCCCTAGCTCGACCTCCCTCGCACCTGGGCCACGCCATCCCTCGAGCGGAATCATCCCCTCCTCCGCCAACTCCTCTAGTTGTCGAGCTGAGACGTGCGACGGGATCCAGTCCCCCATCGCACCGCTGGTCGCCGCACCAGAGCCAGAGGAGGAACCCTTCCCCGCCTTCTTCGCTTTCTCCGCCTTGGCCACAGAATCCCTTGCCATTGCCGCACACTCGAGAGGAGCAAGGAGGCGGAGGAGTCAAGTGAGGGGAAGAGGGTCTGAGGGTCAGACCTTTGTCCCCAAACCTTTTATATCACTGGACAAAATCTATGGCCGGATCTCTCACCGCGAATCCTCGGATCGCTGGCCCACGCGAAAGGGCTTGCACAGGATAGGCGCGACATGTGGCGGGGGTCATGCACACAAATCAAGGAGCCACGCCCCCCACTTTCCCACTAACGCATGACGTTATCGCTTCAACACGCGAACACGCGAATCCAAATCCCGAGATCTTCAGGACAGATCAATCCGATTGATTACCGGTGATTCCTTTCCTAAAGGACGCATGTCAGTCCGACTAACCACCCTCCATGGGGACCCGTGCATTCGGCCACGTTAAACACCTGACTGAAGTCCCCTTCAGGATCGTTATGAGACGAGCTTGACGCCCCTCTGCGGGTTCACTTGGCCATCTCAGTAGGCTCCAAGGTGCATGACTCATAAACCTAGACTCGTAGGAGGCCTGCGCCGGCGTTCCCCTGGGATAAGGAGTGGAATCTCTCTAGAGAGTTAGACCAAGCGTCGGCGTCGTGGCGTCTCTCTGGAGAGTTAGATCATGTGTCGGCATCGCCACTTGAGTTGTTATGGCATGCCCTCACTCGGGCCCATAGTCCATTTCCTCTTAGAGACAAAACAAATGCCACCAGGTTTTTTCTCGACGATCCATAGCACCCTGTCATCTGGGTAAAACTAAAGTCCAGAATCCATTGTGTTTTTGTCGAAGGAACAACAAATCACGGCCCGGAAACATATCCCGAGTGTCCCTGCAGCACTCGGACCCAACCGAAGGATTGGTTTGTTTGTCCTACGAAATCCCAAGCGATTCGGGGGCTAATTATGTGGCACCTATTACAGGTAGGGTCAAGGGCCCATTATCTGGGACCTACAGGGGGCCCATCAACGTCGTAGGAAGGTCTCTGGACCATGTCAGCATTCGTATGATACATCAGGAGGATCACTCGGACGGCTCTACAGCACTCGAACAACCACATGTCACTCGGCAGACAAACTACCACTTGGACTTACCGGACAGGGAGGCATCGTGGGAGCTGCAACGGTCGAAGAATCCCAAGTCATCAACTAAATAGAGTTATAGCTACCGTTACCTGTAACTGCTGCAGTAGAGTCTCATTACACTAGTAACTCTCTCATTCAATGGCATTAATTACCCCAGCGGCATGGGAGACATGGGGCTGCAGCGCACTCTATATAAGCCGCTCCCCTCTCCATAGTCGGGCATGTTCAACCCTTGTAACCATATTGTAATGCCACTTATGTAACATTTCCCTATTTGGCAATATATCCACTTTATGTTCATCCAATTGCTTTTGGGTTCCATCATTTTGGCCTCTTTTTTTGATGTGTTGTTTTATTTATTGCATTTGCATTACTCACCCCCTTGCCACTTTGCATTTGTGCCTCTTGTCATTTTGCATTTCATCATGCTCATCATGTGCATTTTGTTATTCATCTTGTCATTGCTTGCTCTATGGGTGACCCTTGAATTATCACCCTCTCATTTCCTTCTACTTCCTTTCTTTTTGCAAGTGCCACTTTTCCCTTCTCCATTAATGTTCATCTTTTCCCTACAAATATTAGACCATGACCTAAACCTCTCTGCCAAATTTCATTCTATTTGAAGTTGTTTTGGTTAGGTTCAAAAATGCCTCAAGTTTGAATTTTATTCAAACTCGTCTTATTTTTCTACCTCTAAAAATGTCCAAACCAATTTGATTAAATAGAGCGTAATTCCAGGAGCTTGAGGATATTTTTATATCTACAAAACTCCTCTCCTAGCCCACTGGCATTTTTACTTTCTTGCACTTGTTTATTTAATTAAACAGAGAGTAAAAGAAAAGAAAAGGGGCTTACTTGGGCCGGCCTCAGAGCGCAGCAGCTACCGAGCCCAGATAGCAGGCCAGTTAGGCGCCCCGCAACCCACCTGGACCCGCACGACCTCCCTCTCCCTCTTTTTCTCACCCAAATACTCGCACACCCCCTCTAGCTCCTCGACACGTGGCCTGGCAGACCCCACCCGTCAGCGACCATGCCAGCCCGCTCACCCACCTTTCCCCTTCCTCGGCCCCCCTCGCCGAGCACGCACATGGGCGATGCCGAGAGAATGCGAGCTCCAGCTCGACGCCTCCGGCCCCCTTTTAACCCCTCTCCTTTCCCACCTAACCCTCTAGGGGTTCCCTCTTCCCTCTCGCCGTCGCCAGGTGATTTAGCCACCAGATCCGCCGCTAGAACTCCGACCTGACCCTGACCAGGAGTGTGTGTCGTCGCCGGCGTGCTCCCATTCCTCTCCTCCCAGAGACCGTGTCCGTCAAGTCCGTCATCATCGTCTATGTCAGCTACTTCCCCTACGGCCCGCGGGACATCAAGTCCAAGCCGACTTATTCCTCGACATCCGCGGCAGTGGCCGCATCTTCTCCGACGATCCCCTCTGTCTCCGCCCGTGTCCCGAGCAGCCAAGGACACCACCATGATTGTGGTGAGCCACCGCGTCTCCCGACCCCCTTTTCTTTGCCTGTCTGGCTCTCTGTCGCCGTTAGCTGTTCGCGCCCGACCTCCCCGCTGTCGGACCTCGCCCCGGCGAGTGCTCGGACCACTGTAGGCCCTCCACACGTGTCCTTCGTGTTTGACGTACCGCTTGGTGTTGATCAGTGCATGCAACTTCTCACCTAGGCCCGTCATGCGCCACGTTCGTCTCCGCCGTCGCCGTCTATATCACCTCGTCGCCAGCATCGTTCTCGTCATTGTCCGACGTCATTCTTATCATGCGCGTGAGCGGGATCCCCTGGCGATCCCATTGCGCTCCACCACCGCGTCTTTTGGTCACTGGAGCAAACTCCGACAGCCTCCTCCACCATGTCGTCCTCGCCGTCGGCCTCCCCTGTCCCTCCTCTACTCTGCTTTGTTTGAGCCCAGCTGCAGCCACCGCTAGGTGGGCCCTGCACGATCCGCTTGTCATCCCCACAGACAGCCAGGACCCCACCTATCACACACCTAACCCCTCCTTTTTCTTGTATTATTTTTCTTTGCAGCGAATGTTCCATTTCAGGCAAGGGAATCTTTCCATTCAAGGCAAGTCTATTTCTGGACATTTCCCTTTGAGGAAAATGCCAATTTTGTCATAATCCCTTTTAGGCAGGTTCTTAATTTGTGCATTTGTGGAGATTTTTCCATGGTGAACCCAACATATTTTATATGTTTTTGGGCTAGAAAAATCCAATGAATCCAGTGGTGGAATTAGTTTTAGCTTTTGAACAAGTTTGTTCTCATGTTATATTTGCATTTAATGCCATTTATGTTATGAGGAAGTTTTGCATGTAAACATGTTCTTCATCGTGTCTATTTTCTGTTAGAATTATTTACATGACATGTTATATTTTGTGGTGAGTTAAACAAGCTTGCAAACATGCCTACTTGAATCTGTTTTTGCCATGCTAGTTTTTTTTGCCAAGTCTGAAATAGTTTATATCATGTGCCCCTTTTGCATTAGAGCTATCGTCAGTGGCGGATCCAGGATTTGAAGTTACCCGGGGCGGATTTCTAATATAAATAAAAATTGAAGTCACAATACAATCAAATAAGGAAATCAAGTATATTAATAAGCCAAGAATACACATTCAGACAGGACGATTAACACAATGAATTTTTCAAATTTGTTTCACTCTTAAGAATTACTACGTGGAAAATATATAATGCAAAAATTTATATAAAATCTAACTTCCAAGAATTATGCCAACGTAACAACAAAATAAAGAATGATAGAACAACAGAGGAGAAGACTAGGGGATAGCCAAGAACCTGCTACTTGTTGTTTTTGTTGGTTGCTCGCTTGCTGTTTGGATCGGGGCGTGCGGCCACGGTGAACACGTCTCCTGTGCTTATTAATGTACTCGTCTAATCTTTTACTGGGCTTACTTGACTGGCCCATATCTAACTCTTCCAGCGCCTATCTGGCCCATATCTCTCCCGACGAATCGTTTCTTTTACGCTTCCTTCGTCAAGCTCGCACCCATCTGAAACCTTCGACTGAATCTGCTCACCTCCCATGGTGTCCATCAGCCAAAAGCAGCAAGGGTACCCTAGGTTACCGAAATTTACCTGCGGCGGCCGCCCCTACACGACCCCACGCTGGATCCGCCCCTGGCTATCGTCTTATCGATTGACTTCTAGACAAAGTTAAGTGAGGGAGTTTTGTTTAGTGCATATAGTACTAGAATGCCATTCTCTTGTTTTCCATAATATGTTCCTTTAGCATATTGTTTCCTAGCTGTAAACATTGCAACCCAGATCTGTTTTCTGCTATGTCCAGTATTTTTTTACCAAGTCTGTAAAACTATTATCATTTGCCATTTTGCCATGTTGTTTTGATGATGATCTATTAAGTTTTAGAAATAGATCAGTAAGCATGTTTTGAAGTAGATGCTATGCAATATCATACCATATCACTTGTTTCCTTGTTTAAGTTCTGAATCATATTTAAATGTTGCATCTAAAGTGCCATGTTGCTGTTATGGTCAGTTTTGCATTGCATATTGTTTTACTCGCCGTTTGAGCTCCGTGCATCCGTTTTCGATGATCTTTATATCGTTTTCAACCGAGATCTTCCTATCTTTCCAGTGGCATGCTTGGGTTACCAAGATTTTGCCCATATCCATCTTGTCCCCATCGATTCCTTCCCGTTGACGTATCCCTCATTTTGGTAGAACCGTAGCTCCATTCACAACGTTCTTCATATGCATTCATGATAGAATGGCATGTAGAATATGTTCGTTGCCATGACTTGTTTGTTTATTGTATGCTTGTACTTTCTTGTGGGTAGTTCTGGGAGACGAGTTCGAGTTCGAGGACCCTGTCGAGTACGTTCACGGGGAACAAGGTTTCGATACCACCGAGGACAATTCAGGCAAGATGACCATTACCCCCGATATCACTACTATCTTTGCTTGCTAGTTGTTCGTTGATATCGCTATGTCGCGCTACTACCACTTGTTTATCAAGCCTCCCATGTTGCCATGAAAATCCTCTAACCCACCTTCCTAGCAAACCATTGTTTGGCTATGTTACCGCTTGCTCAGCCCCCTCTTATAGTGTCGCTAGTTGCAGGTTGTTCCACTCTTGCCAACCTAGTTTCCATCATACCGGTGTTATGTTCCTTGAATTTTGTGTTCCTAAGGTGGTCGGGGTTTTTGGGCCCCCCTTAACAGTTCGCTTTGAATAAAACTCTTCCAGCAAGGCCCAACTTTGGTTTTACCATTTTCCTAATAACAACTAAAATTTTCATAGGGAGTAATTAACCCGAGGATTCTTAATCAACAAGCTGGGCCAGTGCTCCTCATGAGTGTTGGTCCAAAACAGAGCCACTTGCGGTGCCAACCTATCAACTGGGGTTTTCAGTTGCCGTACGTAGTGTTCATCCGATCGCGGCCTGAGAAAAGATACGTGCGGCTACTATCAGGGTGTTGGCACATCGGGAGGTCTTGCTGGTTTTGTTTTACCATTGTCAAAATGTCTTGTGCACCGGGATCCCGAGCTTGATCGGGGTGTCCCGAGATGAAGACGCCTCCGCGGATAATGAGAGCTTATGATGGGCTAAGTTGGGACACCATTGCAGGGTTTAAACTTTCGAAAGATGTGCCCACGGTAATGTGGCAGATGGGAGTTTTTAATATCCGGTTGTAGTGAACTTGTAACTAAACTCTCTTAAAATACACCAACCGCATGTGTAACCATGATCGTCTCTTTTCGACGAAGTTTGGGAAGAGAACACAATTGGGTTATGTTTGAACGTAAGTAGTTTAGGATCACTTCTTGATCATTACTAGTTTGCGACCGTTCTGTAGTTTCTCATCTTATTCTTGTGTTCGTAGTTTAGCCACCATACAAAGGCTTTGAGCTTCCTGCAACTCCAACACTTTACCATGCCATACCTATTTTAAGCTTTGATAATCTTGACACCGTGGGTAATAAGATTGCTAAGTCCCTATGGCTCACAGTATACTACAAACACAGCTGCAAGTACCTTTGAGTCAGACACAGAAGATGCCACTGAGCTCCAGTGGGTGTTTGACGAGGATCTTGGTTGTTTCTATGTTACATATCCGTATGATCAATAGAGGCCCTAGTCGGAGTATCCGGGGATAGTAGCAGGGTGGTATTTTCTTATTTATCTTGTCCATAGTCGGACTCTATCTATATGTCCTGGATGATTGTATGATGATTGTCATATTTATACTATTCTGGGGCAAGTGTATGCCTTGATCTTGTATTCTGTCTATTCATTTGGTTGTATGCATTTGTATGCCACCTTGCTATGTGTTCCAAAATGGGATTCTGCCATGACCTCGAATTCATCACGAGATCGCGATAGAGTTTCGTCTTGGGTGTTACACATATCTATCAGAATCAAAGCAAGCCTCAAGGCACGAGATGTAGGGCTTTTACCTCCACCGAGTGAGGGGCCTGAACTCGTTGAACACCGAGTGTTACACATATGTCGTAGTTAGTCTCTACCCCTTATTCGTACCCCTAGTACTCATTGTCACCATCATAACCCCGACATTGGCCAAATACGAAAATGCATACTATGATTTCCAAACACATCACTGTCTTCAAAATACTTTGCTTCCAAACAGAGCTAGCTCCCAGGAATTGAAACTTTGGCAGCGATCCTGGCTTGCTCCCGTCGCCATCCCCACTAATCAGAAAGTGTTTGCCATAGGTGTCTTGTAGTGTGTCATGTGTTCCCGAGCTAGTGCGTCTGTGTCGACACGTGTATTTTCATTGCATCATGGGGTCGGTGGAGAAGGGAAATTATCGCGTGAGAAGGGGAAACTTCTGGTGCATGTTGTTATTTTCGTTCTATATCAGGCGTGGTGATTCCTAGCGGGGCTCTGTGTGGCGATTTGATGATATTTGTCCTATGTGTGCCGCTCGTGCTCCCTCCACCCTCACCCACTGGGAAGGCAACTCGGCATGCTCCTCTAGGAGCTCCAGCCGGGCAGGAATCCTAGGGCCGCCCCCGGCTATGGTCGCGCTCGCCATCAAACGAGAGGAAGAAGCATCGCATATGATGTGCAAGTCTGGGTAGCTGTGAACTAGAGAATGGCGGATGTGGGCAGGGGATGAGCGTGGCGAACATGCTCTCCGTGCAGAGACTCGAGCGCGACCATTGAGTTTGCTAGCCCTATTCTTTTCTGAATCAACATTGATGCATCTATTGCCTATGTCCAGAAAGAAGCAAAGTTTGCTTTTTCTGAATCAACACAACACTTCAGTTGGGGAGAGAGTAGTTAGTTTTATGTGTTCCATTTTACTCGGTCAATGCCAGAGAGAGGTACTCGCTGCAGGTTTGTCTCATCTTCCAGGTCGATTGAGACCATGGGAGACTGGGCGGGGGCTTCTGGTATGGATGAACTCGTGGCAGAGTAGGTTACTGTGTGGAGTGTGTGTGCCAGAGAGGGTTGTCATGTGGAGGAGGGTGGCGCTGAGTTATTGTCCTGTGGGTTGATTTCACGAAAGTGTGGGGACTTTTATGCAAAATGTGCGATGACGGACGAACAGAAGCGCTCGATGCTTTATTATTAGGTAAAGATCGGGAGGGAGGTTGAGAGATTGAGAGAAAGATGAGAGTGGCTTCGGATGATTTGCCATGGCTTGCTTATATAGAGATTTTGTTGCTGCTATTTATGGTTGTTGCATATATACACACGCTCTACTTTTGCTATTGGTGCTAAATTTGTCGTTCATCGTTTCATATCCCGGTCACTAATTTTACTATAGATGACCTATTGTACTTCAGATCTGCTACAAACATGGTAGTGCCTTGTGAAAGATGAAAAGGGTTGGATGATCGAGAAAAACACTTCTTGATTTATGATTGTTGATTTTGAACCTGAGCTGGTAATCCATACCCCTTATTCTTCCTATATTATGGTATATAAGGGCAACTCCAATGCTAACCCCCAAACTTGATCGTTAAGGGCTGGTATGCAAACAGTGATGCAGGAGCCAGGCATCCAATGCTATGCCCTAAATATCCGCCCAAGTCCGGTATTTTTTAAATTCAAATGCGCCCGATCACACAGAGCCCAATCACACAAAAAGAAGCATGTATGCATAGTTTTAAATGCCCGATCACAAAAGAATGTCAGTTTGGTAGTTAGTGCATTTTTTGCCCTGCCGAACTGGCAATCCGAGCCTCCACGCTCACTTTGTCGTCGCCACCTTGTCTACCACCTTCTTCCCCGCCTTCGCCTCTAGCTGATCCTTTCACGCTATAACGTCTTGAAACGGACGGCTTGCATGATCATGCTTGCATCATATTTAGGGTCAACATCTTCATCTCCTCCAAAGCCATTTCAATCTGAACCTTCTTCCCTTCAAGCATGGCCTTCTTCTCTTCAAGCTTGAGCTTTTTCTCGGTAGCCTCCATCCACATGTTAAACCTCTCGACCTTACATGCCTCTTTGATGTCCGAACGCTTGACATATTGGTGTGGTTTTGTCATGGCAGATGTCCTCATGAGAGAACTAAGTTGTGGGGCCATCGCAGCTAGGTGATTGCTTGAATGGGGTTGGTCGGAATCGAGAGATGCGACTTTACCCAGGTTCGGCCCCTCACGGTGGAGGTAAAAGCCTACATCATGCTTGATTGCTATTGATGATAATGATGATCTTGGTTACAAGGGCGGTGTTTCGCTACCTCTATTTCATGAGCTACTAATTTGTCTATATGTAATCCCATGTTGAAAGCACAAGTGCTCCCTGGGTGATTTTGGTAATTAATGTCAACATATAACTTGTTGGACTAATACCTTTATCTAGTGTATTTCAGATAAGTCCAACAGTGGAGTGGCATCGACAAGAGGATGTAGAACCCCTTCAAGATGCTAAGGACAAAGGATTGGCTCAAGCTCAAAGCTCAGGACTCAACATTTTCTATTTTCAGTGATCCAAGATCACATTGAGTCCATAGGAAAGCCAATACTATTAAAAGGGGATGAGGTGTTGCTTAATGGCTTGCTTGCGCAAAGTGCTTAGTGATATGCTCCAAAGCCCTCAACCACTTTCTCATTTCCACATATGTCCCAAACCAAAAGTCAAACTCGGCCCCACCGATTTGATCCATCCGGCACCACCGAGTTCATTTGACATAGCCACTGCCAGAAACCCTAATCAATTCGATCTCACTGATGGGATCTCGGTCTCACCGAGATGGGCTTGCAAACTCACTATTATCTATTGCAATATTTTTGGTCTCACCGAGAATATTTAATCGGTCACACCGATTTTGCCTGACCAACTCTCTGTTTTGCTTATTACCAAATCGGTCCCACCAAGTTGTGTAATCGGTCAAACCAAGATGAGGTTTTACCCTAACCCTTGCACATCGGTCCCACCGAGTTGATCGTGTCGGTCCCACCGAAATGCCTAACCGTCACATTATGGACTAAATCGGTCCGACCGAGTTTTCTGATTCGGTCCCACCGACTTTGATGAATTGTGTGTAACGGTTAGATTTTGTGTGGAGGCTATATATACCCCTCCACCCTCTCCTCATTCGTGAGGGATGCCATCAGAATGTGCCTACACTTCCAGCATTCATTTTCTGAGAGAGAACCACCTACTCATGTGTTGAGGCCAAGATATTCCAATCCAACCATATGAATCATGATCTCTAGCCTTCCCCAAGTTGCTTTCCACTCAAATCATCTTTCCACCAAATCCAATCCTATGAGAGAGAGTTGAGTGTTGGGGAGACTATCATTTGAATCACAAGAGCAAGGAGTTCATCAGCAACACACCATCTATTACCTTTTGGAGAGTGGTGTCTCCTAGATTGGTTAGGTGTCACTTGGGAGCCTCCAACAAGATTGTGGAGTGAACCAAGGAGTTTGTAAGGGCAAGGAGATCGCCAACTTCGTGAAGATCAACCCTAGTGAGGCAAGTCCTTCATGGGTGATGGCCTTGATGGGATAGACAATGTTGCTTCTTTGTGGACCCTTTGTGGGTGGAGCCCTCCATGGACTTGCGCAACCGTTACCCTTCGTGGGTTGAAGTCTCCATCAACGTGGATGTACGATAGCACCACCTATCGGAACCATGCCAAAAACATCTATGTCTCCAATTGCGTTTGCACACTCCAATCCCATCCCTTTACTTTCTTGCAAGTTGCATGCTTTACTTTCTGCTGCCCATATACTCTTTGCATGCTTGCTTGATATGTATTGTGAATGGTTAAACTTGTGCCTAAACTCCACCGAAACTTGAAAAAACTTAAAAACTGCCAACTTTGTGTGGTGAGGGTTTATTCAACCCCCCTCCCTCTAGACACCTCTTCTCGATCCTTTCAATTGGTATCAGAGCTTTGGTCTCCATTGCTTTGGTTTAAACACCATTGGAGGAAGATGGATGAGTCTACTTTGGGGAGTCTTAGACATAGATTGCCTAATACTTGATGGAGAGTACTTTCATGAGTGGAAAAATGAAATGCTTGTGATTTTCAATGAATATCATTTTAACAAGTACATTACTAGCCGTTGTGCACCTCATGTTGATCTGATGCATCCTACTCTTGATGAGTCCATTGACATGATTCACAATCTTAGGACTATTAATCTTATCACTAGAGGTTTGCCTAGAAACCTGATTGGTTACTTGCCTACTCTTAATTGTGCCTACACTATATGGAGATTTCTTGAGGAAAGATTTCCAAACTATTCTTTGCAAAATCTAGATGAGATTCTCCATAAGTCTATTGCCTTGATTAAGATGAATTCCAATGATCCAAAGTTTGGTGACTGTCTATTTGAGCTTAAAATCTTATGCATGCCAAAGGAGATGTTGGAATTATTAGCAATGTTATTTCTGAAGCTATTAGAATTCATAAAGATGATCATTGTTAAAATCATTTATCTAATGAATCACCCTCTCTAGGAATTGATCCACAACATGACGATGTTGAACGTGGATACTATGATGAGGATGATGATAGTGACTATGATCTTGATGATGGAATGAGACACTTTGGTCTTATTGCAAATCTTCAAGGATACATGGAAGGAGGAAAGGAATGGGTTCTTGATAGTGGATGTACCGATCACATGACCGGAGATAAAGATATGTTTCGTGAGATTGCTGAAAACAAGGGCCCTCGAAAGTATGTCACTTTTGGTGATAACTCAAAGGGTAAGGTGGTTGGCCTCGGTAAGGTAGCCATCTCACATGATAGCTCCATACAAAATGCCATGCTCGTTGAATCTCTTGGCTATAATCTGCTTTCTATTTCTAGACTAGCTAACTTTGGTTTCAATGTCCTACTTACCAAAGTAGATTGCCAAGTGTTTCGTAGAGATAATCATAAAATGGTCTTTATCGGTATACGTAAAGGTGATCTATACATTGTTGATTTCACTAAAAAGACTCAACCTAGAACTTGCTTAATTGCTAAATCTTCTAAAGGCTGGTTGTGGCATAGGCGGTTAGGTCATGCGGGCATGCGAAACCTTGACAAGCTTATTAAAGGTGATCATATCCTTGGTGTTAAAAATGTCATATTTGATAAGGATAGACTTTGCAGCGCTTGCCAAGCAGGAAAACAGGTTGGAGGAAGCCACCTCGTGAAGAACATCATGACCACAAGGAGACCGCTCAAGCTACTTCAGATGGATCTTTTCGGTCCCAATGCTTACAAAAGTCTTGGTTGAAACTCATTTGGTCTAGTTATAGTTGATGCTTTTTCAAGATTTACGTGGGTGTTCTTTCTCAATGATAAATCATAGGTCCAAAAGATCTTCAAAAACTTCGCTAGGAAGGCCCCAAATCAATTTGAAGTGAAGATCAAGAAGGTTCGCAGCGACAACAGAACGGAGTTCAAGAACACCAATGTGTATACCTTTCTTGACGAAGAAGGGATTTCACATGAGTTCTCGGCTACATACACACCTCAACAAAATGGAGTTGTTGAGAGGAAGAACCGGACGCTCATTGAAATGGCGAGAATGATGCTTGAAGCACTTTTGGGTGGAAGCGGTTGAGATAGCTTGTCATGTGACAAATCGCTTGTATCTTCGCAAGCTACTCGGCAAGACGGCATACGAGCTACTCACCAGTAACAAACCCCAAGTTGGATACTTTCGAGTATTCGGCTCAAAGTGCTACATTCTTGATAAGCATCGTCGTTCTAAATTTGCTCCCAAATCTCATGAAGGTTTCCTACTTGGTTATGGCTCAAACTCTCACACTTACCGTGTCTACAACAATTTCATCCGAAAGGTTGAAGAGACGGTACATGTGAAGTTTGATGAATCTAACGGCTCGCAAGTAGAGCAATTGCCAATTGATGTAGGAGATAAAGACCCTTCGAAAGCAATCCAAGACTTGTCTATTGGCAAGGTCTATGCAACGGAGGTGAAGGAGAGGACCCCATCCATCCAAGTGGAAGCTTCTACCTCACGACAAGGTGAACCAAGAGTTGATATGGAAGCATCCACAAGTGGGGCACACCAAGATGAAGAAAACGAGGAAGTAAACCAAGATGAACCGCATCAACCTCCCTCTCCACCACGACGAGAGAACGACAACGTCAACAATGAAGAACGCAAAGAAGAAGAACGAGATGATGAAAAAGTTGTTCCACCCCGATCAAAGCAAAAGCTCTCATGAATTCGAGCAAGAATTGCTAGAGACCATCCCGTCGAGCAAATCTACAATGATATCCAAACCGGGAGAATCACCCGCTCTAAATCTTGTTTGGCTAACTTTTGTGAACATTATTCATTCATCTCTAGCATTGAACCCATGATCATTGAAGAAGCATTGGAATATCCGGATTGGATAAACGCCATGCATGAAGAACTACACAACTTTGAGAGAAACCAAGTGTGGACATTGGTCGAGAAGCCTGACAACAACCATAACATCATCGGTACCAAATGGGTGTTTCGCAACAAGCAAGATGAAGATGGACAAGTAGTTCGCAACAAAGCATGTCTCATCGCCCAAGGATACACTCAAGTCGAAGGTATGGACTATGGTGAGACATATGCCCCCATTGCTAGACTTGAGTCCATTCACATCTTACTTGCCTATGCTAATCACCATGATATCACTTTATACCAAATGGACATTAAAAGTGCTTTTCTAAATGGTTAAATTGAGGAGGAAGTTTATGTTAAACAACCTCATGTCTTTGTTAATCCTAAGAAACCCAATCATGTTTACAAATTACACAAACCTCTTTATGGTCTTAAACAAGCTCCTAGAGCATGGTACAAATGCTTGACCAAGTTCCTTATTGAAAAAGGCTTTGAGATTGGAAAAATTGATTCTACTCTTTTCACTAAAAGGGTTAATGGAGAATTATTTGTGTGCCAAATTTATGGTGATGATATTATATTTGGATCAACTAACCCTCATTTTAGTGAGAAGTTTGGGAAGCTTATATCGGAGAAGTTTGAGATGTCTATGATGACTGAACTCAAGTTCTTTCTTGGTTTGCAAATCAAGCAAACTAAGGAAGGTACCTTTGTCTCTCAAACGAAGTACACCAAGGACTTGTTCAAAAAGTTCAATATGCAAGAATGCAAAAGTATGAGTACACCCATGCCTACTAGAGGACATCTTGACTTGACTAAATATGGTGAACCCGTTGATCAAAAAGTTTACCGCTCTATGATTGGTTCATTATTATATTTATGTGCCTCTCGTCCCGATATTATGCTAAGTGTGTGCATGTGTGCATGATATCAAGCAGCTCCTAAGGAATGTCATCTTAAGGCTGGATAGTGAGATACTAAATACATACACCAAATTTTGGCATTTGGTATCCTAAGAGGTCTTCTTTTGATCTTGTTGGCTACTCCGATTCGGACTATGCCGAAGACAAGGTTAATAGAAAGTCCACTTCGGGTACTTGTCAAATTCTTGGTAGATCTCTTGTGTCTTGGTCCTCCAAGAAACAAAACTCGGTATCCTTATCCACCACCAAAGCGGAATACATTGCCTCCAGTTCATGTTGCGCTCAATTACTTTGGATGACCCAAGCTCTTAAATATTATGGGATATATGTGAAACATGTTCCTTTGCTTTGTGACAACGAAAGTGCTATTAAGATTTCTCACAATCCCGTGCAACATTCTCGAACTAAGTATATTGAAGTTCGTCATCATTTCATTCGAGATCATGTTGCTAAGGGTGATATTAACCTAAAGCATGTTTGTACCGACAAGCAATTAGCGGATATATTCACTAAACCACTTGATGAGAAAGTGTTTTGCAGGTTGAGAGGTGAATTGAACATCATTGATGCTTAAAACTTGGAGTAGGAACTCCATCTGGATACATGCAAGACATGAGCCTATGACTAATCCTTGATATTTCTCTTATGATGATAATCACATGTCTTGGATATATTTGCACCCTTGCATGTTATCTAACCCTTGTAGGTACTTGGATGAATCTAAATCTATGAGATTGCAACTCACTCGCATCTTGAGCAATCTCTACATCACCAAGTCTCTACTTTACGGTGGTTGAAGACAAGGAAGCATGAAACCCTTCAAATATATCCTTTGACAAAACCCTATATCAAATGTCATGATTGTCATTTTGGATGCACAAGTGCTATTCCTTGCAAAACTAATTCATGTAGGAAGATGAACTCCAATTACAAGTGGTGCTCCCAATGAACTACATCAACATTGAGCGTCCCACACAAGTTCAACTACATGATCAAGATCAATACCACCACCCAAGGTATGTTATTCCATTTTAGAGAAGCTTTACCCCAAGTCATGGGTCAAAGAAGATCAACAAGATGAGAATACATCAAAATGCTTAAACGAAAAATGGCAACCCCATTTTGAGCTTAAAAGATGAGTCTGACCTATGATCAAGTGTCTTCACTTGACTCCTAAGTCAATATACTCTAACATAGGTGACTTTGTCGCCGACCAATTCTATACAAAGTTCTCTAGTGTTTCTTCTTGTTCTTGCATTTGTCTCATGCATATTTGTTTCCCCTTTAAAAAAACTTCATCTAGATTTCTTCTTTTATTTCTGTTCTGCATTTCTCTCAATCCAATTCATTGCAAATCCTTTAATTAATTCATTGCAATTTATAGCTGAGGTGACTAGTGCTTTTTCTCTATGATGAACTCGAACAAACCGACTTGCCTCTTTCGGTCAAACTGAAACTTTTCGGTGCCACCGAAGGAAACAACTCAGTGTAGCCGATCTCAATGCTGAGAAAACACTTTGTCATTTGCATCCTGCACATTCTGTTCCAGCTCCACTCGATGATTCTTATCCTCTACCAGCACCTTATTTTTCCCTGCTAATTTGCTATGTGGCTCAAGGACCAAACCTAATGACTCACACTAGAAGACCCTTCTTGGAAATTGATGTCAAAGGGGGAGAGAGAGCTCACATCAAAGCTTAAACATGTCAAAAAGGGAAAGAGAGATAAATAATCACATCAAAGAGAGACCCCAGTTGCTTGGTATTCAAGCGGAGAGATCTTCCATGTCTTTAGAGGGGAATACATGTTCATGTTGTTTTTGTGTGCTTTGCTCTGATTTTTCTATTCCCTATCTTCTCCCAATATCCCGTATAAGATATAGGGGGAGCAAGACAACTAAGGGAAGGAAATCTTCAAATTCATTGCATATCTTTACCTTTGGGGACATGTCTACACTCAAATAGAGTACCTAGTACTCACTCTATACATGTCATCCCAATCTTGGTACTCTTGTGGTTTGCTGCTCTTGCTCTGGTTAGTAGATGTTTCTATGTTGTCTAACCTTGTTTACTCAGGTTCATCCTTTCCAAAGCTAGCTCAAGACCACAAGGTAAGTATATGCATCACACTCATGTGCATGAGGGTTTATTGCTGATGTACATATTGTTTGCAAGAAGGACTCGTGAACATGAAGGTACTTTCTCAAATTCACACCATTTACTCTGATGCATATAGCCAAGATACATGTAACTCATTGCCTGATCTGTCATGATTATGCACTCACATGATTTTATGTTCCATATCTGCATGATTGCATACATGTAGGGGGAGCCTATGCATGTTACATGTCCTTCCAAAGCTTTACATGTCCTTCTCTATATCTTTATCTAAAGCTTTGATGTATGTTGTCATAAATTACCAAGAAGGGGGAGATTGAAAGCACAAGTGCTCCCTGGGTGATTTTAGTAATTAATGTCAACATATGTCTTGTTGGACTAGTACCTTTATCTAGAGTATTTTAGATAAGTCCAACAGTGGAGTGGCATGGACAAGAGGATGTGGAACCCCTTCAAGATGCTAAGGACAAAGGATTGGCTCAAGCTCAAAGCTCAGGACTCTACATTTTCTATTTTCAGTGATCTAAGATCACATTGAGTCCATAGGAAAGCCAATACTATTAAAAGGGGATGAAGTGTTGCTTAATGGCTTGCTTGCTCAAAGTGCTTAGTGATATGCTCCATAGCCCTCAACCACTTTCTCATTTCCACATATGTCCCAAACCAAAAGTGAAACTCGGCCCCACCGATTTGATCCATCCGGCACCACCGAGTTCATTTGACAGAGCCACTGCCAGAAACCCTAATCAATTTGGTCTCATCAATGGGATCTTGGTCTCACCGAGATGGGCTTGCAAACTCCCTGTTATCTATTGCAATATTTTCGGTCTCACCGAGAATATGTAATCGGTCACACCGATTTTGCCTGACCAACTCTCTGCTTTGCTTATTACCAAATCGTTCCCACCGAGTTCTGTAATCGGTCAAACCGAGATGAGGTTTTACCCTAACCCTTGCACATCGGTCCCACCGAGTTGATCATGCCGGTCCCACCGAAATGCCTAACGGTCACATTATGAACTAAATCGGTCCAACCGAGTTTTCTGATTCAGTCCCACTGACTTTGATGAATTGTGTGTAATGGTTAGATTTTGTGTGGAGGCTATATATACCCCACCACCCTCTCCTCATTCGTGAGGGAAGCCATCAGAATGTGCCTACACTTCCAGCATTCAATTTCTGAGAGAGAACCACCTACTCATGTGTGGAGGCCAAGATGTTCCAATCCAACCATATGAGTCCTGATCTCTAGCCTTCCCCAAGTTGCTTTCCACTCAAATCATCTTTCCACCAAATCCAATCCTATGAGAGAGAGTTGAGTGTTGGGGAGACTATCATTTGTAGAACAAGAGCAAGCAGTTCATCAACAACACACCATCTATTACCTTTTGGAGAGTGGTGTCTCCTAGATTGGTTAGGTGTCACTTGAGAGCCTCAGACAAGATTGTGGAGTGAACCAAGGAGTTTGTAAGGGCAAGGAGATCGCCTACTTCATGAAGATCTACCCTAGTGAGGCAAGTCCTTCGTGGGCAATAGCCATGATGGGATAGACAAGGTTGCTTCTTCGTGGACCCTTCGTGGGTGGAGCCCTCTGTGGACTCGCGCAACCATTACCCTTCGTGGGTTGAAGTCTCCATCAACGTGGATGTACGATAGCACCACCTATCAGAACCACGCCAAAAACATCCGTGTCTCCAATTGCATTTGCACACTCCAATACCATTCATTTACTTTCTTGCAAGTTGCATGCTTTAGTTTCCGCCGCCCATATACTCTTTGCATGCTTGCTTGATATGTATTGTGAATGGTTAAACTTGTGCCTAAACTCCACCGAAACTTGAAAAAACTTAAAAACTGCCAACTTTGTGTGGTGAGGGTCTATTCACCCCCCCTCTAGACACCTCTTCTCGATCCTTTCGCATGTCCCTCTTGGGGTGCCTTGCCCGTCCTTATATAAGTTAAAGGGGCCGACTTACATGTAGAGTCCTAGTAAGACTACAACTAGACTCTTTTCTACTACAAGACAGATACTAGTTCGGGTCTTATCCGAACATTCCAAAAATCGGCCTGCTAGGTCATCCCCATGTTGGGCCACGCTCGGGCACCCGTATTCTCTTCCGCACAATTCAACCCAGGCCGGGTCTGTCATCGGCTGGGTCTCGTTTCCCTCACCGGGTTCCTTCCAGGCTCCCAGCCTATGGAGAGTTGGCCCGCATGATGCCTTGGACAACCAGGGCATGGGCCTTCTGTTCTAGCCGGGTCATGTCTCGGACTGTCGGGTCTAGCCACGGGTAATTCCCCCGACATTACCCCCCAGGTTAGCTTGAATTTGTTCATGCTAAGCTCCTGAAATAAGAATAATTAATTTGTTAAGGGACCAGCTGTCGGTGTCAAAACCGGCGGATCTCGGGTAGGGGGTCCCAAACTGTGCGTCTAAGGTTGATGGTAACATGAGACAGGGGACATGATGTTTTAGCCAGGTTCGGGCCCTCTCTATGGAGGTAATACCCTACTTCCTGCTTGATTGATCTTGATGAATACGAGTATTACAAGAGTTAATCTACCACGAGATCGTAATGGCTAAAACCCTAGAAGTCTAGCCTATGATTATGATTCTGCCCTATGTACTAAACCCTCTGGTGTATATAGACACCGGAGGGGACTAGGGTTATACAAAGTTGGTTATAGAGAAAAGAATCTACACATCCGAATCGCCAAGCTTGCCATCCACGCAAAGGAGAGTTACATCCGGACACGGGACGAAGTCTTCTGTCTTGTATCTTCATAGCCCAACAGTCTGGCCCATGTTAATAGTCCGGCCATCTGAGGACCCCTTAATCCCGGACTCCCTCAGTAGCCCCTGAACCAGGCTTCAATGACAAGGTGTCCGGCATGCAGATTTTCATCGGCATTGCAAGGCGGGTTCCTTCTCTGAATACTCCAAAATAGTCTTCGAACACAAGAATCGTGTCCGGTTCTGCAAAACAAGTTCCACACACAATTGTAGAGAGTACAATATTTCACGAGTTCAATCCGCTGACAACTTTTTTGTAGCGTGACATCACGTCACTGCCCGGTCATTATTCGAACCGTTTTTAGCCTGCTGCTTCATATTTCGAGGTGCAGTTTTATTGGCATGTCTCGTCAAAGCAGAGATCGTGTCCCCTTATTGCGGGATTCTCATCAATACGGGCATGGGTAACCCAACCATGCCACCTGCACGGCCCTTGGGGAATAGGCGAGTTTCAAGGCGAGTGGGGAGGCGCATGACTTTTACTGCCTTTATAAAGAGATAAAGATTCACCCTTTTTCACCCACGCCTTCTCCTTCCGCTGCCCATCCATTCTCGAGCTCCAGCGCCCAAGATCTCGCCTTCTCCGTCCAAAAAAGCACTCCCACCATGTCCAGATCCGGAGTAGGAGGCAAGTGGATGGCCTCCTCCGTCAAGGAGAAGGACCTCATGAAGCTTCGGGAGGCCGCGTACCTGGCCAAGGAAATCGCCCATCGGCTTCCGGCCGAGGGACAGATTGTCCCCACCCCGAAGCCCCAGGAGAGGGTGGTGTTCATCTCACACTTCGTCCGCGGGCTGGGATTCCCTCTCCACCTGTTTGTCCACGGACTCATGTTCTACTATGGGCTGGACTTCCACGATCTGCCCCCCAACTCCATCCTCAATATCTCGGCATTTATTGTCGTGTGTGAGGCCTTCCTCCGCATCCCACCTCACTTCAGGCTATGGCTGAAGACCTTCAATGTGAAGCCGAAGGTGGTGAGTGGTCAACAAGCAGTGTGCGGAGGCGCCATGGTGGGTAAGATGCCCAATGTCACATGGCCTGAAGGCTCCTTTGTGGAGACTGTCAAAGGGTGGCAGTCAAAGTGGTTCTATGTCACAGAGCCGCGCAGCACCAACTGGGCCGCGGCTCCCGCATTCCGGTCCGGAGTCCCGATGCGGCTCACCTCCTGGCAAGAGAAAGCCCTAACTTGGTCTTCCACGGACGAGCTGACGGTGCTCCGGACGCGCGTTCAAAACATGATAAACAAGAGAATCAAGCTCGTCAACATGATCCAGGTGATGCTTGTTCATCGGATCATTCCGTGCCAAAGTCGGACTTGCCATCTATGGGAGTTCGATTTGGCCAAGCACCAAACCCTACTAGAGCTCTTCGGCACTACGCACGAAGACATCTAGAAGGTGCTCTTCAAGGCCAACGAGGCGCCACCACCCACGACCGAGGATCGCAGGCACGATCAAACCCACCCTGCTAGTCCGGTAAGTTCTTTCATGTTTTCAAGGTATACCCTTTACTTGCATACCTGAGGAAGGCATCTAAGCCTCCCTGCTAATTTTTTCAGGCCTGGACAGAGATGGCAGAGCGGATTAACTGTCCACCTCCGCTGCCTGAAGGCCCAGAAATCCCGCTTCTGACAAAGATGATGGTTCCGGCGCCTTATCAGGTGCCGGAGAAGAAAGCCAAGAAGAAGGCCAAGGGCACCAGAGGTGGTCCCCGTCGCAAGGGCAATTCAGACGTGACGTCCGACGAAGCCGTGGCTCACTCCTCCACCACCGAGGACGACAAGGAGGAGGAGGAGGAAGAAGAAAGCCATCCCTCCCTGCATGGGGGAGAAAGAAGAGGATGGCCTCCACGCATCTGGAAGTCGAGGCGTCCAAGAAGGGGAAAGCCTCCCTTTCGGACAGCTCTGCAGCGGCCACCGACAGCAGCTAGGAGTGGGAGCCCAGGGACAAGCCACTGGCCAAATCGTAAGTGTCCGGACACATTCATATATCCGGCCTCTTTACTTAATTGTTTTAATTTGCTGAATTATGCATTTGTAGTCCGGCTCGGTCCAACCTCGAACTATCCTCCTCTTCGAAGGGCTCGCTGGACCCAGAGGCGATGGACAGCGGGACCCTTCCGGTGGCCTCCTCCCCCAAGACCGTGGACAACATTGAGGTGTTGTTCCGAGGGATCCCAGGCTAGGGAGAGGCTCATGAGGCCATCCAGGCGGCGCCGAAGGGTGAAACCTCGGTTGCCGAACACATGGGGGAGCAAACCCCCATGGACACCGACGACGGGGGCCATATCCAATTTGGCCCTTAGCCGAATACAGTTTCGGAGACCCATGCGACTCCGGAATCAGGCAGGCTGCCTCTTTCTAAAGAGGGAGGTGCGCCTACTCCACCGGTGACCTCTGTCCATCTAGAGGCACCGGATAGTTTGCTGGAAGCGCTGCAAGGCGCTTCCGTTGTTGAAGAACACCGTACCCTTATGGGTACGGTGATTAAGAGGATCCAGTCCGTGAAGAACAGACTGATCGAAGCGTGCACGAGCCTTCTAATAGGATTTGAGGTAAGCAATGCAACCATTAAAAGAATGTCACAGTATAGACAATAGCCCATGATACTCTGTCTGGTGTTCGGAAAGAAAAGCTGAACAGAGGATCAAATAATTTTCGCATGAGTCTAACTTAATATGTCTATGCCATAAGTAGGCATCACTGCTAGCTGCAACCTCGCAGACTGCGGAAGTCTCTGAACTAAAGCAAAGTTTGGAGCAGACCGAGGAGGAGCTCAGTCGCGTGAAAAAGCGGCTGGAAGATAACCAAGGTATGCAATAACCTTGTATATATTCAGGAAGGAGGAAATGATTTGAGCTAACCAAAGTTCCATTTTATTTGTTAGGAGCGGCGACTGAGGTGGAGCCCCTCAAGAAGGCGCTAGCCGAGGCCGAGGAGAGAGCAGCCAAGGAAAAGGCCACCCGAGGGAGTCCTGGACTAGGGGGTGTCCGGATAGCCGAACTATTATCATCGGCCGGACTCCAAGACTATGAAGATACAAGATTGAAGACTTCGTCCCGTGTCCGGATGGGACTTTCCTTGGCGTGGAAGGCAAGCTTGGCGATACGGATATGTAGATCTCCTACCATTGTAACCGACTCTGTGTAACCCTAGCCCTCTCCGGTGTCTATATAAACCGGATGGCTTTAGTCTGTAGGACGAACAACAATCATACCATAGGCTAGCTTCTAGGGTTTAGCCTCCTTGATCTCGTGGTGGATCTACTCTTGTAGCACACATCATCAATATTAATCAAGCAGGACGTAGGGTTTTACCTCCATCAAGAGGCCCCAAACCTGGGTAAAATAGTGTGTCCCTTGTCTCCTGTTACCATCTGCCTAGACGCACAGTTCGGGACCCCCCACCCGAGATCCGCCGGTTTTGACACCGACATTGGTGCTTTCATTGAGAGTTCCTCTGTGTCATCACTGATAGGCTCGATGGCTTCTTCGATCATCATCAACGACGCAGTCCAGGGTGAGACCTTCCTCCCCGGATAGATCTTCGTATTCGGCGGCTTTGCACTGCAGGCCAATTCGCTTGGCCATCTGGAGCAGATCGAAAGCTACGCCCCTGGCCGTCAGGTCAGATTTGGAAGTTTGAACTTCACGGCTGACATCCGCGGGGACTTGATCTTCGATGGATTCGAGCCACAGCCAAGCGCGCCGCACTGTCACGACGGGCATGATTTAGCTCTGCAGCCGGACAATAGCCTGGAGGCCACACTCGAGCCCGCTCTGATCTTCAATTCGGAGCCGGCTGCGTAGATCGAGGATGGATGGCTAGACACCGCCTCGGGGGCTGCAACCTCTATGGCGATAGAGATGAACACTGACCTTGTCCCTCTTGAAGCTCGTGACTCCGAGGTGCCGGACTCCGAACCTCCCGCGCCCCCTCCAATCGAATCCGATTGGGCGCCGGTCATGGAGTTCACCGCAGCGGACATCTTTCAACACTCACCTTTCGGCGACATCTTGAGTTTGCTAAAGTGTCTCTCGTTATCAGGAGAGCCCTGGCCGGACTGCGGTCAGGACGGTTGGGATGCGGACGACGAAGAAATTCAAAGCCCACCCACCACCCACTTAGTAGCCACTGTCGACGATTTAACTGACATGCTAGACTACAACCCCGAAGACATCGATGGTATGGACGACGATGCCGGAGACAACCAAGAACCAGCGCCTACCGGGCACTGGAAAGCCACCTCATCATATGACATATACATGGTGGATATCCCAAAGGATGGGAATGGCAAAGGAACAGCGGAGGATGACCCCTCCAAGAAACAGCCCAAGCGCCGGCGTCAACAGCGCCGCTCTAAATCCCGCCACAGCAAGAATGAAGATTCCGGCACCGGAGATAATAACACACCGGACAGTGCCGAAGACAACCCACTCCAGCAAGATTCAGCACAGGAGGACGGAGACGCTAGCCCTCATGAGAGAGCGGTAGAAGAAGAGGTAGAGGATTATATGCCTCCCTCCGGAGACGAGGCAAGCCTCGACGATGACGAATTCATCGTGCCTGAGGATCCCGTCGAACAAGAGCGTTTTAAACGCAGGCTTATGGCCATGGCAAACAGCCTCAAGAAAAAGAAGCAACAGCTTAGAGCTGATCAAGACCTGCTAGCCGACAGATGGACTGAAGTCCTCGCGGCCGAAGAGCATGAGCTCGAACGCCCCTCCAAAAGCTACCCTAAACGCAAGATGCTCCCCCGATTAGAGGAGGAGGCGTATGAACCTGCATCACCAGCAGACCATACGGCTGACCGACCACCCCGTGGTCGCGACAGAGAGGTCTCTAGGCCCTTCACTAGAACCGTACCCCGGCATCGCTCGAAAAGCACAAGGCCACAGCGGAACGCTCCGGACTTGCGAGATATATTGGGGGATAAGGCAAGACAATCAAGATCGATCTACGGATCGCGTGGGAGCCCCATGATACGCGACGACAACCATCGCGCCGGACACAGTAAGTTCGGCCGGGCCGAACAAAATAGACAAAGCTCTTTTGACCTTCGTCGTGATATCGCTCAGTATAGAGGCGCCGCACACCCACTATGCTTCACAGATGAAGTAATGAAGGGTTTAAACCCGTGAATATTGAATCTTACGATGGCACAACAGACCCCGCGGTTTGGATCGAAGACTATCTCCTCACATCCACATGGCCCGCGGTGATGATCTTCACGCCATCAAATATCTCCCACTCAAACTTAAAGGACCAGCCCGGCATTGGCTTAACAGCTTGCCAGCAGAGTCAATCGGGAGTTGGAAAGACCTGGAAGCCGCATTCCTCGATAACTTCCAAGGCACGTATGTGCGACCACCAGACGCCGATGACCTAAGCCACATAATTCAGCAGCCAGACGAATCGGCCAAACAATTCTGGACACGGTTCTTAACCAAGAAAAACCAAATCGTCGACTATCCGGATGCGGAGCCCCTGGCGGCCTTCAAGCATAACATCCGCGACTAGTGGCTTGCCTGGCACCTGGGACAAGAAAAGCCGAAATCCATGGCAGCCCTCACATCACTCATGACCCGCTTCTGCGCGGGTGAGGACAGCTGGCTAGCACGCAGCAACAACCTCAGCAAAAATTCTGGCAGTCCGGATATCAAGGACCGTAATGGCAGGTCGCGTCGCAACAAAAACAAACGCCGCATTAACGGCGATAATAGTGAAGATATGGCAGTCAATGCCAGATTCAGAGGCTCTAAACCCGGTCAGCGGAAAAAGCCATTCAAAAGAGCTACTCCGGGTCTGTCCAATTTGGACCGAATACTCGACCGCTCGTGCCAGATACACGGCACCCCCGAAAAGCCAGCCAACCACACCAACAGGGACTGTTGGGTATTCAAGCAGGCAGGCAAGTTAATTGCCAAAAACAATGACAAGGGGATGCATAGAGATGACGAGGAAGAGACCCGACCGCCGAACAATAGAGGACAGAAGGGTTTCCCCCCACAGGTGCGGACGGTGAACATGATATACGCAACGCACATACCCAAAAGGGAGCGGAAGCGTGCACTCAGGGATGTATACACGATGGAGCCAGTTGCCCCGAAGTTCAATCCATGGTCCTCCTGCCCGATCACTTTTGACCGAAGGGACCACCCCACAAGCATCCGCCATGGCGGATTCGCCGCATTGGTTTTAGACCCAATCGTCGATGGATTTCACCTCACCAGAGTCCTGATGGACGGCGTCAGCAGCCTGAACCTGCTCTATCAGGATATAGTGCGCAAAATGGGCATAGACCCCTCAAGGATTAAACCAACCAAGACGACCTTTAAAGGCGTCATACCAGGTGTAGAAGCCAATTGTACAGGCTCAGTTACACTGGAAGTGGTCTTCGGATCCCCGAATAACTTCTGAAGCGAGGAGTTAATCTTCGACATAGTTCCATTCCGCAGCGGCTATCATGCCCTGCTCGGACGTACCGCGTTCGCAAAGTTCAACGCGGTGCCGCACTACGCATACCTCAAGCTCAAGATGCCAGGCCCTCGAGGAGTCATCACGGTCAACGGAAACACTGAACGCTCTCTCCGAACGGAGGAACACACAGCGGCTCTCGCGGCAGAAGTACAGTGCAGCCTTTTAAGGCAATTCTCGAGTCCGGCCGTTAAGCGACCGGACACGGCTAAACGCGCCCAGAGTAACCTACAACAAGACCACCTGGCACGTTCCGAGCACGCGTAGCAGTGCGGCCCCAACCCCATCCCCTGTAAAACGTCAAGACAGGTCCTCCGCGTACACCATTACGCTCTGAAGATACCATGGGCATGGGAGAGGGGCACGACCACGATAGGCCCAGACTGCGGCTCAACCACACCAGGGGCTCTCATGTGTGTCGTTCTTTTTTTCTTTTTTCTTTTTTATTACCCACAGGACTCCGTTCGCCAGAGGCCCTGTCCGGCAGTAGACCTGCCGAACTCACGATGCAACAGCCAGGGAAGGAGAAAGGCTACAACGAATATCCAGGTGGTCTCCATTACGAGCATTAAATCTGTTTTATGCACCATTCCGCAGCCTACCCCTGGAGGGGGACATGTTTAATAGTCCCACCCCTTTCTTATCACACCATTTGTATCGTTCTGCATTTACAGCAGTTTTTCTTGAATAAGTAATGCAGAACCCTTTTGCTTCCAATTGCATTTCTTTCTTATACATATGTTCATTTATGACCTGTTGCGTCCGTACATTTTGGTACGGCTAAATACACCAGGGGCTTATGTTTCCCGCATCATGGTGTCATAAGTCCGAACACTTTCACAAGTGTGGCACCCCGAACTTATAGCATTATATTCATCGGCTCCGAATCATGTCTTGGGTCAATAGTTGGGTTTGCCCGGCTCCCATGTTTTGGTACATTACGTTCCGTTGTATCGGCTAAGGTAGCACTGGGAGAACCACTACGATTGCGCCCCAGTTGAGCTGGGCGAGCGCCTCAGTGGAGAAAGCTAAAACTGACCGTCATGATGAGGCGAGAGTTGGTCGTTGTTCGAGAGGTTTTTTGCGAGTCCCTAAAGACTTATGCCGCTTAGAGCGAGGAGCTGGCTTTTGTCCAGCCCAGGCGTGGATAGCGCCCCAAATTCGGCCTTCCAAAGACTAGGGGCTTCGCCAAAATTTAAAATTATAGAATTCTATGGCTAAGTGAGAGTGTTCAAGCATTATAAGTCTGGTTGCCTTGTTCGCTGTGTTGAGCGCCTCCCTAGATGGACCCAAAAATGGGAACAAGAGTGCTCAAGTTTATCCCGAACACCCCAGCACTCGTGGCATGGGGCTGAAGCCGACGACTTGCCATCTCTCAGATTTGAAAATAGCCGCACAGAAGGTAATATTTTAAATTAACAAGCGTTGCTTAGCGCATATGAACTAAGTTTTCAGCGCACAGGATAACAAAATGCGAGTCTACTCAAATATTACATCTTTGGAGCACTCACCCGCAATAGTGCGGGCACCCTTCAGCACAGTCTTATAATACATCTTGGGAGTACGATACTCCTTGCCCTGCGGTGGCGCGTCCTTCACAAGCTTCTGAGCATTCATCTTGCCCCAGTGCACCTTTGCGCGGGCAAGGGCCCGACGGGCACCTTCAATACAGGCAGAGTGCTTGATGACTTCAACCCATGGACACGCATCCACCAGCCGCCACACCAGGCCGAAGTAGCTCCCAGGCATGGCCTCCTTCGGCCACAGCCGAACAATGAGGCCCTTCATGGCCTGTTCGGCCGCCTTGTGGAGCTCGACCAGCTGCTTCAGCTGGTTGCTAAGGGGCACCGGATGTCCGGCCTCAGCATACTGAGACCAGAAGACCTTCTCCGTCGAGCTCCCCTCCTCGGCCCGGTAGAACGCGGCAGCATTGGACACGATGCAAGGAAGATCTGCGAACGCTCCTGGAGAGCTCCGAATTCGGGTAAGCAACAGGTAATTAACACTCACATACTTACTTTGCATGAAAAATGCCTTACCCGCTGCTATTTTCTTCAACGCCTCGATTTCTTGGAGGGCCTTGTAGGCTTCGGCCTTAGCGGCTTTGGCACTCTCAAGAGCTGTTGCAAGCTCAGACTCTCGAGTCTTCGAGTCACGCTCCAGGCTCTCATGTTTTTTCACGAGATCCTGGAGCTCTTGCTGTACCTCCGCCACTCGCGCCTCCTGCTTCTCTCGCTCGGTGCGCTCCGCGGCCGCATTACGTTCGGCCGCGGCCACCGCCTCCTTTAGGGTAGCCGCCTCGTTAGTGGCCCGTGCAATACCCACATTATCCTTGTCATTCTTTTTGCAACCAAAATCCTTTTCTGTAAGGTACAATTTTAATAAGGTCTTACTCACCTTCCTTGTCCTCGAGCTGCTTCTTGGCACGGCCGAGCTCGTTCTCGGACCGCTCGAGGTTTTACTTCAAAGTATTGACCTCCGCAGTCAGTGCGGTAGAGGTCAGCAGCGCAGCCTGCAATCCCATATTGACATATTTTTTATAACTCCTGCGTATATCTTTTAAGATCCTCAGTCCGGCTTTTCTTTCCGAACACCGAACGGAGCATCGGGGGCTACTGTCTATGCGATACTATTTTACATATATCAAAATTCTCACCTCAAAGCCTGTTAGAAGGCTGCTGCAGGCTTCGGTCAGCCCACTCTTTGCAAGCTGAACCTTCTGAATCACCGCACTCATAACAGCGCGATGTTCCTCTTCGATGGAGGCGCCATTGAGCGCCTCCAGCAAGCTATCCGGCGCCTCCGGTTGGACGGAGGCTGCCGGGTCATGGTCTTGCCCTTCTTACGAAGGGGCCGCCCGCCGGACTCCGGAGCCACTATGGGTTCCTGGGCCGAGTCCGGTGCAAAGTCCGGGAGGTTGTCCTGCGACACCTCCGGGGCCTCCTCCTCCTGGTGGGTCCCTTCCTGGGATCCCACCTCGGCATCGTCCATGTCACGGGGGGTGGAGGCGGTCGGAAGAGAATCCATATCCGACGCACCTAAGGACCCGCTCGACGAAGCGAGAAGATCATCCTTGGGCGGACTGCAGGGTTGTATGCGGCATTAGAAAGACATTGCATGGCAAAAAAGAAAAACCATGAAGTTATTTGGGAGTCCGGATACTCACGATCTCGCCAGGGGCTTGGCCCTTGGAGGCCAGTCCTCATCGTCGTCACTGGCGTTGGCAGAGCAGTCTGGGGAAAGAGTTTTGCCTCCCTCGTTGGGGAGGCCTTCCTTTTCCTCCCTCCCCCCGCTGGGGGAGAGGCTTTCTTCTTCTCCTCCTCACCTTTGTGAGAGGAGTCGGCCTCGGAGTCGTCATCCGATAACACCTGAAAACGGTAACTCTTCCGAGTGCCCGTGGCCTTCTTCTTGGCCTTCTTCTCCGGCACCACGTGGGGTGCCGGAGCCAGCAACCCCGTTAGGCGGGCATCCGATGGGTCCTCTGGCAATGGGGCCGGACAGATAGTTTGTTCGTCCTTCGTCAGCCAGTCCTATCAAAGGAAAGGGAGTTTAGATCCCGCATAGTGTCAAACTATGGAAAACAAGTGTCCCGTAAAGCACAAAATCGCTTAGCTCGTTAGCCGGACGCTGCGAGCTGAATCCGCGATGTTCGGTAGCGGATGCGGGAGCCTCGGCACCCTTGAACAGCACCTTCCAGACATCTTCGTACGTAGTGTCGAAGAGCCCGCTCAAATTCTTGTGTTGCGCCGGATCGAACGCCCACATGTTGAAGCCCCGTCGTTGGCACGGGTGGATCCGGCGGATGAGCATGACCTGGACTACGTTGACAAGCTTGAGCTTCTTGTCCACTAGCTTTTGGACGCAGGCTTGGAGTCCGGTCAGCTCCTCCGAATCACCCCATGTCCGGCCGCTCTCTTTCCAGGAGGTGAGCCGTGTGGGGATGCCAGATCTGAATACAGGGGCCGCTGCCCATTCGGGGTCACGCAGCTCGGTGATGTAGAACCACCCCGATTGCCACCCCTTAATGGTTTCCATGAAAGTGCCCACAAGCCAAGTAACGTTGGACATCCTGCCCACCATGCCGCCTACGCACTCCGCTTGGCTGCCCTTCACAACCTTCGGCTTGACACTAAAGGTCTTGAGCCACAAGCCGAAGTGGGGCTGGATGCAGAGGAAGGCCTCACACACGACGATAAATGCTGAGATGTTGAGAATGAAATTCGGGGCCATATCATGGAAATCCAGGCCGTAGTAGAACATGAGCCCCCGGACAAAGGGATGGAGTGGGAAGCCCAGTCCACGGAGGAAATGGGTAAGAAATACTGCCCTCTCATGGGGCCTAGGGTGGGGATGAGCTCTCCCTCATCGGGGAGCCGATGCGCGATGTTGCTGGATAAATATCCGGCGCTGCGCAGCTTCTGGATGTGCCCCTCCGTGATGGAGGAGGCCATCCACTTGCCTCCTGCTCCGGACATAGTTGGAGAAGTTTGAGGTGAGATGTGCGCACTTGGGCGCTGGAGCTCGAGTTCACGGAGATGGATAAGCCAAGGAGGAAGAAGGCACAGGTAAAAGGGTTGGATCTTTATCCCCTTATATGGGCAGACAAAAACATGTGTCCCCACCGGCCTGGTAAAACTCGCTTATCTCCCAAGCGCCACAATCAATGGCGCGGTTGGGTTACCCACGTCCGTATTGATGGGAATCCCGGAATAAGGGGAACACGATCTATGCTTCGACAAGACATGCCAAGGAAACCGCTTCGCTAAACGCGCTGAGGTGGTACAATAAAAACAATTCGAGTAAAGCCTTGGTAGTGGTGTGACGTCATGCCATGAAATACGTCAGCAGATTGAACTTGTGTAAATGTTATTCTCTCTACGGTGGTACGTGGAATTTATTTTGCAGAGCCGGACACTATCCTGGTGTTCACAATCTTCTATAAATTATTCGGAGGAGGAACCCGCCTTGCAATGCCGAAGATAATATGCGCGCCGGACTCGTCGTCATTGAAGCCTGGTTTAGGGGCTACTGAGGGAGTCCTGGACTAGGGGGTGTCCGGATAGCCGAACTATCATCATCGGCCGGACTCCAAGACTATGAAGATACAAGATTGAAGACTTCGTCCCGTGTCCGGATGGGACTTTCCTTGGCGTGGAAGGCAAGCTTGGCGATACGGATATGTAGATCTCCTACCATTGTAACCGACTCTATGTAACCCTAGCCCTCTCCGGTGTCTATATAAACCGGATGGCTTTAGTCCGTAGGAAGAACAACAATCATACCATAGGCTAGCTTATAGGGTTTAGCCTCCTTGATCTCGTGGTGGATCTACTCTTGTAACACACATCATCAATATTAATCAAGCAGGACGTAGGGTTTTACCTCCATCAAGAGGGCCTGAACCTGGGTAAAACATCGTGTCCCTTGTCTCCTGTTACCATCCGCCTAGACGCACAGTTCGGGCCCCCCTACCCGAGATCCGCCGGTTTTGACACCGACACCACCCGTGAGCAACACGAGGCCAGGGTCAATGGGGTCCAACAGGAGCTCCAAGACGCCGTCAAGAACTTTGGGTCCTTGGAGAGCGACCTTAAGGATCAAGGGTCCGAGCTCATCAAGGCCCGCAAAAGCACACACGATGCCCGGGATGAAGCCCAAGGTGCCCTCCAGGAAATCCAGGAGGCCAGCAAAATCGCGGCGGGTAAGGCCTTTATTATGCAGAGCAAATATGTGAAGAAAAGGTTCCTATTACTGACCCAGATTTGGAGTTCTCCAGGGGCATTTGTAGATCTACCGCGCAACATTTCCGATGTTGTGGAATTTTTCCGAGCCGAAGAGGGGAGCTCTACGGAGGCGCTATTCTAGTCGCAATACCTTGCGCCAGAATACCCGGTGTCGTTGAGCGGTCAGCTAAAACAGCTGGTCGAACTGCACAAGGCGGCCGAACTAGCCATGAAGGATTTGATAATCCGGCTGTGGCCTGCCGAAGTCATCCCCAGCAGATACTTCGGGCTCGTGAAGCGGCTCATTAATGCCTACCCTTGGCTGGATGCCATCAAGCGGTTAGTCTGCATCGAAGGCGCGCGAATGGCCTTCGCCTGAGTCAAGATGCATTGGGTGAAGATGGACGCCGCGAAGCTTATGACTGAGGGACCGCCCGCGGGCAAGGATCACCGCACCCCTGAGCTGCATTTTGACAATGTCATGGAGGGGTCCCGCATTGTTGCGGAGCGATGTGCAAAGGATGTTATGTTTCCCTGAATACATTCATGTCATCGTGTCCTATATCGTGAAACAAGATCGTTATGTAATATAATGCTTGTTATTTAAAATTTTACCTCATGTGCGGCCATTATTGTTAAATCTGAAAGTTGGCCAGTTGTTGGCTTCTGCCCCCACGTAGGTAGTACGGGGGTGTTTGGGATAAATCTAAACACTCTTTACTCCAAAGTTTGGTCCTTAAAGGAGGTGTTTAGCGCAACGAATAAGGCAATCAGACTATGTGGCTTTATCACCCTCACTTAGCCATAGGAGTTTGACAATAAAAATTTAGGTGCAGCCCCTAGTATTCGGAAATCTGAGCTTGAGAAGCTGTCAACACCTGATCGGATAAAAACCGATTTATCGCAAGATGCGGAGAAAATCCCAAAAGATTTAAAAACCTCTCAAACAGCTGACCGGCACACGCCACATCATGACAGTCAGTTTTCGGCTTTCTCTACTGAGGTGCTCATCCGGATGAACCGGGACACAATCGCAGTAGTTCTCCCTTTACTACGCTAGCCGATATAGAAGAACGTAAGGTAGCTAGCACAGGAGCCGGGCAACCCAACTATTGACTAAAGACATGATTCGGAGCCGATGCATATAATCCTATAAGTTCGAAGTGCCCAACTATGCTGTAAAATAAAAGTGTTCGGACTTTGTTGCCGTATTATGGAGCATAATGGAGCCCCAGGCGAATTAAGTCGTACCAGAGTGTACGGGCGCAATTTGATCAAGATATCAAGAAAAGGAAAAAAATGAAATAATGGGCTAACGCTGCAAAAATTGGGCCACCAACTATCTTTCATTGTAGTTTGATTAATACGTCAAAGCATATTTTGTACAAGTAATGCGATAAGCACCAAGGATATTTAACATGTCACAACCAAGGGAGAGCTACGTGCGGGTCCTCAAGACATGTATAATGATTATTTAAAGAAACCATCTGGAAATTTCCCCATGCGTTGATGCTTCTTGCCGTCCTGGTGTATCCGTCCCTCTATAGGTCTATCGATCAGGTTGCCAGGAACTACCTGGGAAAGAAAACAGACCTGAAAATAAAAAGGAAAGGTAAAAGTATGTGGATCCAGGAGCGGTTTTGCCGTAATATGGACCACAATCTAGCTGTGCCTGTCGGTGTCAAAACCGGCGGATCTTGGCCAGGGGGTCCCAAACTGTGCGTCTAAGGCTGATGGTAACAGGAGGCGGGGGACACAATGTTTACCCAGGTTCGGGCCCTCTCTATGGAGGTAATACCCTACTTCCTGCTTGATTGATCTTGATGATATAAGTATTACAAGAGTTGATCTACCACGAGATCGTAGAGGCTAAACCCTAGAAGCTAGCCTATGATTATGATTGTTCTTGTCCTACAGACTAAACCCTCCGGTTTATATAGACACCAGAGGGGGCTAGGGTTACATAGAGTTGGTTACAGAGAAGGAAATCTACATATCCTAATTGCCAAGCTTGCCTTCCAAGCAAAGGAGAGTCCCACCCGGACACGGGATGAAGCCTTCAATCTTGTATCTTCATAGTCCAACAGTCCGACAAAAGTACATAGTCCGGCTGTCCGAGGACCCCCTAATCCAGGACTCCTTCAGTATCCCCTGAACCAGGCTTCAATGACGATGAGTCCGGCGCGCGGATTGTCTTCGGCATTGCAAGGCGGGTTCCTTCTCCGAATACTCCGTGGAAGATCCTGAACACAAGGATCGTGTCTGGCTCTGCAAAACAAATTCCACATTCCACCGTAGAGAGCACAATATTCTACAAATCTAATCTGCTGACAACTTTTCATAACATGACATCATGCTACGACCCAGTCATTATTCGAACCGTTTTTCTCAACCCGCTATTGCACATCTTGCGAGGCAGTTTTACTGGCACGTCTTGTCGAACCAGAGATCGTGTCCCCTTATCACGGGATTCTCATCAATACGTGTGTGGGTAACCCAACCGCGCCATCAACCCGGCGATTGGGGAATAAGCGAGTTTACCGGGCAAGTGGGGAGGCGCAGGATCCCTGCTGCCTTTATAAGGAGATAAGGACTCCCCTTTTTCACACACGCCTTCTCCTTCCTCTGCTCATCCATTCTCTCTCACTCGAGCTCCAGCACCCAAGTGTTCATCTTCTCCTCCCACAAAGGCCCTCCGAAAATGTACGGATCCGAAGCAGGAGGCAAGTGGATGGCCTCTACCGTCCGGGATAAGGATATCAAAAAGCTTCGGGAGGCCGGGTATCTGGCCAAGAAAATCAGCCAACGTCTCCCGACGGCGGGACAGATCGTCCCTACTCCAGAACCCCATGAGAGGGTTGTATTCCTCCCTCACTTTGTCCGCGAGCTAGGGTTTCCCCTCCACCCACGTTCGCGGTATCATGTATTACTACGGGATCGATTTTCATGATCTATCCCCCAATTCCTTCCTCAACATCTCGACATTCATCATCGTGTGCGAGGCCTTTATCCGCATCTCACCACACTTCGGCTTATGGCTGAAGATTTTTAATGTGAAGCTCAAGGTAGTGAGCGGTGAGCATGCTGAGTACGGAGGTGCCATGGTGAGCAAGATGCCCAACGTCACATGGCCATCAGGTACTTTCAGTGATTCCATCAAAGGGTGGCAACAACAGTGGTTCTACGTCACTGAGCCGCGTGACACCAAATGGGCCGCAGCTCCTGAATTTCGATCCGGAGCTCCCCTGCGGCTTACGTCTTGGCCCAAGATGGGCCTGAACCGGTCTTCGCCCGACGAGTTATCGGTGCTCCAGACGCGGGTCAAGGATATGGAAGACAAGAATATCAAACTTGTCAATGTAGTCCAGGTGATGTTAGTTTGCCGGATTCTCCCTTGTCAACACAGGGCCTGCAATTTATGGGAATTTGACCCGGCCAAGCACCAAACCCTACTAGAGTTCTTTGGCTCATCGCACAAAGACATCTAGAAGGTGCTCTTTAAGTGTGGCAAATCATGATCGGACTCAGCCGAGGACCACGGGTATCAACTGACCCGCCCTGCAAGTTCGGTAAGTCATTGTACGTTTTATTTGCATAATCCAAGGGAAATGATTAATGTGTTTTCCAGAACTCTCCTAGGGCTGGACGAAGAAGGTGGAGAGGATCTACTGTCCGGCCCCACTGCCAGAGGAACCAGCCGGCCCACTTCTGACAAAGATGTTGGTCCTGGCGGTGCCGAAGAAGAAAGCCGAGAAGGAGGCTAAAGATACCAGGGCGGTCTTCGTCGCTGCGGCACTTCGGACACAATATCCAAAGACTCCTATGCCCGCTCTTCCTCCGAAGAGAACGAGGAAGAGGAGAAAAACCAATCCCCCCCAGCGAGGGGAAGAAACAAAAGGACGACCTCCACATACTTGGAGGCCGGGTCGCCTAAGAAGGGAAAAACTTCCCTTCCGGAGGAGTCTGTCGCCGCTGCCGACAGCAGCCCGGAGTGGGATCCCAGGGCCCAGCCCCTGGTGAGATCATGAGTATATAAAACCTGGTCACGTTATGCATCCAGACTCACTATTGTATGACGTTTAATCATTGAGCCACACCTTTGTTTTTTTATAGTCTCGCGAGGTCCCGCACCGAACAATCCTCATCGAAGGATTTACTGGGCTCGGATGCTATGGACTTCGGGACACCCCTAAGGGCCCCCTCCCCAAAACACGTGAGTGACACCGAGGCATCGTCCTAGAGGGACCTAGGCCAAGGGGGCGAAAAGACCGTCAAGGCAGTGCCAGGGGGTTAAACTTCGGTGGACGGACACACGGGAGAAAATGCTCCCATGGACATCGACGGTGGGGGCTATCAAAAATTCGGCCCCTACCTGGACACAATTCTGGAGATCTATACGGCTCCGGAATCAGGCAGGCAGCCTCCCTTGATAGGAGGGGGTGCGCCTATTCCACCGGCAACCTCTAACCAACCAGAGGTGCCGGATACCTTATCGGCGGCGCTGAAGAGCGCCTCCATCATTGAAGAACACCGTGCCATTATGGGTGCGGTGATTGAGAAGTTTCAGTCCGCTGAGAGTGGGCTGAATGAGGCCTACATCAGCCGTATACCAAGCTTTGAGGTATATTTTGTGAGGTTTCCAAGAGTGTTATAGTATAGGTAGTAGCCCCTGATACACTGTTCGGCGAAAGAAAGAACCGGACAGAGGATCAAATATATGTTCGCAGGAGACTCACCTTATGGCATCTCTCCCTCTTTTTTTATAAGCAGGCGTCTATAGCGTCTGCCGCCTCTCATACTGCGGAAGTCTCCGGACTGAAGCAGAATCTGGAGCAGGCCAAAGAAGAACTTGGCCAATTGAAAAAGCAGTTGGGCGATAATCAAGGTGTGCAAAAAACCTTGCTCGTGTTCAGCACGAATGAATAATTTGGTATGATAAAAATATGTTCATGGTGTGCTCTAGGGGTGATGACCGAAGTCAAGGCTCTTAAGAAGGTTGTGGCCGAGGCCGAGAAAAGGCAGCCGCAGAGCAGGCTCTTCGTGAGAAGCACGAGGCCAGTGTTATGCAAGCTCAGCAAGAGCTCCAAGAGGCTGTGAAGAAATGCGAGACCTTGGAGCAGAGTTTAACAGAGAAAGAATCCGAACTCACCAAGACTCATCAAGCCGCACGCGATGCCTGGGGGGAAGCTCAAGGCGCCCTGCAGGAAATCTAGGAGGCGAGGAATATCGCGGCGGGTAAGGCTTTTTCTATGCAAAGCAAGTATTTGAGGAGAAAATCGTGTTGCTAATTTGAATTTGGATTTCTCCAGGTGTATTTGCAGAGCTGCCGCGCAGCATATCTGATGCCGCACAATTCTATCGAGCCGAAGAAAGGATCACTGCGGAGAAGCTCTTCTGGTCGCAGTATCTGGCGCTGGAGTATCCAGTGCCCTTTGCCGATCAACTGAAGCAGCTAATCAAACTGCATAAGGAGGCCGAACTAGCCATCAAGGATTTAATTATCCGGCTATGGCCTGCCGAGCCGATTCCCAGCAGTTACTTCGGGCTCGTAAAGCGGCTTGTGAGTGCCTGCCCTCGACTTGAAGTCATCAAGCGGTCGGTCTGTATGGAGGGTGCGCGAATGGCCTTCGCCCGCATGAAGGTGCACTAGGCGAAGATGGATGCTGAAAAGCTGATGACCGAAGGACCGCCGGTGGGGAAGGAGCACCGCAAGCCCGAGTTATATTATGATAGTGTCCTGAAAGAATCCCGCCTTGTGGCGGAGCAATGCGCCATGGACATTATATTCCCATGAATACAGTCATGTTGTCCTTTGTAATGCTAGACAAGGTCATTTATATTATTTATTGCATGTTATTTGAAAGTTTTTCCTCCTGTGCGGTCGTTTTATATATTAATCCTGAGAGTTGGCCAGTCGTCGGCTCCTGCCCCCACGTAGGAAGTATGGGGGTGTTCAGGATAAACCTGAGCACTCTTTACCCTAGTTTTGGGTCCTTGAAGGAGGTGTTCAGCGCAACGAACCAGGCAATCGGACTATAAGGCTTTATCACTCTCACTTAGCCATAGGAGTTTGACAAAAGAAAGGTAGGCGCAGCCCCTGGTGTTCGAAAGACCGCACTAGGGGCTCTATAAGCACCAGATCGGAAGAAAAGCCAATCCATCGCACGCTGCATTAGTTATCGCATAATGCGGAAGAAATCCTTAAAGATTTTGCAACCTCACGAACAGCTGACCAGCTCTCGCTGTATCATGACAGTCAGTTTTCGACTTTATCTATTGAGGCGCTCGTCCGGAAGAACCGGGACACAATCACAGTAGTTCTCCCTTTACTACCCTATCCGATATAGCGGAACGTAGGGTAGCAAGCACATGAGTGTTGGGGAACGTAGTAATTTCAAAAAAATTCTTATGCACACGCAAGGATCATGGTGATGCATAGCAACAAGAGGGGAGAGTGTTGTCCACGTACCCTCGTAGACCGAAAGCGGAAGCGTTAGAACAACGCGGTTGATGTAGTCGTACGTCTTCACGATCCGACCGATCCAAGTACCGAACGTACGACACCTCCGAGTTCAGCACACGTTCAGCTCGATGACGATTCCTGGACTCTGATCCAGCAGGGTGTCGGGGATGAGTTCCGTCAGCACGACGGCGTGGTGACGATGATGACGTTCTACCAACACAGGGCTTCGCCTAAGCACCGCAACAACATGACCGAGGTGGAATATGGTGGAGGGGGCACCGCACACGGCTAAGGAACAATCACGAAGATCAACTTGTGTGTCATGGGGTGCCCCCTTGCCCCCGTATATAAAGGAGGGAGGGGAGGTGCAGCCGGCCATAGGGGTGCGCCTGGAGGAGTCCTACTCCCACCGGGAGTAGGACTCCCCCCTCTTGCCTTGTTGGAGAAGGAAGGGGGAAGGGGGAAAGAGGAAAGGGGGGCGCCCCCCCCCCTTCCTTGTCCTATTCGGACTAGGGGGGTAGGGGGTGCACGGCCAGCCCATGCCGGCCCTCCTCTTCTCCCTTAGGGCCCATGTAGGCCCAATAACCCCCGGGGGGTTCCGGTAACCCCCCGGTACTCTGGTAAAATCCCGATTTCACCCGGAACGATTCCGATAACCAAATATAGGCTTCCAGTATATCAATCTTTATGTCTCGACCATTTTGAGACTCCTCTTCATGTCCATGATCACATCCGGGACTCCGAACAACCTTCGGTACATCAAAACTTATAAACTCATAATAAAACTGTCATCGTAACGTTATGTGTGTGGACCCTACGGGTTCGAAAACTATATACACATGACCTAGAACTGTTTCCAGTCAATAACCAATAGCAAAACCTGGATACTCATATTGGCTCCTACATATTCTATGAAGATCTTTATCGGTGAAACCGCATAACAACATACGGTGTTCCCTTTGTCATCGGTATGTTACTTGCCCGAGATTCGATCGTTGGTATCCAATACCTAGTTCAATCTCGTTACCGGCAAGTCTCTTTTCTCGTTGCGTAATGCATCATTCCGTAACCAACTCATTGGCCACATTGCTTGCAAGGCTTATAGTGATGTGCATTACCGAGAGGGCCCAGAGATATCTCTCCGACAATCGGAGTGACAAAACCTAATCTCGAAATACGGCAACTCAACATGTACCATTGGAAACACCTGTAGAGCTCCTTTATAATCACCCAGTTACATTGTGACGTTTGGTAGCACACAAAGTGTTCCTCCGGTAAACGGGAGTTGCATAATCTCATAGTTGTAGGAACTTTGTATAAGTCATGAAGAAAGCAATAGCAACATACTAAACGGTCAAAATGTTAAGCTAACGGAATGGGTAAGGTCAATCACATCATTCTCCTAATGATGTGATCCCGTTAATCAAATGACAACACATGTCTATGGTTAGGAAACATAACCATCTTTGATTAATGAGCTAGTCAAGTAGAGGCGTACTAGTGACATTAAGTTTGTCTATGTATTCACACATGTATCATGTTTCCGGTTAATACAATTCTAGCATGAATAATAAACATTTATCATGATATGAGGAAATAAATAATAACTTTATTATTGCCTCTAGGGCATATTTCCTTCAGTCTCCCACTTGCACTATAGTCAATAATCTAGATTACACAGTAATGATTCTAACACCCATGGAGTCTTGGTGTTGATCATGTTTTGCTCGTGGAAGAGGCTTAGTCAACGGGTCTACAACATTCAAATCCGTATGTATCTTGCAAATCTCTATGTCTCCCACTTGGACTTGGTCCCGGATGGAATTGAAGCGTCTCTTGATGTGTTTGGTCCTCTTGTGAAATCTGGATTCCTTTGCCAAGGCAATTGCACCAGTATTGTCACAGAAGATCTTCATTGGTCCCGATGCACTAGGTATGACACCTGGATCGGAAATGAACTCCTTCATCCAGACTCCTTCATTTGCTGCTTCCGAAGCAGCTATGTACTCCGCTTCGCATGTAGATCCCGCCACGATGCTTTGTTTGGAACTGCACCAAATTAAAGCTCCACCATTTAATAAAAGCACGTATCCGGTTTGCGATTTAGAATCGTCCGGATCAGTGTCAAAGCTTGCATCGACATAACCATTTATGACTAGCTCTTTGTCACCTCCATAAACGAGAAACATATCCTTAGTCCTTTTCAGGTATTTCAGGATGTTCTTGACCGCTGTCCAGTGATCCACTCCTGGATTACTTTGGTACCTACCTGCCAAGCTTATTGCTAGGCATACGTCAGGTCTGGTACACAGCATTGCATACATGATAGAGCCTATGGCTGAAGCATAGGGAACATCTTTCATTTTCTCTCTATCTTCTGCTGTGGTCGGGCATTGAGTCTGACTCAACTTCACACCTTGTAATACAGGCAAGAACCCTTTCTTTGCCTAATCCATTTTGAACTTTTTCAAAACTTTATCAAGGTATGTGCTTTGTGAAAGTCCAATTAAACGTCTTGATCTATATCTATAGATCTTGATGCCCAATATGTAAGCAGCTTCACCGAGGTCTTTCATTGAAAAACTTTTATTCAAGTATCCCTTTTTGCTATCCAGAAATTCTATATCATTTCCAGTTAACAATATGTCATCTACATATAATATCAGAAATGCTACAGACCTCCCACTCACTTTCTTGTAAATACAGGCTTCTCCAAAAGTCTGTATAAAACCATATGCTTTGATCACACTATCAAAGCGTTTATTCCAACTCCGAGATGCTTGCACCAGTCCATAAATGGACCCTGGAGCATGCACACTTTGTTAGCACCTTTTGGATCGACAAAACCTTCTAGTTGCATCATATACAACTCTTCTTCCAGAAATCCACTCAGGAACATAGTTTTAACATCCATTTGCCAAATTTCATAATCATAAAATGTGGCAATTGCTAACATGATTCGGACAGACTTAAGCATCGCTACGGGTAAGAAAGTCTCATCGTAGTCAACCCCTTGAACTTGTCGAAAACCTTTTGCAACAAGTCAAGCTTTGTAGACAGTTATATTACCATCAATGTCAGTCTTCTTCTTGAAGATCCATTTATTCTCGATGGCTTGCTGATCATCGGGAAAGTCAACCAAAGTCCATACTTTGTTCTCATACATGGATCCCATCTCAGATTTCATGGCCTCAAGCCATTTCGCGGAATCTGGGCTCATCATCGCTTCCTCATAGTTCGTAGGTTTGCCATGGTCAAGTAACAGAACTTCCAGAATAGGATTACCGTACCACTCTGGTGCGGATCTTACTCTGGTAGACCTACGAGGTTTGGTAGTAACTTGATCTGAAGTTTCATGATCAATATCATTAGCTTCCTCACTGATTGGTGTAGTTGTCACAGGAACCGATTCTTGTGATGAACTACTTTCCAACAAGGGAGCAGGTACAGTTACCTCATCAAGTTCTACTTTCCTCCCACTCACTTCTTTCGAGAGAAACTCCTTCCCTAGAAAGGATCCGAATTTAGCAATGAAAATCTTGCCCTCAGATCTGTGATAGAAGGTGTACCCAATAGTCTCTTTTGGGTATCCTATGAAGACACATTTCTCCGATTTGGGTTCGAGCTTATCTGGTTGAAGTTTCTTCACATAAGCATCGCAGCCCCAAACTTTAAGAAATGGCAACTTTGGTTTCTTGCCAAACCACAGTTCAAAAGGCGTCGTCTCAACGGATTTTGATGGTGCCCTATTTAACTTGAATGTGGCCGTCTCTAAAGCATAACCCCAAAACAATAGCGGTAAATCAGTAAGAGACATCATAGATCGTACCATATCTAGTAAAGTGCGATTACGACGTTCGGACACACCATTTAGTTGTGGTGTTCCGGGTGGCGTGAGTTGCGAAACTATTCCGCATTGTTTCAAATGTAAACCAAACTCGTAACTCAAATATTCTCCTCCATGATCAGATCGTAGAAATTTTATTTTCTTGTTATGATGATTTTCCACTTCACTCTGAAATTCTTTGAACTTTTCAAATGTTTCAGACTTGTGTTTCATCAAGTAGATATACCCATATCTGCTCAAATCATCTGTGAAGGTGAGAAAATAACGATACCCGCCGCGAGCTTCAATATTCATTGGACCACATACATCAGTATGTATGATTTCCAATAAATCAGTTGCTCGCCCCATAGTTCCGGAGAACGGCGTTTTAGTCATCTTGCCCATGAGGCATGGTTCGCAAGTACCAAGTGATTCATAATCAAGTGATTCCAGAAGTCCATTAGTATGGAATTTCTTCATGCGCTTTACATCGATATGACCTAAGTGGCAGTGCCACAAATAAGTTGCACTATCATTATCAACTCTGCATCTTTTGGCTTCAACTTTATGAATATGTATATCACTACTATTGAGATTCAATAAAAATAGACCACTCTTCAAGGGTGCATGACCATAAAAGAGATTACTCATATAAATAGAACAACCATTATTCTATGATTTAAATGAATGACCGTCTCGCATCAAACAAGATCCAGATATAATGTTCATGCTCAAAGCTGGCACCAAATAACAATTATTTAGGTCTAAAACTAATCCCGATGGTAGATGTAGAGGTAGCGTGCCGACCACAATCACATCGACTTTGGAACCATTTCCCACGCGCATCGTCACCTCGTCCTTAGCCAATCTTCGCTTAATCCGTAGTCCATGTTTCGAGTTGCAAATATTAGCAACAAAACCAGTATCAAATACCCAGGTGCTACTGCGACCATTAGTAAGGTACACATTAATAACATGTATATCACATATACCTTTGTTCACTTTGCCATCCTTCTTATCCGCCAAATACTTGGGGCAGTTCCGCTTCCAGTGTCCAGTTTGCTTGCAGTAGAAGCACTCAGTCTCAGGCTTAGGTCTAGACTTGGGTTTCTTCTCTTGAGCAGCAACTTGTTTGCTGTTCTTCTTGAAGTTCCCCTTCTTCTTCCCTTTGCCCTTTTTCTTGAAACTGGTGGTCTTATTGACCATCAACACTTGATGCTCCTTCTTGATTTCTACCTCCGCAGCCTTTAGCATTGCGAAGAGCTCGGGAATAGTCTTGTCCATCCCTTGCATATTATAGTTCATCACGAAGCTCTTGTACCTTGGTGGTAGTGATTGAAGAATTCTGTCAATGACACTATCATCAGGAAGATTAACTCCCAGTTGAATCAAGTGATTATTATACCCAGACATTTTGAGTATGTGTTCACTGACAGAACTATTCTCCTCCATCTTACAGCTATAGAACTTATTGGAGACTTCATATCTCTCAATCCGGGCATTTGCTTGAAATATTAACTTCAACTCCTGGAACATATCATATGCTCCATGACGTTCAAAATGTCATTGAAGACCCGGTTCCAAGCCGTAAAGCATGGCACACTGAACTATCAAGTAGTCATCAGCTTTTCTCTGCCAGACGTTCTTAACATCGTCAGTTGCATCTGCAGTAGGCCTGGCACCCAGCGGTGCTTCTAGGACGTAATTCTTCTGTGCAGCAATGAGGATAATCCTCAGGTTACGGACCCAGTTCGTGTAATTACTACCATCATCTTTCAACTTAGCTTTCTCAAGGAACGCATTAAAATTCAACGGAACAACAGCAAGATCCATCTATCTACAACAAACATAGACAAGCAAAATACTATCAGGTACTAAGTTCATGATAAATTTAAGTTCAATTAATCATATTACTTAAGAACTCCCACTTAGACAGACATCTCTCTAGTCATCTAAGTGATCACGTGACCCAAATCAACTAAACCATGTTCGATCATCACGTGAGATAGAGTAGTTTCAATGGTGAACATCATTATGTTGATCATATCTACTATATGATTCACGTTTGACCTTTCGGTCTCCGTGTTCCAAGGCCATATCTGTATATGCTAGGCTCGTCAAGTTTAACCTAAGTATTCCGCGTGTGCGAGTATTTTGCACCCGTTGTATTTGAACGTAGAGCCTATCACACCCGATCATCACATGGTGTCTCAGCACGAAGAACTTTCGTAATGGTGCATACTCAAGGAGAACACCTCTTGATAATTTAGTGAGAGGTCATCTTAAAATGCTACCGTCAATCAAAGCAAGATAAGATGCATAAAGGATAAACATCACATGCAATCAATATAAGTGATATGATATGGCCATCATCATCTTGTGCTTGTGATCTCCATCTCCGAAGCACCGTCATGATCACCATCGTCACCGGCGCGACACCTTGATCTCCATCGTAGCATCATAGTCGTTTACGCCATCTATTGCTTCTACGACTATCGCTACCGCTTAGTGATAAAGTAAAGCAATTACAAGGCGTTTTGCATTTCATACAATAAAGCGACAACCATATGGCTCCTGCTAGTTGCTGATAACTTCGGTTACAAAACATGATCATCTCATACAATAAAATATAGCATCACGTCCTGACCATATCACATCACAACATGCCCTGCAAAAACAAGTTAGATGTCCTCTACTTTGTTGTTGCAAATTTTACGTGGCCGCTACGGGCTGAGCAAGAACCGTTCTTACCTACGCATCAAAATCACAACGATAGTTCGTCAAGTTAGTGTTGTTTTAACCTTCGCAAGGACCGGGCGTAGCCACACTCGGTTCAACTAAAGTGAGAGAGACAGACACCCGCCAGTCACCTTTAAGCAACGAGTGCTCGTAGCGGTGAAACCAGTCTCGCTTAAGCGTACGCGTAATGTCGGTCCGGGCGGCTTCATCTCACAATACCGTTGAACCAAAGTATGACATGCTGGTAAGCAGTATGACTTGTATCGCCCACAAATTACTTGTGTTCTACTCATGCATATGACATCTACGCATAAAACCTGGCTCTGATGCCACTGTTGGGGAACATAGTAATTTCAAAAAAAGTTCCTACGCACACGCAAGGATCATGGTGATGCATAGCAACAAGAGGGGAGAGTGTTGTCAACGTACCCTCGTAGTCCAAAAGCAGAAGCGTTAGAACAACGCGGTTGATGTAGTCGTACGTCTTCACGATCCGACCAATCAAAGTACCGAACGTACGGCACCTCCGAGTTCAGCACATGTTCAGCTCGATGATGATCCCCGGACTCCGATCCAGCAGGGTGTGGGGGATGAGTTCCGTCAGTACGATGGCATGGTGACGATGATGATGTTCTACCGACACAGGGCTTCGCCTAAGCACCGCAACGATATGACCGAGGTGGAATATGGTGGAGGGGGGCACCGCACATGGCTAAGGAACGATCACGAAGATCAACTTGTGTGTCATGGGGTGCCCCCTTGCCCTCGTATATAAAGGAGGGAGGGGGAGGTGCGGCTGGCCCTAGGGGTGCGCCTGGAGGAGTCCTACTCCCACCGGAGTAGGACTCCCCCCTCTTGCCTTGTTCGAGAAGGAAGGGGGAAGGGGGAAAGAGGAAAGGGGGCGCCACCCCCCCTTCCTTGTCCTATTCGGACTAGGCGGGAGGGGGGCGCGGCCTGCCCTGGCCGGCCCTCCTCTTCTCCCTTAGGGCCTACAATAAGCCCCGGTGGGGTTCCGGTAACCCCCCGATACTCCGGTAAAATCCCGATTTCACCCGGAACAATTCCGATATCCAAATATAGGCTTCCAATATATCAATCTTTATGTCTCGACCATTTAGAGACTCCTCTTCATGTCCGTGATCACATCCGGGACTCCGAACAACCTTCGGTACATCAAAACTTATAAACTCATAATAAAACTGTCATCGTAACGTTAAGCGTGCGGACCCTACGGGTTCGAGAACTATATAGACATGACCTAGAACTGTTTCCGGTCAATAACCAATAGCGGAACCTGGATGTTCATATTGGCTCCTACATATTCTACGAAGATCTAACCGCATAACAACATACGTTGTTCCCTTTGTCATCGGTATGTTACTTGCCCAAGATTCGATTGTCTGTATCCAATACCTAGTTCAATCTCGTTACCGGCAAGTCTCTTTACTCGTTACGTAATGCATCATTTCATAACCAACTCATTGGCTACATTGCTTGCAAGGCTTATAGTGATGTGCATTACTGAGAGGGCCCAGAGATATCTCTCCAACAATCGGAGTGACAAAACCTAATCTCGAAATACGCCAACTCAACATGTACCATTGGACACACCTATAGAGCTCCTTTATAATCACCCAGTTACATTGTGACGTTTGGTAGCACACAAAGTGTTCCTTCGGTAAACGGGAGTTGCATAATCTCATAGTTGTAGGAACTTTGTATAGGTCATGAAGAAAGCAATAGCAACATACTAAACGATCAAAATGCTAAGCTAACAGAATGGGTCAGGTCAATCACATCATTCTCCTAATGATGTGATCCTGTTAATCAAATGACAACACATGTCTATGGTTAGGAAACATAACCATCTTTGATTAATGAGCTAGTCAAGTAGAGGCATACTAGTGACATTAAGTTTGTCTATGTATTCACACATGTATCATGTTTCCGGTTAATACAATTCTAGCATGAATAATAAACATTTATCATGATATGAGGAAATAAATAATAACTTTATTATTGCCTCTAGGGCATATTTCCTTCGATGAGCCGGGCAACCCAACTATTGACCCAAGACATGATTCGGAGCCGATGCATATAATGCTATAAGTTCGGGGTGCCGAACGACCGTGAAGGTGTTCGCACTTTATTGCCATATTATGGGTAGAACGAGGCCCCTGGCATATTAAGGCATATCGCAGTGTACGGATGCCATTTGACAAAGAGTGTCAATAAGAAACAACAGCAGATAAGCGTCATATAAAGCCACATGTTGTAATTGAATAACACGTCGATGCATACGAGTACATGTAATATGATAAAAACAAATATGACTTCGGAACCTACTGAGATCAGGCGGGGGGAGGCTGTGTGCGGATCCGGATTATAATCGGATGGTCATCGAGGGGAATATCTAAGGATTCCCTTATGCGTTCGAGTTGTTTCCCTTCTAGGTATATTCGTCCGTTCATGGGTCTGGTCTCCATGTCGTCAGTCCTAGCCTACACAAAAGTGGACCTGCAAAGAAAATGCAAAAAATGTTTGTGTGCCACGGAGCGGTTAAGCCGTATTGTATGGCATATCCTAGCTTTGCCTCCGTTTACAGTTGGAGTGTTTTAATTGATCTCCTAACGAGCCGGGCTATCCTGCCGCGAAGTAGTTTGGACTCCTTTGATGGTGTCCGGAAGCTTGGCTGTCAACTCAAGGTTCGATTGAAAGATGCCACTCGTTGCTTCTACTATTAAGGCGGCGGTGTGCTCTTCGGCATGGAGGGAGCGCTCGGCCTTGCCATTAACTGTTATGACGCCGCGTGGACCGGGCATCTTGAGCTTAAGGTAGGCATAATGTGGCACCATGTTGAATCGAGCAAACGCGGTTCGTCCGAGCAGTGCATGATAGTTGGTGCCAAAAGGGACAATGTCGAAGATTAACTCTTCGGTACGGTAATTATTCGGTGGGCCAAAGACTACCTCCAGAGTGATGGAGCATGTACAACAGGCCTCCACATCTGGTATAACACCTTTAAAGGTGGTTTTAGTTGGTTTGATCATTGAAGGATCGATACCCATCTTACGCATTGTGTCCTGATACAGCAGGTTCAGACTGCTGCGTCCGTCCATAAGGACTCGTGTGAAGTGGAATCCGTCAATTATTGGGTCTAGGACCAGTGCGGCCGAATTGCCTTGACTGGTATTGGTCGGGCGATCCGTACGGTTAAAGGTGATCGGGCTGGACGACCATAGGTTATATTTTGGGGCGACTGGCTTCGTTGCGTCGTCATCCCTAAGAGTGCACATCTGCTCCCACTTGGGAATATGGGTGGCGTTTATCATGTTCACCGTTTTGATTTGCGGGGGAAATTTCTTTTGTCCTCCTGTGTTCGGTGGCCGGGGCTCCTCGTCATCGTCATCGCTTTGCAACCCCTTCTCCTTGTTTTCGGCACCTGACCTGCCGGCTTGTTTGAAGACCTAGCATTCACTGTTGGTATGATTGGATGGTGTTCCTGGGGTGTCGTGAATTTGGCATGAACGGTCGAGTATGCGGTCCAGACTGTACGTGCCCAAACTATTTCTTTTGAATTGTTTCTTCCTTTGACCGATATTAGAGCCGCTGAATCCGGCATTAACGGTCGTGTCTTCGGCTTTGTCGCCATTATTTCGACGCTTGTGTTTGCTGCGTAGGGGCTTGCCGTTGTTATCTCCTGGTTTAGAAGTCACAGGCTTGCTTGATGTGTTGTTGCTACGAGCTAGCCAGCTATCCTCGCCCACACAAAAGCCTGTCATGAGTATCGTGAGGGCTGCCATGGACTTCAGCTTTTCTTGGCCGAGGTGTCGGGCAAGCCACTCATCACGAATGTTATGCTTAAAGGCCGCTAGCGATTCAGCATCCGGATAGTCGACAATTTGGTTCTTTTTAGTTAGGAACCGAGTCCAGAATTTCCTGGATGACTCTCTGGGCTGTTGGGTTATGTGACTTAAATCATCAGCATCCGATGGTCGCACATAAGTGCCCTTGAAGTTATCCAAGAATGCGTCTTCCAGGTTGTCCCAACTTCCAATGGAGTTTGCCGGAAAACTATTCAGCCAATGCCGAGCCGGTCCCTTGAGTTTTAGTGGGAGGTACTTGATGGCATGTAGATCATCGCCGCAGGCCATGTGAATGTGGAGAAGGAAATCTTCTATCCATACCACGGGGTCTGTAGTCCCATCGTAGGGCTCGATATTCACGGGCTTAAACCCTTCTGGGAATGCATGCTCCATTACTTCGTCAGTGAAGTATAGGGGGTGTGTGGCGCCTCTATGCCGGGCTACATCACGACACAGTTCAAATGAGTCTGGTCTGTTGTATTCGGCCTGGCTGGATTTGGATTTAGTATATTTGGCGTGGTGGTCATCGTCATGCGTTGGGGCGCGCCCCCGTGATCCATAGATCAATCTTGACTATCCTGCTTTTTTTTCAATTTGTCTCGTAGGTCTTGCGTGTAGCCCCGGGCCTTCGTGTTTTTGTTTGTTTGGCGACGGGGTGCGGGCTGGTGTTCGGGCTGATACGCCACTTTGTCTTGGCCACGAGGTGGCCGGTCAGCCGCATCCTGCGCTGGTACTGTAGGCTCTAGTGCCTCCTCCTCGAATTGAGGTAACAACCTGCGCTTTGGGTAACTTTTGGTTGGGCGCTCGAGTCTGTATTCCTCGGCTGCCAGGACCTCAGTCCATCTATCAGTTAGCAGATCTTGATCAGCTTGAAGCTGCTGCTGATTTTTCTTCAGGCTTTTTGCAGTGACTATAAGCCGGTGCTTGAAGCGCTCCTGCTCGACGGGAGCCTCAGGCATGATAAATTCTTCACCGCCGAGGCTCACCTCGTCTTTGGAGAGGGGCATGTAGTTGTCGTCCTCCGAGTCTCCGTCCATTGCCTGTTCATCAGGGCTAGCTTGCCCATCCTCCCATCCGGCTTGCTCGAAGCTTGGCTGGGCGGGATTGTTTTCGTCTTCGGCATTATCCGGAGTGCTATTGTCTCTTGTGCCGGTATCGCTATTTTTGCTATGGCGGGGCTTAGAGCGGCGTCGCTGACGCTGGCGCTTAGATTGCTTCTCAAGGGGGTTATCCTCTGTTGCCTCATCGCCATGCTTTCTTTGGGTGTGTCCACCATATATATATCATATGATGAGGTGGTTGTCCAGCGCCCTGTGGGCGGTGGTTCCAGTTCTTATCCGGCATCATTGTCCATACCGTCGATGTCTTTGGAGTCGAAATCAAGCATGTCGGTTATGTCGTCGACAGTGGCTATTAAGTGGGTGGTGGGTTGGAAACAAATTTCTTTGTCGTCCGCTTCCCACTCAAGCCGGACATAGTTCGGCCAGGAGTTTCCTGACAGGGAGATAGATTTCAATGAATTTAGCACGTCGCCCAAGGGCGAGTGCTGAAAGATATCCGCGGAGGTAAACTCCATGATCGGTGCCCAATCAGGTTCGATAGGCATGGATGCGCGTGGTTCGGAGCCTATGGTCGGAGACGAGTCCAAGGGTCCGATGACACATACCTCATTGGAGGTGAAATCTGTGTTCGGCTCTATCTCCGATGAGTGTGTGGCCTCCGTAGCGGGGTCTATCCACCCATCCTCGGATTACATGATCTGCTCCGGATCTAAGGCCAGGGCAGCTTCAGGTGCGCTCTCCTGAACACCGTTCGATGGCAGATCTAGGTCATGCTCATCGTGACTGTATGGCGCACCTGTCATGGGCTCGAATCCGTCAAAGATCAAGTCTCCGCGGATGTCGGCGGTGTAGTTCAGGCTTCCAAACCTGACCTAATGGCCAGGGGCATAGCTAAAGATCTGCTCCAGATGGCCAAGCGAGTTGGCCCGCAGTGCGAAGCCGCCGAATACGAGGATCTATCCGGGAAGGAAAACCTCACCCTAGATCGCATCATTGTGGATGATTGAAGGAGTCATCAAGCCCTATCGTGACGACATAGTGGAACTCTCAATGAAAGCACCAATGTCGGTGTCAAAACCGGCGGATCTCGGGTAGGGGGTCCCGAACGGTGCGTCTAAGGCTGATGGTAACAGGAGGCGGGGGACACAATGTTTACCCAGGTTCGGGCCCTCTCTATGGAGGTAATACCCTACTTCCTACTTGATTGATCTTGATGATATGAGTATTACAAGAGTTGATCTACCACGACATCGTAGAGGCTAAACCCTAGAAGCTAGCCTATGATTATGATTGTTCTTGTCCTATGGACTTAACCCTCTGGTTTATATAGACACCGGAGGGGGCTAGGGTTACATAGAGTCGGTTACAGAGAAGGAAATCTACATATCTGAATTTCCAAGCTTGCCTTCCACGCAAAGGAGAGTCCCACCCGGACACGGGACGAAGTCTTCAATCTTGTATCTTCATAGTCCAATAGTCCGGCACAAGTACATAGTCCGGTTGTCCGAGGACCCCCTAATCCAGGACTCCCTCAGTGCCTTCGTCTATTGCATGGTATTTTAAGTGTGTAGTTATGTACGCGCAACACGAGTGTCACCGCTTGGTCGGGACTGGGACGGAGGCCGAATTGCTAGTCAAGCTCTGGACGAGTTGGACTGTCCTGCTGTAGAGTAGTTCGGACTTGCTTGACGGTGTCCGGGAGCTTGGCTGCCAAATCGAGGTTCTGCCTAAAAAGGTTGCTCTGTACTTCTGCTGCAAGGGCAACGGTGTGCTTCTCAGTGCAGAGGGAGCGTTCTATGTTTCCATTGACTGTTATGACACCGTGTGGTCCGGGCATCTTGAGCTTGAGATAGGCGTAGTGCGGCACCGCTTTGAACCAAGCGAATGTGGTTCGTTCGAGCAGTGTGTGATAGCCACTGCAGAAGGGGACGATATCAAAGATCAATTCTTCGCTTTGAAAATTGTCCGGAGATCCGAAGACCACTTCCAGTATGATTGAGCCCATATAGCAGGCCTCTACACCTGGTATGACACCTTTCAAGGTGGGTTTGGTGGGTTTGGTCCTTGAGGGATCGATACCCATTTTGCGCACTGTATCCTAATAAAGCAGGTTCGGGCTGCTGCCACCGTCCATGAGGACTCGCGTCAGATGGAACCCATCAATAATTGGGTCAAGGACCAGTGCGGCTGAACCGCCATCACGGATATTGGTCGGATGATCCCTGCGATCAAAAGTGATCGGGCAGGATGACCATGGGTTGAACTTTGGGGCGGTTGGCTCTATCGCGTAGACATCCCTGAGTGCGCGCTTGCGCTCCCTCTTGGGGATATGGGCAGCGTATATCATGTTCACCGTTTTGACTTGGAAGGGAAACTTCTTTTGTCCCCCTGTGTTCGGTGGCCGGGGCTCCTCATCATTTTCCTCGCTTTGGGACCCCTTCTCCTTGTTCTCGGCATTTAACTTGCCGGACTGTTTGAAGACCCAACACTCTCTGTTGGTATGATTGGCTGGTTCATGAGGGGTGTCGTGGATTTGACATGGACGATCGAGTATGCGGTCCAAGCTGTATGGGCCCGGATTATTTCTTTTGTGTGGCCTCTTCCGCTGATCGGACTTACAGCCACTGAATTCAGCGTCGACCGTCGTGTCTTCGGTGTTGTCACCGTTGTTTCAACGCTTGTGTCTGTTGCGTCAGGGCTTGCCGTTGCTGTTTCTGGCTTCAGAAGTGCCAGGTTCACTTGTATTGTTATTGCTACGGGCTATCCAGCTATCTTCGCCCGCACAGAAGCGGGTCATGAGTGTCGTGAGGGTTGCCATAGACTTCGGCTTTTCCTGGCCGAGGTGTCGGGCAAGCCATTCGTCATGGATGTTGTGCTTAAAGGCTGCTAGGGCTTCGGCATCCGGACAATCGACGATCTGGTTCTTTTTTGTTAAGAACCTAGTCCAGAATTTCCTGGCTGACTCTCTGGGCTGTTGAACTATGTGACTTAAGTCATCGGCATCCGAAGGTCGGACATATGTACCTTGGAAGTTGTCGAGAAAAGTGTCCTCCAAGTCCTCCCAGCTGCCAATGAATTTTTCAGGTAGACTATTCAACCAGTACCTGGCTGGTTCTTTGAGTTTTAGCGGGAGGTATTTGATGGCGTGAAGATCATCACCGCGGGCCATATGAATATGGAGAAGAAAATCCTCAATCCATACCGCGGGGTCTGTTGTCCCATCATATGATTCGATGTTCATGGGTTTAAACCCTTTTGGGAAATCATGTTCCATAACTTCATCAGTGAAGCAGAGGGGGTGTGCGGCGCCTCTGTATCGGGCCAGGTCGTGACGTAGCTCGGATGGAGGTTGTCTACGGTCATCGGCTCGGTCGTGATTATGTTTGTCACGTCCGGCTAGGTGGCTGTCATAGCACGTAGGGGCATGCCCCCGCGATCCGTAGATCGATCTTGTATGACCTGCTCTGTTTTCCAAGTCACGCCGCAGGTCATGTGTGTATCCCCAAGTTGTTGTATTTCTATTTCTACGACAAGGTAGTGCGGTCTGGTGTTCGGCTCGAGGTGCCGCTTTGTCCCGGCCATGTGGTGGCCGGTCAGCCGCATTATGCGCTGGTAAGACAGGCTCCGGCGCCTCGTCATCGAACTGTGGTAACAGTTTGCGCTTCTGGTAGCTTTTGGTTGGGTGCTCGAGGACATATTCTTCAGCTGCTAGGATGGCAATCCATCTATCCTTGATCAGATCTTGATCAGCTTGAAGCTGCTGCTGCTTCTTTTTCAGGCTCCTTGCAGTGGCAATTAGCCGGCACTTAAAGCGCTCCTGTTCGGCGGCCTCCTCCGGCACGATAGAATTTTCGTCACCGAGGCTCACCTCGTCCTCGGAGAGAGGAAGGTAGTTGCTACTCCGAGTCTTCATTCATGGCCTATTTGTCGGTGTACTAGAGTAGGGGTACCCTAGTATCCCGAACTTGTGCATGGGCAGTCGCAGCACCCCGCGGCAAGGCTTGCCGGGTGACCGCCAAGGTCCTCCGTGTTTCCTTTGGAACCATTCAAGAACAAAGTATTCAAGCCAAGGAGACAAGGCCCCGGCAAGAGGAGCTTGCCGGGAAGGCCAACCAAGGCATCTCAAGGAACTTGCCGCGACGTGCCACGCGTCCCGGCAAGGCCCGGCGAGTGACAAGCTTCCGGACGCGACAAGACAACGGCCGCGGCAAGGCACTTGCCGCGGCAAGCTACCACTCTGTACCCGCGCTCCAGCACATCCACCAACGTGTCGCCCTGGGGCCTTTCCAGGCGTGCGTGGCAGGAGGCTGTGCAGCCAGCGGTGCGCGGTGGCAAGCGACGCTGACAAGACTGCCATCGTGGCGAGCGGTGGCGTCCCTGATGGTCCCTTTCTGCACTATTTGGGCGACGCAGACAGGCATTTAATGCCTTTGTCCCCTGCCGTCAGGGTTAGGTAGGATACACTGTACAGGTGGTTGTACCAATCGCAATTCCTTTTCCATTTTTACCCTTGTCTACGTTGCCACCTGTCGGTGACCCCTTCAGCATATAAAAGGAGGCCCATGCGCAACATAGAGAGGGGTTGGGGAGGCAGAAAAACACTCACGCTCGGTCTCGTTAGCAGCTAGTGTGTACTGTAGCACTCAGCGCTCCCGAGCAAGAACTCAATACACTCAAACATGCAGCAGTAGGAGTGTTATCTCTCCGGAGAGCTCCGAAGCTGGGTAAACTGCTCGTGTGTTTGGCCTCGATCCGCTCTTCGTGCGATCTCCGCCCCCCCATCGAACCGAAAGGGGCTCGGTCCGCCGGTCCCATAGGTGTTCGTGGATCAGTTTCCCCGACATCTTTGGCGCGCCAAGTAGGGGGAGTCGAGGTTGTGTGAACCTGATCCGGCGTTCACACGAGCTAGATCTTCATATTCTTCATCAACATGCCACCGAAGAAGAAGACTTCGGCAGCAGCTGTTCCGTCCACGTCGATCCCACCACCACCGGAGCAAACGAGTGGTGGGGTAGACGCCGGCGGAAGAACGGGCGTCGACGAGGGAGCTCACGGTGCTGCCAGGTCCAAGGACAAGGCTGCGCAGACCTCGGCGTCCGTACATGCACCGCGCCCGTCTCAGGAGGCGCAGGATCGACAGCGTCATGGTATTCGCAGTGCCATACGTTTGTTGGAGCAAGATCGAGCTGGTGGATCTCAGGGTGCTCAAGACCAGCATGCATGCCAACGTGCTGGCACGAGCGAGACACGGTCGCCTGGACGGGATACTGCTCCTTCTAACATTGTTAGAAGTCCGAGCATATCCCACTCCTCGCACCGTTCGCCACTGCCGCCCACCACTCCAGCAGAAGCTTTGGCGCGAGCTCAACTTCTCCTGGATTACCCTCCAACGGCAGACAAGATCGATGAATGGAGGGCCACCATTCAGAGTCTCATCGGCTTCGCCAACGGCGACACTCCGCGGCAGCCGAGTGCATCGCTGCCGCGGCAGGACCGCCAGGCACGAGCCGATGGCGACGAAACTGGTGGGGGTGTGACCACCATGCACTCTCCACCCTAAAGACCAAGATCGCCGACTCGCCGGATCCACCTCGACAGCGACTCCACCACATCATCAGATCCACGAGCTCGTCGCGATCAGCGCCAAGTTCTTCACGAACGACAGCAAGAAGACGCTCGTACTCGCATCGAGCGCCGAAGAGAAGCGTGGCGTCAATCAGACCAGCGCGCTGGGCCCTCTGTCGACATGCATGCACCAGGGGAACCAGGCGACTTTCCATACGCGGTAGGTTGCCCTGCGTTCACTCGTGAGCTGCGGCAAGTCCAGTGGCCCAGCACAAAGAATTTCAAGCCAGACGTGCCAGAGAATTACGACGGCAAGTCGCATCCGTCGGAGTTCCTCAGCATCTACACCATCGCGGTGCAAGCTGCCGGGGGGCGGGACGACAAGATCCTGGCCAACTACTTCCCGCTGGTGCTCAATCCCAATGTCAGATCTTGGCTCATGCACTTGCCGGACAACTCCATATCCTCCTGGGTAGACCTATGCCATCAGTTTGTCGGCGCCTTTACAGGCGGCCACAAGCCTCATGGACAAGAGAGTGACCTTCATCTGCTCGCCCAGAAGGAAGGAGAGCCCCTGCGCAAGTATATTCAGAGATTCAGCCGTGTACAACACAACATCCCAGATGTCCACCCTGCCGCAGTAATCAGCGTGTTCCATCAGAATGTGCGAAACCGCAGGATGCGGGAGGAGATGGCGATGTGCAAGATCAGAGACGTCAGTGAGCTATATGCCCTGGCCGACAAGTGTGCACGTGCTGAGGAAGGGAGGAAACTCCCCGGAGAGAATATAGGAGCAGGAGGATCTGATAGTGGGGAGACTGCCCCGGCAAAGAAAAACCGGCGGCGGAACAACAGGAAGAAGAAAGGCAAAGATGTGCTAGTCGTTGAGCAGTCTGGCAACGGAGGTGGCGCCAAGAAAGCCAAAGCTGGTAGCTCCGGTGAGGAGGCTCTGGCGGTCGCCGACAAGCAGGACGGCACCAACAAGCAGTACTGCAAGATCCACCGCACCAAGGGCCATGACCTCCAGAGCTGCAAGAAGGTCGAGCAGCTTATCGAGCAGCAAAAGGCTGAATACGAGCGACGCGACAAGGAGAAGGCCCAGGAAGGTGCTGGAGGAGCCGGCAAGAAACGCCCCGTCCGAGGAGGACGCCGCGGCAAGGCCAAGCAGCGGCAAGGAGACAGACCTCCCCGCGGCCGCGACAAGGATGAAGATGACGACGACGATGAAGATATGGATGATGACGAGGCCGATGATCAGGAGTTCCAGAAAGCCACAGAGGTCTTGTGCGTTGACGGCGGTTCTTCTCTGCATACTTCACACCGCCAGCTCAAGCAGTGGGTGCGGGAAGTCAATGCAGCAGAACCACCCGTCGAGTCACGCAAGCCTCTGAAATGGTCCAGCACGCCTATCATCTTTGATATTGAGGACCACCCTGATCGCATAACTGCGGTCGGGTGCTTGCCGATGTTGGTTTCACCAACTATCCGCAACCTGAAGGTCACTAAGATGCTAGTTGACGGCGGGGCCGGCTTGAACCTGATCTCCTCCGCGGTACTCCAGAAACTCCAGATCCCTGATGGCGAGCTTGAAGAGACCGGCACATTCCAAGGCATCAATCCGGGAAGGAGCAAGCCGAAGGGAAAGATCACATTGCCGGTGACATTTGGCAGTGAGTTGAACTTCAGGACTGAGAGGGTCACTTTCGACGTTGCTGACTTTCCATTGCCTTACAATGGGATACTCGGCCGTCCAGCACTCGCCAAGTTCATGGCAGCCTCTCACTATGCATACAACATGCTGAAGATGCCAGGCCCGATAAGTGTCATCTCTGTCCCTGGCGACAAAAAGGATGCTCTTATCTGCGCCGACAAGATCTACCGGGAAGCAGCAGCCGCAACAGATCACAAGTCACTTGCCGTTGAAGCTCTCCGGGCGAAGAAGAAGACCAAGTCCGGCAAGAGTTCTGATGCCCACTCCGGCAAGCGCACCTCTTTGGAGTGCTGCGCTACCGTCGAGGACGCACCATCGAGCTCCACCGACAAGTGTAAGAAAACAATGGTAGCTCCACCAGAGACCAAGAAGGTGTCCGCCAAGGAGGATGCCACTGGTGGTACCTTCACCATCAGTGCCACTCTCGACCCTAAATAGGAAAACACGCTTGTTGCTTTCCTGCGGGCGAACGTCGATGTATTTGCATGGCAACCGTCTGACATCCCCGGTGTTCCCAGGAAAGTAGTCGAGCACCATCTTGCCGTCTGTCCTCATGCGCGGCCCGTCAAGCAGAAAGTCAGGAAACAGGCAGTGGAGCGCCAAGAATTCATCGCAGAAGAAACCAAGAAATTGGAAGCAGCAGGCCTCGTCAGAGGAGTGCTCCATCCTACGTGGTTGGCCAACCCTGTAGTTGTGTGCAAGGCAAACGGGAAATGGAGGCTTTGTATCGACTTTACCGATGTCAATAAAGCTTGTCCCAAAGACCCATTTCCCTTGCCGCGCATCGACCAGATTGTTGACTCCACGGCCGGATGTGACTTGCTTTCATTTCTTGATGCATACTCAGGATATCATCAGATCTTCATGGCAGAAGAGGATGAAGAGAAGACCGCATTCATCACCCCATGTGGCACATACTGTTTCGTACGGATGCCTTTCGGTTTAAAGAATGCTGGTTCAATATTTGCAAGGGTAGTCCATGACGCTTTTGAACCGCAAATACACAGAAATGTGGAAGCCTACATGGATGACATAGTGGTCAAGAGCAAGGACAAGGCGACTCTGATTCAAGACTTAGACAAAATATTTGCAAATCTGCGCAAGATCAACCTCAAGCTTAACCCCGAGAAGTGTGTGTTTGGAGTCCCCTCCGGCAAACTTCTCGGGTTCTTCGTGTCTCAGCGGGGAATTGAAGCCAATCCTGACAAGATCAAGGCCCTTGAGCAGATTGAAGCACCAAAGCGCGTCAAGGATGTACGAAGACTTGCCAGTTGCATAGCTGCTCTCAGCAGGTTTATCTCTAGGTCTGCTGAGCGCGCCCTGCCATTTTTCAAAATATGGAAAAAGGCAGGACCAATGAGATGGACTCCGGAAGCGGAGGCTGTGCTGTAGGACTTAAAGAGATACGTGTCCTCCACTCCAACGCTTGTCGCACCTAAGCCACAAGAGAAGTTGCTGCTGTATATAGCGGCAACCAATCAAGTGGTTAGTGTTGCGTTAGTAGCAAAGAGGGAGGCGGATGATGAGCCAGCAACCACGGCAGATGCATCCAGCGACAAGCAGGGGACTTCACCGACAAGCTCTGGTCCCAACAAAGATGGATCTGCGCAGGCGCGTGAGAAGATGCAGAAAAGAATGGTGCAGCGCCCAGTTTACTTTCTCAGTTCCCTTCTGCAAGGGGCTAGGTCAAGGTACTCTGGTGTGCAGAAATTGCTTTTCGGCCTTCTCATGGCCTCGAGAAAGCTGCGCCATTACTTCCAAGCACATGAGATCACAGTCGTCACTCATTTTCCGCTGAAGAGGATACTGCAAAATCCAGAAGCAACAAGCAGGATTGTCGAGTGGGCACTGGAACTGTCAAGTTTTGGCCTCAAGTTTGAGAGCACTTCAACTATCCAAAGTAGAGCATTGGCAGAGTTCATAGCAGAGTGGACGCCAACACAAGATGAAGAAATTCCAAAAACAAGCATCCCCGTTAAGGAAGCAAGCAAAGAGTGGCTGATGTACTTTGATGGTGCCTTCTCGCTGCAAGGCGCCGGTGCGGGCGTGCTAGTTGTTGCACCCACCGGAGAGCACCTCAAGTACGTAGTTCAGATGCACTTTCCCAAGGAGCAAGCAACGAACAATACCGCAGAGTATGAAGGTTTGCTTGCCGGTCTCAGGATCGCAGCAGACCTTGGGATCAAGAAGCTCATTGTCAGGGGTGACTCACAGCTTGTCGTCTGCCAAGTGAACAAGAATTATCAGAGTCCGTTGATGGAAGCCTACGTTGATGAAGTGAGAAAGCTAGAAGAGCACTTTGACGGCCTACAGATGGAACATGTTCCAAGAGCTCAGAACGACATTGCCGATGGCCTGTCGAAGTGCGCCGCACTTAAGTTACCTGTGGAACCAGGGATCTTTGTGCTCAAGCTGACTCAACCGTCTGTAACGCCATCAACTGGACAGAGCAAGAAGAGGAAGTTGATTTCTGGTGACTATTTTCCGGCAGAGCTCCCCGAAGCCGCCGCCAAGAAGGTCCTCAAGATCAACACCGAAGGTGCTGAGGAGCAGTCTGCTCCGGCAAGCCTTAGGGTTTGTTCCGTTGAAGCAGACGCTCCCGACAAGTTTTGCTCCGGCAAGCTTGCCAGGGAACGTCAAGCTACGGCTGAGCCGCAGGTTCTCACCGTAGAAGCGGATGTTCCCGCAGCAGCAGATGTGCCTTTAGTCTTTGTTGTCGAGCCGCAAGCTCCAGCATGGGCACAGCAGATTGTCCGTTTCCTTCAGACAGGAGAACTTCCCGAAGAGCAAGAAGAAGCGGAAAGAGTAGCCCGGCAGTCAAGTATGTACCAGTTTATCGACGACACACTGTACAGAAGAAGACTCAACAGCGTGAAATTGAAGTGTATTCACCAGGAGGACGGACAAAAGCTGTTGGCAGAGATACATGGAGGCATATGTGGTCACCACATTGGCGCAAGAGCACTTGCCGGCAAAGCATTCCGGCAAGGTTTCTTTTGGCCGACAGCCCTCCAGGATGCAACTGCACAAGTAACCAAGTGTGAAGCGTGCCAGTTCCATTCACAAGTAACCAAGTGTGAAGCCTCGCTGTAGAAGCGGATGTTCCCGCAGCAGCAGATGTGCCTTTAGTCTTTGTTGTCGAGCCGCAAGCTCCAGCATGGGCACAGCAGATTGTCCGTTTCCTTCAGACAGGAGAACTTCCCGAAGAGCAAGAAGAAGCGGAAAGAGTAGCCCGGCAGTCAAGTATGTACCAGTTTATCGACGACACACTGTACAGAAGAAGACTCAACAGCGTGAAATTAAAGTGTATTCACCAGGAGGACGGACAAAAGCTGTTGGCAGAGATACATGGAGGCATATGTGGTCACCACATTGGCGCAAGAGCACTTGCCGGCAAAGCGTTCCGGCAAGGTTTCTTTTGGCCGACAGCCCTCCAGGATGCAACTGCACAAGTAACCAAGTGTGAAGCGTGCCAGTTCCATTCCAAGTAGATACACCAGCCAGCTCAAGCTCTCCAGACGATCCCTTTATCCTGGCCATTTTCGGTCTGGGGGCTCGATATCCTCGGCCCTTTTTCCCGAGCTGTCGGGGGCTTTGAGTACTTGTACGTTGCAATCGACAAGTTCACAAAGTGGCCGGAAGTGGAACCAGTGAGGAAGGTGACATCACAGTCAGCAGTCAAGTTCTTCAGGTCGATTGTTTGCCGTTTCGGGATCCCTAACAGGATCATCACCGTCAACGGCACACAATTCACGAGCCGCACCTTCATGCAGTACGTCCAAGATCTTGGCGCCAAGGTCTGCTTCGCTTCTGTTGCTCATCCAAGAAGCAACGATCAAGCGGAGAGGGCAAATGCTGAAGTGTTGCGCGAGCTCAAGACCAGGACATTCGACAGGCTGCGCAAGTGCGGAAGGAACTGGATTGAGGAGCTGCCGGTGGTTCTTTGGTCGATCAGGACGACGCCAAATCGAGCCACTGGCCAGACACCTTTCGCTCTAGTCTATGGAGCAGAGGCAGTTCTCCCCACGGAACTCGTATACGGATCACCTCGAGTGCTCGCTTATGATGAGCTTGAGCAAGAGCAGCTGCGACAAGATGACGCGCTGCTCCTTGAGGAGGACCGTCTTCAGGCTGCTGTACGAGCTGCTCGATACCAGCAAGCTTTGCGCCGCTACCATAGCCGCAAAGTTAATGCCAGAAGTTTCGAGGAAGGTGATCTTGTTCTTCGGCGCGTTCAGTCCACCAAGAATTCCAACAAGTTGACACCAAAGTGGGAAGGCCCTTACCGGGTGAAACGAGTCACTAGGCCTGGCGCTGTCCGCCTTGAGACCGAAGATGGCATTCCGGTGAGCAACTCCTGGAACATTGGGCATCTTCGTAAGTTTTACCCGTAGGGCGCGGTTGCCGGAACCATTTCCGGCAACCACCTTTTGTACAAGTCTTGCCGATGTTGCATGTAATCCTTTGTACAAAGCCGGGCGCAGACCCGGTGCATAAGTAAAGCTCACGTGCTCCGCACATCTTGTCAATTTCATGCTTTATACTATTTTTTGGCATGCGTTATCTGACACTTTGTGCAGCGCCTACCCCCGGTAAGCAATAACGAGCCGTAAGGCTCCATATCTTTATTTTCTCTTCTTTCTTTTTCTCAAAAAGGAAAGGAAGGTTCCCTCGCCCACAAGTTTGCCGGGGGGAAAGGAGGAGATAATGGTGTGGACCAGGCATCGTTCAAGGAAGTTTCACCTTACCGGAAAGCAAACGACAGAAAAGCTAAGTTGCCAAAGTTTGAGCAATCAGTTTTAATTTTTAAGTTATCTTCCTCGAACGACCGTGCTTTGTATGGAAAACCTGTGCGCGGAGGAACCAACTCGTAGCTAGTTGCGACCTTACTTTGTTTCGAGTCCGCTCAACAACTTAAGTGAGCTGCGACTAGTTGCGACAAGGTTTCTTGTCGGAAGCGGCACCGCCAGCAGGCTGCTGATGTCCCGCACTCAGCGCTCGCGGCTAAGGTGCCTGCGCCGACAAGTTCAAAGGAAGGAATCAAGTAAAGGAAATAACACAGCAATCTCTACCCAAAATAGAGTTATATTACAAGATAGCTTGTCGCAGCTCTAACAGATTGTTCTCATGACATGACCAGCAGCGACAAAGAAAAAGAGAAAACGGACGGCCTAATCTACGCGATCGCCCTCAACCCTCTTGATCTCGCTCACCTTGTCCACAATGGGTGCGACAAGGGCCTTGAGCGCTTCCAGATCAGCATCCGGTGGCAGGGACCTGAGGACGTTGGTGAGGTTGAGGCCTGGGTTGCGGAAGGCCACCTTCACCAGCACCTTTTGAAGAACTCCCGTGCAGATCTTGCGCGACTCGTCGGCCAGCTGCTTTGGGATCTTCTCCCGGAGTCGCTGGAGGGCCGTCGCCACGCCTTTGAAGAACAAGCTGAGCTTGGTGCTGGGTTGGAGGTGCTCGTCGGAAGAATACCCGAGGTCCTCCATCCCCAGCTGCGCCAGCTCCCCGTTGATGGCGGCGACAACATTCACGAGACCCTCGGTCCAGTGCTCCACAGTCTCCCTAAAAGCATTCTGGGCGGCAGCAGCACTCGCCAGCAGCGCCTCGTCGGCCTTGATCTTCTCCTTCAAGGCCACTTCCTGCTCCCTGGCGTCGTCCAGTGCCTTGGTCAAAGTGGCCAGCTTCAACTCAAGATCTGCATTGGAGTCCTTGGCGGCGCTAAGCTCTTTGCTCCTCTCAGCGAGACGACCCTGCAGCTCGCCATGAGCGGCGGCGTCCTTCTCGCGGTCACGCTTGAGCGCAGCAAGCTCCTCACCGCTCGCCTTGAGATCGGCCTCCAGCTGTGCCATCTTCGTCTCCAGCTCCTTCTTGGCGGCCTCGGCAGCTGCGGCAGTATCCTTTGCTTCCTTGAGAGCCCCGCCAATTGCTTGCTCGCGCGCGGCAAGCTCCTCCTCGTGGCTGTCAAGGTTGACCTTGCGCTGCGCCAACTCGCCTTCTTGCGCAGATAGCTTTTCGGCAACAAGCCGATGTTGCTCTTTAACTTCAGCCATCTCGAGGAGGAAGGCCTTCTGCTCCTCGGCGACTTGCTCCCGCTCCTCTGCCAGGGACCGGAGAGCTTCCTGCCTGAGACCCCGAAGCTCCTCCGTGCGCTTCTCGATGTCCACTCCCGCCTTCGCGACAAGCGCTTCTCGGGATTCCAACTTGGCTTGTCGGGTGCGGTAAAGCGACAACAACTTCTGCAGCAGCCGCTCCTCCTCAAGCTCGTCGCTGCTGCTGCTTGGCGCGTCGACCAGCGTCAGCCCAACGGAGGCGAGCACCTCTCCATCCAAGACCTCTCCTTTGACCGGCGCCCTGGAGCTTGACGCCCAGGGGAGCTTGATGAAGATGCCGTCGCCGGCCTTCAAATAGGCGCCGGCTGGGGCTCTTCGGAGCCTGGCGCTGCAGCAGCGGCGGACGGATCGGTGGTCAGCGTAGCGCCTGACGCTCCTGCGGCCTCGGGGCCGTCAATGCGATCGCCGGATCCCTCGCCAGCTTCTGTGGCGGCAGCTTTGGCAGCCTCTTCGCCGGCGGGATCATCAGCGCCGGCTTCTCCTTCGGTGGCAACGGCGTCGTCGGTATTGCTGCGCACGTTCTCCTCGCCGGCGACCTCGGTTTCCATCGGCTCCGTGGCAGATGGATCTGACGAACGGAAAAAGGAGAAAAGTCAAGCATATATTCAAAAAGAAAATCAGAAGAAGAAGAACCAAAGGGAAGTTTTCAAGCAAGTGGATTACCTGTACTAGGATCCGCAGTCATGGTCTCAACCACCGGAGGATCGCTGTTGCCGTCCCTTGCCGGAGAACTATCCCTTGCCGGAGAATTCTCCCTTGCCGGAGAACGCTCCCTTGCCGGGGAATCCTCCCTTGGCGGTGTAGTCGAAGCAGATGGCATTTCAGGAGCGGCTTCCGGGCACTCCTGGTGAGGCTGCTCTGCTCCTACACAAACCAACAGTCAGATATCAGCAAAAAAGAGCACCCATGCGCGCCTGGCAGTAGGAAGTAAACCATATACTTACGCTGGGGACTGCATTGGGGGCTGCTTTGGGGAAAGTTGTCGGGTCCGGCAAGGTGGTCTCGGACACGCCCCCTGTTGTCGCGGTGGGTTCGTCCTCGATGACAATCACCGGGACCTTGGCTCTCTTCGCCGCTCTCTGGGCCAGAGTCCTGAAAAGGAATGGGTTCCGAGTAAAGAAAATCAGACACAAGACAAAACAGCAAGAATTGAAGAACTACAAGTACAGCGAAGAATCTTACTCTTCTTCTTCCTCGTCGGAGCTGAGCGCGGAGAGATCGAAGTCCAGCTCGCCTCCAGTGTGACGAGGCGGAGGAGTAGGTTCCCTTGTCCGCTTGGCAGGAGCAGTAGCGGTGGACCGGGAAGACCCCGCTCCAGTTGCCGCAGCAGCGTGAGGCGCTCCCGCGGCAACAGTGCTTGCCACGGTAGAGTGTGTCGCGCGGCACAGCGGCTGTTGACTTGCCTGCCGCCCCGCTACGTCCCCGGCCTTGCGGAGACGCCTTCTTGGTGGAGCTGGGGGCTCCGCTTGTGGCGAGCTAGCTAAAGGTGGGGAGGAGGAGGAGCCGATCTTCAACGAGTCGCTCGCGCCCTCAGCGGGCTCGCTCGACTCAGCTTCAGGCCCGACAAACTCTTCCTCGCTGGCAAACTCCTCTCGCTCGACAAGGCTTGCCACCTCTGTTGCCTCTGCCTCTTCCACGGTGAATCCAAACTCACCCGCAGCAGCGGCTGCTGCCGCCTCTTCCAGCCTAGTGGCGATGCGCTGCATCTCCGCATTGGTGGTGTCGCGGGTGAGGCTTTTCTGTTCATCGGGGTGGACCGGCACTTCTACCAGACCGTCAAAGAATTCCTGCACGACGACGTCTGCAGGCTCTTGCCAAGTTGGGACAATTCCATGCGAGTCGCACAGCGACATCATTGCACGGATGCGGTCGAGCGAGGAGTTGTTGCACAGCGGAACGACACCCCTCGGCAACATGAACGCTTCAGGATGCTGAGGATCGCGCTTGAACAGTTCCAGGGTCATCGCGTCCACTTCCAAGACAGTGATGTTGAAGTTGAGGCCCGGGCGCAGCCTCATGATATCCACCGCGTTCTGGAACTCCCAGGCGGGTCTCCTCCTCTCCTGCAGGGGGGCGATGCGGCAGCGAAGAAAATCTGCGCCAACGGTGCCTACGGTGAGCCCGGCAAGCCTGAGGCGTAAGATCCGGGTGATGACAATCTTCAGCCTATCGTCTTCCGGGGCCACGTTGCTCCAATCGTTGCCGCGCGCTATTGGGACTTGGCGCTGGGCGGTGAATGGCTGCGGGTTCTCCTCGACAATCCAGCACCATTCTGCTCTCCATTTCTCCCACTTGCTGCGGAGCTCTCCCTCCAGATAAGCTTCCTTCTTGCCAGTTCTTGAGATCCAGGCGATTCCGCCAGATAAAGGTTCTCCTCTCTCAACTCGGGGCATAAAGAAGTGGCGAAAAAGAGCGACATTTGGATGGACTCCAACAAAGTTTTCGCAGAGCTGTGCGAAAACTGCCATGGTCAGAACGGCATTGGGGGTGAAGTCAAGGAGGCGGAACCCGTAGGTGTTCATGATATCGCAGAAAAATTCAGAGAAAGGCGGGCAGAGCCGGCAGTAGAAGAACAGCGCGAAGAAAAGGTATCCATTCGGAGCCAGTTCTGAAGCGGCAGCTGGAAGTACCTTCGTGCGCAGATGCGCTCGCGTCTCCGTCGACCAGAAGAGGTAGTAGTACTCCCTCAGCTCCTTCGCGGCGAGCTGGGGGGGGGGGGAAGATGGCCCGCTCCTTTCGCAGCGCCGCGAGCCGCTGCACCTCGGCCGACTTCACGACCTTCCCCTTGTCGGCTTTCGGAGCCATGGCGGAGGTGGTGGGGTAGATCGACGGCGTTGGTGATGCTGGTGGCGATGGGGAGCGGAGCGCTGCTCTCTTTCAGCTTTGGGAAGAAGGGGGGAGCGGCGGAGATTTCTGAGATTGGAGTAGCAACTGGCGAGATGGGCGAACTGCCCCTGTTTCCCCTGCTTATAAAGAGGGAGGGGGCGGGCGTTCCGTCTTTCTGAATAAAGAAGCCACCCACGATCTCTCCCACGACGCCGCATTCGACGCATGCAGTTCGGGGAAGGCGCGGTGGATACGGAGTAAGATACGGCGTAACCCAGGCCGCGCGTACCCGTGCCCTGTTTTGGGCCTGGCCCAACAGCGCTCGGCGCCATGTGTGGCCCAGGCCCGGGGGCTCCTGTCGGTGTACTAGAGTAGGGGTACCCTAGTATCCCGAACTTGTGCACGGGCAGTCGTAGCACCCTGCGGCAAGGCTTGCCGGGTGACCGCCAAGGTCCACCGTGTTTCCTTTGGAACCATTCAAGAACAAAGTATTCAAGCCAAGGAGACAAGGCCCCAGCAACAGGAGCTTGCCGGGAAGGCCAACCAAGGCATCTCAAGGAACTTGCCGCGACGCGCCACGCGTCCCGGCAAGGCCCGGCGAGAGACAAGCTTCCGGACGCGACAAGACAACGGCCGCGGCAAGGCGCTTGCCGCGACAAGCTACCACTCTGTACCCGCGCTCCAGCACATCCACCAACGTGTCACCCTGGGGCCTTTCCAGGCGCACGTGGCAGGAGGCTGTGCAGCCAGCGGTGCGCGGTGGCAAGCGACGCTGACAAGACTGCCATCGTGGCAAGCAGTGGCGTCCCTGACGGTCCCTTTCTGCACTATTTGGGCGACGCAGACGGGCATTTAATGCCTTTGTCCCCTGCCGTCAGGGTTAGGTAGGATACACTGTACAGGTGGTTGTACCAACCGCAATTCCTTTTCCATTTTTACCCTTATCTACGTTGCCACCTGTCGGTGACCCCTTCAGCATATAAAAGGAGGCCCATGCGCAACGTAGAGAGGGGTTGGGGAGGTAGAAAAACACTCACGTTCGGTCTCGTTAGCAGCTAGTGTGTACTGTAGCACTCAGCGCTCCCGAGTAAGAACTCAATACACTCAGACATGCAGCAGTAGGAGTGTTATCTCTCCGGAGAG
>NC_041393.1:251931786-251934136 GCF_002162155.2 Triticum dicoccoides
GGTCCGCCGGTCCCATAGGTGTTCGTGGATCAGTTTCCCCGACACTATTCGTCAGGGCTGACTCACCCGTCTTCCCGTTCGTCATGTTCGGACGTTGGCTCAACGGGGTCTTCATTGTCTTCGGCGCCATCCGGAGTATTGTTTTCTCCTGTGACGGTATTGCTGTTTTTACCACGCTGCGGCTTAGAGCGGTGCCGCTGACACCGACGTTTTGGCTGTACCTCAGGAGGCTTATCCTCGACCAGATTTTCATTGTCGTCGTTGTTCTCTTTGGGTGTATCCACCATGTATACATCATACGAGGAGGTGGCTGTCCAGTGCCCTGTAAGCGGCGATTTTTGTGCCAACTCATCTCCGGCATCGTCGTCCATACCGTCGATGTCTTTGGAGTCATAGTCAAGCATGTCGGTTAAGTCCTCGACAGTGGCTATGTAGTGGGTGGTGGGTGGGAAGCGAAATTCTCCCCCATCAACTTCAAATTCGAGCCGGAAATAATTCAGCCGCGAGTCTCCTAACAGGAAGAGGGCTTTTAGTGAGTTTAGCACATTGCCTAAAGGTGAGTGCCGGAAGATGTCCGCGGAGCTGAACTCTACAATCGGCGCCTGATAAGGCTCGATGGGCGCGTATGCATGTGGTTCGGAACTTGCGGCCGGAGACGGATCTGTGGTTCCGATGACATAAGCCCCACTCGAGGTTGGACCTGTGTGCGGCGCCAACATTGCTAACTCAGCGGATTCTGTGGCGGGGTTGAGCATCCCGTCCTCGGATGGCACGATCTGCTCTGGATCTAGGGCCAGAGCGATTATTTGTGCTATCTTCCGAGCATGGTCCGATGACAGATTTAGGTCATGTTCATCGTAGTGACAGGGAGCAACCGTCATGGGTTCGAATCCGTCGAAGATCAAGTCTCCGCGGATATCGGCCACGTAATTCAAGCTTCCAAATCTGACTTGATGGCCAGGGGCGTAGCTGTCGATCTGCTCCAGATGGCCAAGCGAGTTGGCCCGCAGTGCGAAGCCGCCGAATACGAAGATATGTCCAGGGAGGAAAATCTCCCGTTGGACTGCGTCGTTCTAGATGATTGATGGGGCCATCAAACCTTTTGGTGACGACACAACGGAACTCTCAATGAAAGCACCAATGTCGGTGTCAAAACCGGCGGATCTTGGGTAGGGGGTCCCGAACTGTGTGTCTAAGGTCGATCGTAACAGGAGACAGGGGACACGATTTTTTACCCAGGTTCAGGCCCTCTCTATGGTAGTAATACCCTACTTCCTGCTTGATTGATCTTGATGAATATGAGTATTACAAGAGTTGATCTACCACGAGATCGTAATGGCTAAAACCCTAGAAGTCTAGCCTATGATTATAATTCTACCCTATGTACTAAACCCTCTGGTTTATATAGACATCGGAGGGGGCTAGGGTTATACAAAGTCGGTTACAGAGAAAGGAATCTACACAACCGAATCTCCAAGCTTGCCATCCACGCAAAGGAGAGTCCCATCCAGACACGGGACGAAGTCTTCTGTCTTGTATCTTCATAGCCCAACAGCCCGGCCCATGTTAATAGTCTGGCCATCCGAGGACTCCTTAATCCTGGACTCCCTCACCAGCTCCCTCCACTATCCAGCTTAATCAATGAACCGACTCCTCGAAAATCTAGGTCTCTTTTGTCATATCAATAGGCCGGCTTCAGAATCAACTTGCTGACACTGGTTCCACGTAGAAAAATAACCCATCTTACATTTTGAGTCGGCTTCCAGTGCTTCGGCTTGATAAAACTATTTGGAAAATAGAAATCCGTCTGATGTTGAGCTGGCTTTCAATGCTTCTGGCCCTTCTATGAATATTTTGGAGATGAACTTTACAAGCCTCCACCAAGAAAATGAGACCCGGCTCACTCCATATTTGACAGCTTGAAGGTGTTCTTCTATTTCTTTGTCTCCATATTACCTATAACCCCCAAGCTCCGAGTTTATAAGTTCTTGATGACCTGATGCTTTGCATAGAAATAATATCTTGGCTGTGTAGCTAATACGTCTCCAACGTATCTATAATTTTTTATTGTCCCATGCTATTATATTACCAATCTTAGATGTTTTATATGCATTAATATGCTATTTTATATCATTTTTTGGACTAACCTACTAACCTAGTGCCCAGTGCCAGTTGCTGTTTTTTCCTTGCTTTTGTCTTTACAAAAAATCAATACCAAATGGAGTCCAAATGGAAAAAATTGACGTTTTTTATTGGACCACAAGACACGCTGGAAGCTTCGGGAGGAGGCAAGAAGAACCACGAGGTGGCCACAGGCTCACAAGGCGCCCCCCAAACTTGTGCCCCCCCC
>NC_041393.1:251934410-251945234 GCF_002162155.2 Triticum dicoccoides
CAACCATAATTTTTCTTCTACAAATACCCAAATATTCCCCATACACCAGGGGGCACACCAAAAATACTTTTCCGCCGCCACAAGTTTTTGTCTTTTTGAGATCCCATCTGGGGACCTTTTTCGGTACTCTGCCGAAGGAGGATTCGACCATGGAGAGCTTCTACATCAACCTTGGTGACGTTCTGATGATGTGTGAGTAGTTTACCACAGACCACGGGTCCATAGCTAGTATCTAGATGGCTTCTTCTCTCTCTTTGATCTTCAATACAATGTTCTCCTCGATGTTCATGGAGATCTATTCGATGTAATCTTCTTTTGCGGTGCGTTTGTTGAGATCCGACGAATGTTGGGTTTATGGTCAGATTATCTATGAATATTATTTAAGTCTTCTCTGAACTCGTTTATGCATGATTTATATATCTTTGTATTTCTTTCTGATCTATTCATTTCGTTTGACCAACTAGATTGATTTTTCTTGCAATGGGAGAGGTGCTTTGTAATGGGTTCAATCTTGCGGTGCTTATTCCCAATGACATAAGGGGACATGAGATGCCACTGAGCTCCAATGGGACACTACAAAAAAAAGACACATCCGTGACATTTTGGGCCGAACGAATTTTTTTCTGTCATACATATGACACTTCTATGACGATAATTGTGACACAACCCGGTATCATCATATATGTGGTGGGCTCCTACTTCTATGACAAAAAATCATGATAGAAAATGGGCTTTTCGTCCTGGGCGGGCCGGAGACGCATCTGCATGACATTCTTTGGGCCGTCCATGACGGAAAAAATCATGGTAGAAGCGATGGGTAGGAAAATTTCGGGGAGTTGCCGGTTACGGTGGGAGGTCGGGGCCGAGCGATGCGCGTTTCTCTTGTACACGTACACGCGTGTGTGTGTGGCGTTGGCTCTAACTGAACCCGAGTGAGGCGTTGGGCTCTAACTGAACCCAAGCGATTGCACTGCAGGCTACGCGTTACTAAACCCGGGCGATCGATCGACGACTGTTAACTGAACCCGATGGAGCGATTCCTTCGCTACTGCTGCTAACTGAAGCCGATCGATTGGATGAACAGTGAGCGTTGCGGGGGGGTTTTGATTAACAGTGAGCGGTGGCGTTGCCTCTGGATGAACAGGACCCCGTGGTGTGGAGGGCTGGATGAACAGTAGACGGTGGAGGGGTGGCCGTGGAGGGGTGGTTGAACAGGACCCCGCGGTGTGGAGGGCTGGATGAACAGTAGACGGTGGAGGGGTGCCCGTGGAGGGGTGGTTGAACAGTAGCCAGTGGAGTAGTGCGCGGTGGAGGCTGGATGAACTGGAGCCCGTGGAGGCTGGAGGAGGTCGACGGTAGCCCGTGGAGGCTGGAGGAGGTCGATGGTGGAGATGAACAGTATCCCGTGGAGTCCCGTTTTGCGGTACGCCACACCCCTCCCGATGAACAGACCCCTCGTTTTGACCATAGGAGTTCCGTTTCCTCCGTTTTGCGGTATGCCACACCCCTCCCGATCAACAGGACCCCCGTTTCGACCGTAGGAGGTCCGTTTCGTCCGTTTTGCGGTACGCCACACCCCTCCCGATCAACAGGACCCCCGTTTCGATCGTAGGAGGTCTGTTTCCTCTGTTTTGCGGTACGCCACACCCCTCCGGATCAACAGGACCCTATTCCGAACGTGGCTGGTCGAACACAAGGCTGTTTCCTCCGTTCTGCGGTATGCCAGGCCTCGTTTCCATCGCCTGTTCCGTCCAAGCCGGTTGGCTCCCACGCGTTCCGTTGCCTCCTGATGAACACGACGCATTCCGTTGCCTCCCCATGAACACGATGCATTTCGTTGCCTCCCCATGAACACGAGCATTCCGTTGCCTCCCCATGAACACGACGCATTCTGTTGCCTCCCCATGAACATGAGCCCTCGCCGTACGTATGCGCGACTAGGCATTTGAGACCCCGCCCATATGTACACATACGTGGCCATATTTTCTTTCGTGCACCCTCGCCGCTGTACGTATGTGTACATGCTACGTGCGCACCTCTACTACGACACGTGTGCGCCTCTTCATCGACCAGTATGTACGTACACGTTCGCGACCAGGATGACAACGCTACGTACGCTTCGACCAGGTGGGTCCCGACTGTCACGCACATCCTTGCCTGCGAAGATGTAGCTGGTGGGTCCCAGCAGTCAGGGGGGCGAATCGTTTTGGTTTTTTTTGCCCGGACGCACTTCCTTGCTTGGGAAGATGTAGCTGCTGGGTCCCAGCAGTCAGGGGGGCGAATCATTTTTTTTTGCCCAGAAGCACTTCCTTGTGTGCGAAGGTGTAGCTGTTGGGTCCCAGCAGTCAGGGGGCAAATCGTTTTTTTTGCCCGGACGCACTTCCTTGCGTGCGAAGGTGTAGCTGGTGGGTCCCAGCGGTCGGGGGGCGAACCGTTTTTTTGGACGCACTTCCTTGCGTGCGAAGATGTAGCTGGTGGGTCCTAGCAGTCAGCGGGGCAAATCGTTTTTTTTTCGGACGCACTTCCTTGTGTGCAAAGATGTAGCTCGTGGGTCCCAGCAGTCAGGGCGCGAATCATTTTTTCGCGAAATACGGTGGCCCATCTGTGGGTCCCCACTGTCAGGTGGAGGAATAATTATTTTGCACGTAATAAGGAGGCACTTCCTTGCGGCTGCCGTGGACCCAGCTGTCAGCCTCTCCACGTACAGTCCACGTCCCATGGAAGTCGTTCCTTGACCATGTTGACCATGCCGTGCCGAGAGCACCACGGCGGTGGACGACGGCGAGGCCTAGGAAGGGGACGACGCGGAGCCGGGGAAGACGCGGCAGTGGATGCACACGCGGAAAGGAGTACGAGGGTTCACTGGTTCGGCTGCGCTGTCGTCGCTGCAGAATAACAGGGGGTGTCGGTGAGTGGAGGGATGGCCTGGCCAGCGGTGGGAGTAGTAAGGGGCGGTGAGGCCTCCGCAGCAGCACAGCCGGCCACAAGAGGCAGGAGGAGGCGGCACGACCGGCGCTGCTTTGGGCGGCTAGAGCAAGAAGACCAGAGGTTGAAGAAGCACGACGGCCGTTGGATGGACATCATACGGTCACTGCAGCTAGAATCATTTATATTGACTAAGTTGACAAAGCCCTTGGTACGTCAACTTAGTAGGCCCACAGGTCAGCTTCCGAAATGGTGCACCCCAGATGTCAGGGGGAGGAATCATTTTTTGGGCGGGTGAAGCTAGAATATCCTAGATTGAAGAAGAAGCACGGCATCCATTGGATGGACATCCAACGGCCACTGCTGCTAGAACCGTGTGTTGACTATAAGTTGACAAAGCCTTGCATACGCGTCAACTCTGTTTTTTTAAGGGACGCGTCAACTTAGTAAGGCCAGAAGTGTGAGGCAGAGAACTTATAGCCCATTTGAGATTTGTAAAAATGTGTAGCCCATTTTTGAATTCTAATGGAATTTACTACAACCCATTTACAGTTTGTTAAAAGTACAGACCATTTCAACCAACCGTTCAAAACAGAATTCAATAAAATTTCCCACATTTTGGTGGGATCAAAATATTTTTATCCTGAAATTTCTAGTCAGATTAAATACAATTTCAATATAAATTTTATAAAGTAATCGCTGTTTGGTGCATTTTTTATACTTACTACCCAGTTTTTATAATTACATCCCATTTATTATTTCTTAAAACCCATTTTCTTGTTAAGCCTAATGCATCCCTGCTAGGAAAGATTTGCAGCCCAGCGGGGCGGAGAATAACAACTTGACCTTACCTGGGTATTCCTAAAAAAAGTATAGCTGGGCTAACCATTTTCAGCTTGAAAAAAATTAATATCTGGGCTGGTATCTGGCCTGGGCTAGACGGGCCACAGCCCGCCCAATTAATACCTGTAGCGATGTTTTCGTTGTTGTTCAGAGGAGAAAAATTAATATCTGGGGTAAACATCGAAAAACTCTGAAGTGCGCACACCTCAAAAACACAAATACTGCTCGAGCTGCTTGGTCCCAGCTATCGGCCGCTTCTTGTGCAATTCTCTCGTTTATTGACTACTCCCTCCTTTCCGGTTTATAATGCTCAATTCAAAAATCTCACCAATCAAGGTAGATGGCGAGTGGTGGAATACTTTTTGTAGTTTTGCAAAAGCACCTAATTAATGTTCTTGTTATCCTCAAAAAATTATGTTTATCAATGCATTAATTGCAATGCATGCATGCATAAAGTACATGCATTAGTAAATTTTCTCTTAATACTTGCATGCAATGATTTAATGCACCTTGGAATCTGAACATGTGATGGAAAACAACCAAATTGAGCCTTATAAAATGGAAAAACTAAAATTTTGAGATAAGCCGTATAAACCGGAAAGGAGGGAGTACATAGGTTGACAATGATGTGGGACCGTGATGTCAGGAATCCAGGAGGAAGCAAAATAAATTATAGTTATATATATATATATATATAATAAGGAGGCACTTGCTTACGTGAGGCTATGGACCTGGTGGGTCCCCATTGTCATCCTATCCAAGTAAAGTCATCTCCTCGCCCGCACGCGCTTTCTGCCCGAAACAGTCAGCGCCGGCCGCCCCGCTTCCCGGTGCAGGCGATTGCTCCGCCTTCAAACAACACAAGTGCCATCTGTCCATCCATCTGCCGCACACATTAATGATACACGGTTGCCGAGGCGGCTACTCTGGCACCACACGTCTGTCCCTCCGCCCGCCCACCATTGCTATATAAACTGTTGCGCCGGCCATAGCCGCAGTCATCCGCATCCGTTCCATTTCTCCTGTCCACACCACTACTGCCCACCATGGCTTCCTCGCGCTCCAGCGCTCTTCGGGACGGGCAGACGACGGACCACAAGGAGATGGCAGCCATTGCTGCCGACCGGCTGGCCGGCAGGAAGCCGGAGGACGACGACGTCCCAATGGAGAATATGGTAGTCGACGATCCGGCGCCAACCCCCTCCTCCGCGCCATCCTCGCTAGTGCATTGCACCATGACCCTCGGCGAGGCCAGTGCCCAATATATGGACACGGTGAGGCAGATGCGTGAGGAGCAGTTCCGGGAGGCGCAGGCCGACGCCAGCTACAACCACCATCTCCTCCAGGAGCACCTGCAGGCGGAGGAGCAGATCGCCAAGGAGCGGGCGGAGCAGGAGGCGCTGCTCGACTCATACCGCTCCGCCCGCAAGGGCCGCCTCGAGCGCTAGCGGTACCGCATGCGGGTGGCGGAGGCTGCGGCTGCCTACAAAGAGGCTAGCAAAGAGAGCGATGAAGCGGGCGAGGCGCTGTTTGGCGAGACCGAGCACGAGGCAGAGGACAATGCCGGCTCCGATGAGTCCCCGCTCCGCTGGCGTCGATGACGCCCTGCTCCGCCGAGGCCCCGCGGCGCCAACAACGAGGCAGAGGACACCTCCAGCTCCGCTGAGGCCCCGCGGCGCCAACAACGAGGCAGGGGACACCGCCGGCTCCGCCGAGGCCCCACCCCGCCAACGACAAGGCAAAGAACATTGCCGGCTCAGCCGAGGCCCCACCCTGCTGGCAACGTGAGGGAGGATTTCCATCGGCCCGCTGAGGCACGCCTACCGGCAACGAGACAGAGGACATCACCGGCTCCGCCGAGGCCCCACCCCGCTGCCAACGAGGCCGTGCCACACAGAAAATGAGGAAGAGTAGAACACGGTAGGTCGCCGCCGCTCGGGTCCAAGTAAGGCCACTGCTGCTACCCTCCGGTTGAAGCCAAGCTAGGCGGGTTGACCATTGATGGCCGGCTAGATTCTTGACGACGACGTGGAGTCGGCGAGCTGCGCTGGAGAAGAATGCTGCTTCTACTTAACTGCTGGTGCAGTTGGCTGACTGACACATGGGCCCAACAGGCCACATGTCAGTTATGCAACTGCACCTACAGTTAGTCACTGAAGCTTCTGTTCGGCTCAGCGGGACGCAGGTGGGTAGCTTCGGTTAATTAATTATACCTCCAGCGCACCCCTTTTTAGTTTTTTTTTGAAAAGGGGGATGACCCCTGGCCTCTGCATTTGGGAGATGCATGCGGCCACAAACACCCCTTTTTAGTTGAAGAATGTATGAAATGTAATGAAATCCGGCATGTTTATATGAAATCCGACCATGTATAAATGAATTTATTTCGATTAGTTCGAATTCCTGTATCACTGGCATTGGATGAACATGCAAAACAATACGTACTAGCATTATTCCCAGGGTGATCACCACGTTTGCAGCAGTTTCACATGTACTCCCTCCGGTCCTTTCTAGTCTGCATACAAGTTTTGTCTGCAGTCAAAGTATCTCTACTTTGACCAATCTTATACAAAAAAGTATGCACTTTCACAATGTGCAAAGTAAAAAGGAACAGAAGGAGTACAAAGAGTTTGAGCAGCTTTTTAGCGTTTCTGTACATTGCAATCAAACACACAGGCCTGGCAATTCATAGAGAACATTCAAAACAATCGATGATTATGCATCTCAGCGACTCACATGTCAGAGGCAATATTTACTTCACCACTAAAGAATAAAGAAAAAATTGATCGACGCTGCTGACAGCAAAGGGCGTCCCATTCGAAAATATCAAACGCATATCTTGCTAAAATCAATGAGCAAAATTTGACAAGGTTGTCCCATTCCAAAATATCAAATGCCTGCGATTGTGGAATGGGCAGGGTTTGCCATCAGTTTGGACATTGACATGGCACCTCGTGCTAAATAAACCAGCTGTTCTTTTTGTGCAGTTCCACCAAAATTAACCAAATTCGCGCGTAGCTTGTATGATTTCGCCTTTATATGTTGCAACGCCTTGAACTTATGGGCACCTCCTTTCTTGTGGTGGAAATGAATTATTTGATGTATTCATGAACATTTTGTGCAGTTCCCGTTGAAATCAAGCTGAGCACCCCTCTTTGCACAAATACAAAAAAGTGATTAGTATAAAGCAAATTGTACTATGAATTGACAGTTTCAACAGGCACATGCATGGTCCATGTGGAGAACACTTTTAGAAAAATGGAACTCACCAGAAAGAATCCTAGAACAATATTGTACTCGCGCATCATAGCAAAAAAATGGAGATTTGTCCGTCCTTCTAAGCTAAAGTTAGTTTGGTCTTGTGGGGAGTAATGTAACCATCCTTCAACTGCTCCTTCTGATGAGAAGATAGACATGGCTTCTTCATCCTGGCATAATCGAAACTAGTCACTTCATGTACTCCATATTCTTCTTCAGAGGAAGATGATCCTGTTGTGCAAAGACAAGAGGACTACTAAATGCTAGCATCCCTGTTTGCTTGAAAAAAAGGAAAGGAAATATTTAAAACAACACAGATGAAGCACTTCTCAAGGACAATACCACCTTTTCATGACAGTATCTAAACAGTAGCACAACACCAATAGAGATGACAAAGCTCAATCATATGGATGAAATCAGTGGGCGAGTACCAACATTTGTCAGGAGGCTGATTGTGTAGAGCATACAGAAGAAGCACTTCTCCGGAACCATCTGTTGCTATCTACGGGTGTGGCCATGTTTACTATATACTCCTCGATTAGTTTAATGTTTCTAACATTTTCTTGTGTAGTTCCACTAAAATATATGGTATCTTCAAAGAAGATCTCTGTTTGCACAAGTAGAGATAATTACGTATGGCATCAAATCAGTGGCAAAACAATTGCTCGTTCCAGCCATAGCAATAAATTAAGATGCAAAACTATATCATTACTTGTGTCATCACAGTTCCAGTGCTTCATTACAGCACCGGGAGTTGATTTTTGTTTTTCTTCCGCTTATTCTTCCCCTTCATCACTTGGTTCAATAACAGACAAGCTTCGCCTTCAATGTAAGATTTGGCATGTCAATTAGGGAGCACAAGTATAGTACTAAACTTAATTTTCTGATGAAAGTGGTAAAATACAGGCCAGCAGTTGTGAAATATCCTTATCTTACCTCAATGGCATATTATGGTGCACATACAAATTGGAAGTCTTGTCTCCATTTGTGCAGTTCACTAAAATCAAGCAACATTATCGTACAAGTAGCACAACATATGAAAGCACACTACAGAAGCATGTGAAAGAAGGCTAGTACGGACCTCTCATGATGCGGAATTCAAACAACTCACAAGAAGAAGATCTTAACCAAATTCTCCTTAATGGATAGGAAGTAAGATCTCCTCTTGTGCAGTTCCACTCAGATCAAGCAATCAAGCAACGTTGTCGGTGTGACATTTTGGTTGAACTACACAAAACACTCTTAAAACAAAAGTGTTTTGTGCAGTGCAACAAAAGGTCACAATGGCAACGAGGTGAAGTAGATAACCCTGTTTACACAGAGGTGCAAAGGAAACAATTAGTGGTCAATAACGGTGGATGACACAGAAGCCAACAAAAAGAAGCATCTACCTTATCTAAATGGGAAAGAAAGCAAGACAGTAGCATTTCTCAAACGGTGGCATTGATTAATATTAACATAGAGATTATATTAACAATAAAATTCGTTAAACATGTAATTTGCTTTTAACCGTGGCATTGCATCAATTTTCCAGCGGCATTATTAGAGGGTGTTTGTTTACAGGGACATTTTGGTGTAGGGACTAAAAAAACTCCGTGTCAGTCACATCTAAACCAAACAGGAGGGACTTTTAGGGACTAAAAGTGGGCGTTTGGGACTAAAGAAAGAAGACCCCGAGGCAGTCTTTTTGGGACTTTTTCCAATAGTTGCCCCTGCCACGCATCGCACCTTGTTTCTATTAGTTCATTACTAGGGGTAACATGGTCTTTTAGCATGTCATTTAATAACCTCTAGTCCATGTTTAGTCCCTGGAACCAAGCAGGTAGGGACTAGGGAGTTTTTAACCAAACAGGGCCTTAGATTAACAACAGCTAATGAGTTGCACGGGACAGTGGACGCACCAGCACCATGTGCATCTACCGATGTACTGTGGTCATGCACAGTCTGTTGCAACAAAGAACAAACAACCAAGGAGCATATTTCTGTTGGTCCCAGTTTTGTTATCTTTAGACACCTTTCCCTATGTGAGCGCAGCAAATCTAGTCCTACTCAAACTCTACACCCTTGTCCCTTCCTTTCCTTTTTGAACTAGTACTTTCGCCCCTTCCTTTCCTCTTTGAACCACGTCCTAGATTTATGCGATACAACTTTCCCCACTACTTTCCCCCATTCCTTTCCTCTTTGAACCATGTCCTATATTCATGCTATACAACTTTCCCCCTTCATTTCCTCTTTGAACCACGTCCTAGATTCATGCTATATACAACTTTTCCCACTACTTTCCCCCACTCATTTCCTCTTTGAACCACGTCCTGGATTCATGGTATACATGCAGCTAGAGCAATGCATGTGGAGTAAGTAAAAATATACCTTAAGGTTCTTGGGGCGTGGTTTGCTGGGCGACGGGACAGTGGCGATGAAGAAGGGGTCGGAGGCCCTCCCGCGTCGCTGCTAGGTGGAAAGTGAACAGCTGCGCCGATAGTGGATTTCCTCCCTCACCGAAGGCGACAACATTAAGCCTCCTTCCCTTCCCGGCGGACGGACATGCCGGCTCTTTGAGCAGCAGTGAGGGAAGAGAGAGAGGCCAACGAAGTCTTGTTTAGATCTGGAGAGGGCGAGAGAGTGTGAAGAGAGCAACTACAAGCACTAAGGCTCCAGCGGGAGAGGGCGAGAGAGTGTGAAGAGAGCAACTACAAGCGCTGAGGCTCCAGCATGTATATATATACTGGAGAGAGAGTGTGAAGCGTGCAAACCCTAGAAAACAATTTGACCAGTCAAAGAATCCTCCTGGCAAAAATTATGCTCAAGTGTAGTTATCGAACCCGAGACCTCAAGTTTGATGAGCGAATAGGCTAACCAGCTACACAACCCTCCCGTTATGTTCAACGAGAGGAAAATAACCTTTTATACATTCCTGCATTTGTGTGACAGGCATGCCGTGTTTTTTTGTGTGTGTGGGAGTCATTAGGATTTCAATCATAATCGTGCCATGTGGCTTTGGTGGAAAGACTATCCACAGTGGTGCAGAAATAATGCAGCCTTAGTCACCTTACCTCTCTCCACGTAGTACATTGGGTCCCACCAGTCAGAGGGTGAAACAAACAAATTAATAAGAAAAATTAAAAGCGCTTGCGGTGTATCTTACTACCTCACACATCTCGCTACTGCTCGGGAACACTGTCCAATTGATCCCTCTGTTCGCTCACATACTATTTTAAGTGAATCCTTATTATAACATGCACACAAATTTTGGGCACTTGTATTCGACTTAAGTCAGTGTGCCACCGTATCTCGTATACTTACTACTCCCTCCGTCTAGGTGTAATAAGTCACGTTAGAAGGTGCAACGGGACCAAGGTGCGTGCGTGTGCATGTGTGTGTTTAACAGCATGTGTGTGTTAGAGAGTGCGACAGATGGTGTGTAGTGTACGATTTTAGCCATGAGAGTCGGTGCATCTTCTCATTTTCGGGCATGTCCAGTAGGGATATTGTGACGCCCGGGTAATTAAGCTACAGTGATCCTCCGCTAATGATGCCACGTCACCACAGTTACTGTTACTAATCTCGGGTTGATTCGAAACCGTTTTAAAAATTCAAATTTAAATTAGTGTCAACAATAAAAGTTTTCGAAAGTTGAAACAAAAATGTTCGGTGGGTGCCGAATACTACAAGGGTAATTATAATAAAGCAAACACATTTTTATAAAATGCCTAAATGATTTAAAATTAAATAAAACAGAAAAGGTAGAATAAATAAAAAAGTAAAAATAAAACAACAGAAACCCCCTACCCCGCTGGGCCA
>NC_041393.1:251945733-251947211 GCF_002162155.2 Triticum dicoccoides
CACCTCTCTCGCTCGCTGACTCGCCTCTCCCCCCGATCCAATCGGGCTCGGGCTCGACGCCCCGGTGCTGCCCCGCCGCCACACCGACGCTGCCCGTCCTCACCTCCTCCCCGACCAGCGACCCAGGGCAACGGCGCCCCTCACCGCATGCCCGACGTCGTGCCTCCCCGGATCCCGTCGCCGGAACCACGCCGCTCGCCTCTCTGTCATCGACGCGTCCCCGTCCTCCTCCCCGCCGGCCTGCGTCCCCTACGTCGCCGAACCGTCCCCGTCCTCCTCCCCGCCGAACCACATCGATCCTCGCCGCTTGTTCCCCTGCAACATGGGGTGAGGAAACCCCCTCCTTCTCTCTCTCCCCTCTCTGACCCCGCGCCCGTGGCGTCCTCGTCGGCGCTGTTTGCGCCCTTCCCGGACGCACCAGGGCTTTGCCCTCCTCCCGTCGTTGCTCGTGTTCGCCCTGCCTAAAGCTGTGCCCATCACCGCACGCACCGGCCTTCCCAGCTACGGTGCCCGCCTGCGCCTACCGCGGCCGGCCGGCCAAACGCCGTTGCCGCCATGACCCTGCTCGGCCCCTCGCGCCGTCTCGCTCCCGTGCCCCAGCTCCCTTGCTGCTGCTCTCTCCGGCCATGGCCTCACCTAGTGCCTGTTGCCCCGCCGTGGCCTCGCCGCTGCCACGCCGGCGCCGCGCCGGCGTCCTCCCCTCACCGTGGCACTGACTGGCCGCGCCCAGGGTCCAGGCGCCTGTGCACCCACACCCGATAGCCCACCCGTTTAACCCCCTCTGCCATTGACAACTGGGCCCCATGCCCCCATTAAAAAAAAGAATTAGAAAATTAATTAGAAAAATATCAATTAATTAATTAGGTAATTAATTAACTTAATTAAACTGGTTAAATTAACCAAATGACTTAATTAAACTAATTAAACTTGCTCAGTTAGTCTAAGACAATGACGAACGGGCCCCACCTGTCAGTTTGACCGGTCAACAGTCACAGTTGACCGCTGATGTCATGCTGATGTCAGCATGCACTGTTTTGAATAATGTCGAATTAAATTAATTGAATAAATTCTAAAAATAATTTAAAACTTTAGAAAATCATATAAAATAAACCGTGGCTCGGATGGAAAAAGTTTGTACATGAAAGTTGCTCAGAACGACGAGACGAATCCGGCTACACCCTCCGTTCGTCCGCCACACGCTCCTAGCATAGCGAACATGGAACTTTTCCCCTCCGATTCGTCTGTCCGAAAATGCTAAACCTGGGGAAACATTCCCGGATGTTATCCCCCTTCGCCGGTAGCATGTAGCATCGCGTTAGAACACGTCTAGCTCTGTTTGTTGTCCTGTTATGCTCTTGCTTGCTATGTATTTACTGTTTCTTCCCCCCTCTTCTCTCCGGTAGACTCTGAGACTGCCGCTGATGCCACTGTGATCAACTACGTCACCGACGACCCCTCTCTCTAGCCAGAGCAACCAG
>NC_041393.1:251947221-252043845 GCF_002162155.2 Triticum dicoccoides
AATAATGTCGAATTAAATTAATTGAATAAATTCTAAAAATAATTTAAAACTTTAGAAAATCATATAAAATAAACCGTGGCTCGGATGGAAAAAGTTTGTACATGAAAGTTGCTCAGAACGACGAGACGAATCCGGCTACACCCTCCGTTCGTCCGCCACACACTCCTAGCATAGCGAACATGGAACTTTTCCCCTCCGATTCGTCTGTCCGAAAATGCTAAACCTGGGGAAACATTCCCGGATGTTATCCCCCTTCGCCGGTAACGTGTAGCATCGCGTTAGAACACGTCTAGCTCTGTTTGTTGTCCTGTTATGCTCTTGCTTGCTATGTATTTACTGTTTCTTCCCCCCTCTTCTCTCCAGTAGACTCTGAGACTGCCGCTGATGCCACTGTGATCAACTACGTCACCGACGACCCCTCTCTCTAGCCAGAGCAACCAGGCAAGCCCCCCCCTTTGATCACCAGATATCGCCTACTCTTCTCTATACTGCTTGCATTAGAGTAGTGTAGTATGTTACTGCTTTCAGTTAATCCTATACTGCTGCATAGCCTGTCCTTGCTACTACTGTTGTTACCTTTACCTGCAATCCTATATGCTTAGTATAGGGTGCTAGTATTCCATCTGTGGCCCTACATTCTTGTCCGTCTGCCGTGCTATACTATCGGGCCGTGATCACTCGGGAGGTGATCACGGGTATATACTATACTTTATACATGATACATGTGGAGGCTAAAGTCGGGTCGGCTGGTGGAGCACCCGCGAGTGGATCTTTGAGGCGGAGCGACAGGGCAGGTTGAGACCACCTAGGAGAGAGGTGGGCCTGGCCCTGTTCGGCCTTCGCGGATACTTAACACGCTTAACGAGATCTTGGTATTTGATCTGAGTTGGCTACGAGCTTATATGCACTAACCATCTACGCGAGAGTAGTTATGGGTATCCCAACGTCGTGGTATCAGCCCAAGCACTTCAGACGTCAGCGACGGAGCGACGCGCGTCGGATTGGACTGGAACGCCTGCTAGGCTAGGTCTGCTTCCGGCCGCCCTCGCAACGTGCAGGTGTGCTATGGGCGATGGGCCCAGACCCCTGTGCGCTTAGGTTTAGACCGGCGTGCTGGCCTCTCTGTTTTGCCTAGGTGGGGCTGTGACGTGTTGATCTTCCGGGGCCGGGCATGACCCAGGAAAGTGTGTCCGGCCAAATGGGATCGAGCGTGTTGGGTAAGTTGGTGCACCCCTGCAGGGAAGTTAATCTATTCGAATAGCCATGATCTTCGGTAACAGGACGACTTGGAGTTGTACCTTGACCTTATGACAACTAGAACCGGATACTTAATAAAACACACCCTTCCAAGTTCCACAGACAACCCGGTGATCGCTTTTCCACAGGGCGACGAGAGGAGGATCGCCGGGTAGGATTATGCTACTGCGATGCTACTGGAGATGCTACTTGGAGATGCTACTGGAGATGCTACTTGGAGATGCTACCTGGAGATGCTACTTGGGGGACTCCAATCTACTCTCTTCTACATGCTGCAAGACGGAGGCTGCCAGAAGCGTAGTCTTCGACAGGATTAGCTATCCCCCTCTTATTCTGGCATTCTGCAGTTCAGTCCACCGATATGGCCCTTTACACATATACCCATGCATATGTAGTGTAGCTCCTTGCTTGCGAGTACTTTGGATGAGTACTCACGGTTGCTTTTCTCCCTCTTTTCCCCTTTCCCTTCTACCTGGTTGTCGCAACCAGATGCTGGAGCCCTGGAGCCAGACGCCACCGTCGACGACGACTCCTACTACCCCGGAGGTGCCTACTACTACGTGCAGCCCGCTGACGACGACCAGGAGTAGTTAGGAGGATCCCAGGTAGGAGGCCTGCGCCTCTTTCGATCTGTATCCCAGTTTGTGCTAGCCTTCTTAAGGCAAACTTGTTTAACTTATGTCTGTACTCAGATATTGTTGCTTCCGCTGACTCGTCTATGATCGAGCACTTGTATTCGAGCCCTCGAGGCCCCTGGCTTGTATTATGATGCTTGTATGACTTATTTATGTTTTAGAGTTGTGTTGTGATATCTTCCCGTGAGTCCCTGATCTTGATCGTACACATTTGCGTGCATGATTAGTGTACGATTGAATCGGGGGCGTCACAGACATGCGGACAGCTGCCACGCCCGTTACTGACCAGCCTGGCCCACCCAAAGCCCCTCCATCGCCCGCGCGCGCTTCCCGCCTGAAACGGTCAGCGCCGCTCCAAAGAATCGGTGCCGCATTCATGCCCGGGCAGAGCGGACGCGACTTCTCACTGGCGCAAGAGAGATGGTTGCTTCATCCGTCCAACTTACTGTTGGGTCTATGTGATTTGACGGCTCATTGGTCTTTATTACTCAGGTGGTAGGACTGCTGGATGTCCCACGCTTTCGGCGAAAGGAGGTAGTAGATTACAATTTTCTCCATTCTTACAGCGGAGGAGTGCAAGAGCAGTGAAAACACACGGGCTCAGTGATTACATGGTCCACCTCACACTATCACCGTGCGACACCTAACTCTTTATATAGTACTCCCTCCGTTCCTAAATATTACTAGATGAGTCCTCGCGCGTTGACGCGGAACAGCAGTATATCTCTCTGCCCAAAATTATCGATTTCATAGAACTAAAAAAAATCTATAACCGCATGACAAATGTGGTAGCCAAACTAAATAAACTCCCTTCATCATTTAGATCATCCCACGTAAGGAAAAAAGATCATCCAACTCCTACTGCATAATGGGATTATATTTTTCTTTTTGACATGTTAATGGGACTTAAAAGCTCACTTACATGCATGCTACCGGTGCATGCTTGCATGCAGTTGATGTGATTTAAAACCCACTCACATGCATGTGCCACGGTATTTCTGCATGCTTGCATGTGGCTTAGTGCGGAGCCTCTCAACGTCTAGATCAGACGGCTATTATGACTGATTTACTTCATCTAACATCTACATCAATTTTGATGATGTGGCTCAAGGAGAGGATAGAGAATTCCTAGTAGTGGGGGCTAGCTATTACTAGTAGATAAGTCTTTGTAGAGATTCCACTAGGTGAACTACATACGGAACAAAATGAATGAATCTGCACTTAAAATGCATCTATATACATCTGCATGTGGTTCATGGTGAAATCTCTACAAAGACTTATATTTAGGAACGGAGGAAGTACTAGTATAGTACTAGTACATACTGTAATTTATCAGCGAGAGAAATTTGTACAATGCTATGAAGCTTCCAGCTCCTGTTACATGTATCTTGCATCCAAGGTTGCCCGTTGCAACATTTCATCAAATACAAAGGAGACTAACATGCATGCTATTGCATCTCAATGATTGACAGATCATAGCAAATATGTACTCCCTCCGTTCCAAAATAAGTTTCTCAACTTTGTGCAAACTTTAGTACAAAGTTGTACTACTACTAAAGTTGACACTTATTTTGGAATAGAGGCAACTAAAGAAAAAAACGATCCATGCACTCCCTAGCCCTTGAACTGTGAACCTGACCAGGCTTCAATTTGCTGGCAACGTTCGAGCTTCCTAATAAATGAAGTTTGCAACCTTTTGACCATCGGATCATTTTGCGCAGTTTCACCAAAATCGAGATGAGCATCCCTGTGGAAAAGAAATTGAAGAAGCGTGATTAGAATAAGATTACTGGGACTAGTTGATGAGAAATAAACTCATCACAAATACAGTACGTAGAAGCCAGTAGAGGTATCAGGTATGTGCGGGGCAAAGAAGTAGAGAAATATCCACAGGGAGTGATGTGGGCAGTTGGAGCAGTGGTGCAAGCCGGCTATAAAGGGAGCTGTACCTGAGGGACGTAGCTCAACCTTGAGGAGGGCGGCGGGAGGCGGCAACTATCCACGTCGCGGCAGTGAGCAAGGGACAAAGGCAACCTCACTGGCTTTGTGAGAGAGAACGGCGGGGACCCCTGATCGGGACATGCCGACAGTGGGTTTTCACCGTCGGCGACGGCCAGCGCATCTACACTAAGCATCCACCCCTTCCCCAAGCGGACGTGATCCACCGGGATGTTAGAGATGTGGCCACAGTCATTTTGTGCGAGAGAGTGTGAAGAGAGCAACCCCAGCAATCAACCGTGTAGGCTGGCCCGTCCTGACTATGTATATAGTGGAGCGGTTCCTTTTCTCTCCATATGAACCTATCATATTGCGTACATGCCACTGAAGAAAAAAAATTATTTATAAATGACGCGGCACCTACTACTCGTTCTCCTATAACCTTGCGCTCGGCATCCCCAAAATTTTAACCTTGCGATTGGCTCTTCGCCTCTTCGGGAAGTCGAGCAATAATGGTAGTGAAGTATATATCGTTGTGGCTATATGAGACCGAATGAATTGCTGCACGTCCACCACGTGGCCGAGGGTCGAGGGGCGAGGGAGAGTGCTACTACATACGGAGCAAAATGAGTGAATGTACACTCTAAAATATGTCTATATACATCAGTGTTTGGAGTATGTACTAGTAGTTCATATTGAAATCTACTAAAGGACATATATATTCCAAACAATATGATATAATCTCTATAACCAAGGTAGTAGGGACGAGGAGTAAACAGAGGGAGTAGTAAATTTTTCTCCTCGTCCTGCGAGCCACTGCGCACATGGGCGAGGGAGCGGGCATAAGATGGAGCAAGCTTCACCTCATCCTGTGAGCCACCGCGCCCGTGGGCGGGGGAGACGGCGTACTAAGCAAGCTTCTCCTCGTTCTGCGAGTTGACGGGACACATCAAAAGTACTCCAATGCATAGAGCCTTGCCTCTAAGGTAGGCCCCACATGGTTTGCCTCTTTTTTTAATTTAACATAACGCGTCAAGTCGCAATTTGTTTGTTCACCCGTGGTAGACGATCCTCCCTCCACCAAGTGGACAACCAGTACACGTGCCAAATTACCACGTGGGCTGCCTTTTTCGTACAGAAATGAGCTCCACCGTGTACCAGCGCGGGTGTGGTTGGGAAAGAGACGGGAGTACGTGCACCGTGCATGCACCTCTTCTCTTCGTGCACGTCCCCCACCTACGTGGGTGTGTGTGAGAGATACAAACCGTGTTCGTGAGTGTTTTTTGTTTTGTGGTGGGGGTGGGGGTGGGGTGGGGGTTGATTTCATGAATTATTTGTGGGACTATGTGTCGATGACATCTCAAACAAAATTTTGCATGCAATGTGTGTGAAATGGAGGCCTATCCATATCATACATAGAGGGTCAGGCAATCCACGAGAAGAGAGGGAGGGGTCATAGCTACCGATAGAGTCGAAGAAAGGATCAAGTGGGTGGGTGCGAGATCGATGAAGAGAGCCATCGAAATTGTGTGTGTGTGCTAGTCAAAGATATAGGGCGACTGGCCTACCGGAACATTAGAGGGCACATGTCAAGTTTGTGTGTGGCAGGGAGACATGACTAGAGCGCTTGATGTATCGGTGTGTGTGGGAGGGAGGGGGTGGTGGTAGGGGTAGGCAGAGGCCTAACTATAGAGGTAGAACGACTCATATATGTGTTGAGAAGGAGAGACCCAGCTATGTCTTGAGGGACATCGGTCGACATCCATACATAACTGAAGGACGGGAAATATGATGGGACAGAGAGAGAGAGGAGAGAGAGAGAGAGGGAGGGAGAGGGAGGGAGAGGGGTAGAGTGTTGGATGGGTGATGGAGTTGCTTCTCGGAGATGTTGGGAGAGGCCTACTAGACAAACTGAGGGTGGAACTGCAATGTTATCAATAAGAGTGGGGATGTGTTTCTGTGTGTGCCTGTGTGTGATAGATCTGTCGGGACGCATCCATGGATGATGAAGGGGAACCATGTGTTTGGTAAGCAAACCTAACTAGATCGATAGATCAATTGTTATTTGTCGGAGGAAGGGAGAGACACAACTAATGAGGTAGATCGATCGACGTGTGGGTAAAAACGAGTTATAAGGACCTAGTTGGCTATATGTATAGCGAGAGATCGGTCGGTGTACGTCCATTTGTTAGAGGCAAATAAGTCCCAGCGAGACGGATAGACAGAGAGAATGGAGCTAGGAGGTGGTGCGAGAGGCCCAACTACTAGCTAGATAGGGGGAGGAGTGTGCGGTTGTGAGATCGATGAAAAGAGGGGCGAGAGGTTACACGTGTGTCTGACCGTATGAGAGACACGAGGCAAGGACACGTAAAGGTGGAGATTGAAGCTGTGTGTGTATGTTGTAGGCAGGCATCGCTGGAGAGGTTTACCGATCGGTGAGTGTCGGAAAGGAGTTGTGGAGACTCTGGGAGAACGACCTAAAGAAAAAAATGAATGTGCCCGGTGGATAGAATGCCGAGGGAGGGGGAGGGTGAGGAGGGCGTGTGCATGCACGAGAGAAAGTTAGTGGTAGCTACAAAGGTTAGAGGATTGTGTGGGTGTAAGAGACTAACAAAGATCATAATTTGATATGAAAGCGGATTCATATATTTGAATAGGATATCATAGTGTTTTAAACATTGCATGCATGAATACAGCGGTCATACACGTGATGTGCACATGTTATACCATAATGTGATAATGCATGGCGTTTGCAACTCACAGCTAAATGCCGAACAATCTAAACCATACTATACATCAAACAATCTCACTTTTATTTGAATTTGAGATAATGTGCGGCGTTTGCAGCTTAGAACTAAATATTGAGCAATCTAAACAATACTGTATATCGAACATTCTCACATTTTATTTGAATTTGTGGTAATGTGTGGTGTTTGCAACTCACATCTAAATACTTGTAGGCGTAGGGGGCGGGGCACCATACATAATGTGATAAACACATTATACATATGAGACATGGTTTAGATTATGAAGATCTAGCTAGAGCTAGAAATGTAATGTGATTTGAAATCAAAATAAAGTGGATTCAAAAAATCTAGTTCGAGTTCATGTAGTACACATAGTTCATATGTAACTCGAGACGAATCATGTGGTGTGCTGTGAAGATAATACACAAACGATGGTTTAACTTGACAATAATGATGATTGTAGATCTTATTAAAACAGAGAAACGAATTCAAATGCTTTGACTTCACAACAATCATTACTATAGATCTTATTCAAATTTAGTTCATATTGAAGCGGTAGTATATACGTTTGGAATGCACTAAAACGTTCATTTGAGTAGTAGGTTGCATGCATTATACACGTAGCGAAATATTTTAATTGAACATAAAATGAATTCAAAGTTTTGAATGACATTTGTAGTGCGCATTGATTTGGTACAGTACACGTTAGGCTTGTCCGGAAATTTCAACCCGCGCCTTGTTAGCCCGAAATATTTAAGATATATCTTTGTCTCATTATGCTCCGACAACTCCCTCCATCTCAACCCGCGCCTTGCTATTCCAAAATTACAACGCGCGCGAAAACTCCCACCTCCTATGAAATCCCGACACGTGAAATGCCCGTGGTACCCCTAAACCGAAAGAACCGCCTCAAATCGATGGGGGGTACTTTCGTAACTTACCCCACATTTCGGACAAGCGCGTCTCTAAGCCATGGTTCCCCACTGCCATCCCATCCGCCCACCCATTCATACACCGAGGCCACAAAAACCCGCGACGAAACCCCAAACCCTTCTCCGTCCGCCACCCAGCCGGAGCCTCTTCCCCGACAACGTCGTCCACAGCAACACCTCGATGTCCCTCATCCACCATACCAATGAGGATCCGTCGTCGATCTCATCGTCCCGCCGGTTCATCCACCCCGTCCTCCACCTCCAAGCAGCTGCCCCGATGTTCCCCTCGTCTTTTGTGCCACCTCCATTCCTACACCGCCGTCTTCACCTGCACCATCGGAAGAGCATCATCATCACCGTTTCCTCGGATGAAGCTATGGCCTAATCGGCGCCATGAAAGAGGTTGTACACTAATTGCCACATTTTCTTCTTGATTCGATCTCACGGTGCTGTTGGCGCTCGGTCCAGAGCCGACACGGCGCGGCTCCATCCACGGCGGCGTCGCCGGCCACTTCCTCCATGGTGTCGCTCCCTCGGCGGCGACGTCCACATCAGTAGGAGCTGCTGCTGCTTTAGCTCTCACTCGCGCTGCTGCTCCGCTCTTGCTCCCGGTCCCCTGCCTGGTCTGCTCTTGATATTGCTCTTGCTCGTGCTGCTGCTCTCGCTCTTGCTCTTGCTTGCGATGCTGCTCCGATTTGGCTACACTTCAGTCGACTGAATCGACTTTTGGGTCAGTCGATTTTCAAGGGGTGGGCTCACATGGGCGAAGGAAGAACCAGCCGCAGTGGGGAGGGGGGCTCGCCGGAGAGGTACCCCACTATCTATCTTAGGGTTCAGGATGGGGCCGGTGGTCGCGGGCGTTGGCGGGGCGGTGGCGTGGGGATCGTCGGAGAAAAAGCTCGGCACGGACCAGTGGTGGGGAGTGTTTTCGGGGCGGGCGGGGCGGTGCATCATCGGCCGCGGGCAGCGGGGGGCTGCTGTTTGGCCGGTGGTGGCTGGCGGCTCAGGGGGGTGGAGGTTGAAAATGAACCGCAGGCCCTTGATTTCGTATCCAACAGCTGCAAAATCGACTGACCAAAGATGAAAAAGTCAGTCGACCGACGTATAGCCTCACCTTGCTAGTGCGTTCAGTTTCGACAGCAAAATTCAATTTCAACAGCAAAATTCAGTTCCAACAATTAGGTTCAGTTTTGATAGTTAAGTTCAGTTTCGATAGTTAAGTTCGGTTTCAACAGTTAAGTTCAGAGATGAGCGGCTGATGTATTTTACATCTAGCACTTTGTGGTTATGTATTTTACGTCATGTATTGGAGATGCTATTAGAATTCCACTCAGGTTAACGTTGTTCGTTGTCTCTCTTGTCCTGCTTCAGCCTTGGCGTCGTACAACTCACCGGAGCTGCTCCAACAACGAAACCCTCCATCACAGCGGAGCAGTACATCGGGCTCCATCTCCAGACGCCTAAGATCTTCTTCCCCTCCTCCGACAGCAAAGTCAGCCGGAGCATCCTCACCGGCCAACCCAATCATGCTGAGATCGACATGGCTTCGCCAAAGAGGTTGTACACTTGTTGCATCCCTTTTTTACTCTACATGTTATATATATTGTCCACTGAGCACATGGATTTGTTCCTTTAGTGTCTCCTTGAAAGAAAAAACGTAGGAATTTTAATTTTCACTTGTCCTCCTTTTCAAATTCCTATTCATGGAGCACAAGACTAAGAGATAGTAGCATAATAGCATTATAACCGTACATTTTCTTGTGGTTTGACTTAATCTCACCATGCTTCTTTGCATCCTGTGATCTTCCAATTGTTGTGAATCAAACACCCAGATTGGCAGAAATCCTATATTTTTAAATTCTCTGTTTTGCACGTGCATTCCTATCCTATTCCTGTCTATTTCCTATCCCTGCATTGTTGGAATCCTCCAATTCAAACGAGCCCTTACAGAATTACTTCACTTACAGATAGTTATCAAAAAAACCTTGCGTGGTTTGTCCCGCTCCTACTGCGCCGTCGTCCACCCCAGCTCAGTTGCTCCAACGACAGAAGGGTCCAGCACAGCAGGGATCCGGCCTCCAGACTGTCTTTCGCCGCCTCAGATCTTCTTCCCCGCCGCTGGCAGCCATGAAAACTGCATTACCATCATCAACCGAGCAGATGACCTCAAGGACTACACGGGTCCGCAAGAGAGGTCGCACTCTTTCATGTCTGCTTACGTTATGCATCGCTTAATATTACATGCTACTTTATCATCCTATTCACCGACTAGACTCTGAGTTAGCTCCAAACTAATGGTCCAACTTGAGTTTTTAAATGGTTGTGGGGTACATATCGGGGCCGCTATCAATAGTATCTATCTACTATCTGGTTAATCTCCGGTGTCTACTATGAGTTTCATGTTGGGTGAGAAACAAACAATAAAGAAGCCATTATCTGTATTTTTTAACTGAAGCCATTATCTGCATGCTATTATTGGTTTTGGGTCTATCCAGAGGTTGCTACCATCACTCTAGACTTCTGCATGCACTCCTTACATAATCTCACTATGTTTTATTCCTATGCATGACAGTTATTGTAAACAATGGAACTAAACATGTAGAGCAAAAAAGACAAGCCTTGCGTGGCAACAAAATTTCATGCAGACGTCACTCCATGGTAGGCGCAAAGGCAGCCCCCCTCCATGCATTTCAGATTGTAATCGAGAGGAAGATATCTGTTCTGAGGGGGATTCAGAAGGAGAAGATAACTCCTATTTACCCCCTAAGGTCTTCGCTCTAACTTGGCATGCTGATGTTGGTTATATCATGCATATGGTGTCTTGCATTGCTTACTTTATACATCAAATATGTCATCTGCTTAGTTTAGACATCCTTTGTGCGAATGCCATCTGTTTAGTTTATTCATCGTTTATGTGAATTATGCAACGCCATCTTGTTTAGCCAGGCATCATATATGTGAATTTTGCAATGCCATCCTGCTTAGCCAGTCATCTTAAATGTAAATTTTATCAGGCCATCCTTTTTTTCGTTACATATTTACATTTGTCAACAATGTTAGTACATTCAACTGCTCTTCGTGTGCATCAGCCATTTGACACGGTGATGGCAAATTCTGGAGTGAAAACAAGGTCTTCAGAGCAGACTATGCTATCTGACGAAGCGCATATCTCGCTGGTTACGGATAGCTCCTCAGAGGAGGATTCAGAGACAGATGACCAGTCCTATCCCCCCCCCCGAGGTGTATGATCTAACTTGGCAGGGTTATGTTGCTCATATCGTGTGTATGGTGTCTCGCATTGCTATGTCATTTGATTAGTTTAGACATGCTTTGTGTGAATGCCACCTGTTCAGTGTCTAATTACCATATATGTGAATTATGCATTGCCATCTTGTTGCAAGACATTATATATGTGAAATTATACAATGCTATCTTGTTGCAAAGGCATTATATATGTGAATTATGCAATGCCATGCTGTTTAGCCAATCATCATGTATGTGAATTATATCATGCTATCATTTTTTTTGTATTATGTGTTCCATTTGTCGACAACGTTTGTATATTCAACTACTCTTCCTGTGCATCAGCCATTTGAAGCGGTGATGGAAGTATCTGGAGTGAAAACAAGGTATTCAGAGCAGACAATGCTACCTGCTGAAGCAGACATCTTGCTGGTTACAGAGAGCTCATCAGACGAGGATTTAGAGACTGATGACCAGTCCTATTTCCCCCCTGAGGTCTATGCTCAAACTTGGCAGGGTTATATTACCCATGTCATGCATGTTGTCTTGCATTGCTTAGTTTTTACATCATATATGGATTGCCATCTGCTTACTTGCTTACTATATAAATCATATATTTGAATTATATCATGCCATCATGTTTACATAGTACATACACATCATCCATCTGAATTATGGCATGGCAATCCATTTAATAAAGACATCATATAGTTATATCATCTCATCCTGTTTAGTGTTTACAGTCATCATATTTAGAATTATGGCATTCTATCCATGAATGTATGTGAATTATGGCATGCCAACCTATTTAATAAACACATTATTAGTTATGTCATGTCATCCGGTTGACATAGTCTCTGTGAGAACCCAGAATTATCTTCCAAATCCTCCCGTGTTTAATTGTCAACCCCAGGATCATTGTTGACAACACAGTGAAATGGTATCATTGCAGAATACGTAAAAGCATTACAAGTAGTATATTTGTCACAAGACATACCTAGTGAAATGTCTCATGACATTTACAATCAGAAAACAGCGGAAAGTAAAATGCATAGTGACTCCATCTCAGCCACAGGCAGTCGATGTAGTCCACGTGACCTCACTCCTACGGATCGCCATAGTAGTATAGTCATCACCTTCGTCTTCATGGAACTCTGTTGTCAACAAAAATATTGCCATGAGTACATTACGTACTCAACATGCCTCCCACGGGGAAGGACCTAATAGCTACATGTGGCTTCAAAGGAAGGCTGTATGGCTCATTTGCATAAAGCTAATTTTGTTTGACAAATAAAGTAGTTGAATAAAGCAGTTTTAGATGAAAACATGTTTTATCTCCAGAATAATATATTTCTTCAAGTGAGGATCCTCGATCAACTCACATCCTTCATAGGTTCCAAGAATAGGGCAAAGAGGGAATAAGCAAGATAGGTCCCGTGCATCAAGAAAGATTCATGTGTTGTCCATGACCGTGGACACGGCTATTCGAATAGTTTTACACTCCGCAGAGGTTGTACACTTTACCCACACGACACAATCCCGACTTGTTGCCACCAGTGGCCGCTGGCGTAGTACACCATTTGGTATACCGGCAGGGAGATTGTGACGAGGTCTTTCATTAGACCAAACTTACTGTGCCAAGCCCACTAGGTTTCAACACGGAAGTAACCGCAGTTCACAGTCCGGGCCCCCTTTTGTGCCGAGGATACTCCTCGCAAGGCAGCTATCCCATCTGCGGTACGGCGATGACGACAATAAGAGTGAACTAACTAATTAACCAAGCCAGTGCCCATATAGCATGTGGTTGTACTGTTATCACAATCTTCAAATCCAAGACTTATTAGGCCTCATGCGGCACGGACGACTGATTGCCCCCTTCAACATGTGAAGGGCGGCCAATCGCTCCTTCAATCCTTGATTCAGCTATCGCCCGCACCAGTATTCAGATGGTAAGTTTCACCCAAAGTAGAAGAGAGTAGAGGAGATCAACAAGGGCCAACTGGCCTAGCTCAGCGATACGTTTCAACTGTCAATGACTCAGAGGTCATTCAACAAAACACCTATAGGATAAGCATGGCTAAGCATTTCTACTCTACCGGAATACTATAATTCTGCTCAGGTGTCAAATGAATAGGCGACAAGCGGATCAAGGTAATGTGTCAATCAACACGCTAGGTACGAGAATTAAAAATAGCATGCATATAGTAACCATGAAACACAATGCAATTTTGTAAACATAGGATAAATATGATCAAACAAGGAGGCATGCCTTCATTGTTGAGTCCTTCAATAACCTATTCTGTCCACCTCCAACATCGTCGTCACTCCCTACTCGTCGTAACAATAGCAAATGGAAAACCAATAAATACCAAAGCAATAACAAATCCAAATAATATCCAAAACAATTTAAGAGTGGATGGATAGCAAGATATTGATCAAGATGGAGACTCCGAAATGAGGTAGCATGATTGGATGTAAGAGAGGGGATTCATTGAAGTGACATGGTTGAGGTTGACACAGCTAAGAAATACTTGGCGATCAAGACTAACATTCCAGTATGAACTATGCTACTAACCAGTAGTAGTGCCCACTACACATCTTAGCTAACTCTACATGAAACAAGTATATAACAAACACAATGGCATCCACACATATGAAATGGAACCATCCTATGCATTTAACCACATGACCATAACATGGAATGAAAAGGTAAGAGTTAACCACAAATAAATATTTAGATAGAATCTAAATATTTGTAATGGTCCACAGTCACTAAACATATAAATCAACTATATAGAAATTTAAAAGCGTGTGTTCCATAAGACAAATAAACACACATTACAAACCATACTAGTTAAGCAATCAAACATCATTCAACAACATGAATTGAAATGATCTAGGTCAATCCCTAAAACATTATTAAATGAAAATAGGATCAACTCTACTATATCAAACCAATTCATTTGTAAAACAATTAACAAAAACCATACAACACATGGAACAAATAGATTAACAACTATCCTGGACATGATTTAGAGTAATAATAAACAACAAATAAATATTTAGATACTCTAAATATTTATAATGGTCAAACAATAACTATAGGATATACACCATCAAAACATGTACTAGCAAAGACTCCTACAACAAAAGTCAAACCAATACTATAGCCACACAATTAAACAACAAACACATCTTATACAAGGTACATGATTGATAGTTATAAATATGTCTTGACTAACAGTAGAAGGATCAAACATATAAGTGATCATGGCAGTATACTACACTAGGACACGCTCTTTATAATAAAGAACATAAACTTACGTAATAACTAGCAACAAGAGTACTACCACATTGTTAGACTAACAATTCAAACTATGCACATTAAAGTATGGTCAAAGAACAATTGTACCAACATGAAAGATAAGGTGCCCTAAGCATAAAATGAACTATTGCACCATGTGTCAAACACTCATAATATTAACCTGTAACAAGGTTAATCATCTATAAGAAAGAACTAAACTAAGCAACTATTACACACGCAACATCATAAGACATGAAAGATTACTTGCATGAAATATGTCTAGGCATATCATAACACAATAGAAAGGTAAACAAAATATATCAAACGCTAGGCAAACAACAATGCAATAACACGATAAACTAATATGATGTGTAAACATGGATGGTCATCACACGAGATACCACACTATGATACAAATACAATACAATGCAACACCCAACTTACTTTATATCGACTAAGATAAATAGAAAGCATGGAAATAGGACACAACTCTATGAGACTAGTTGACATGCATGACATGGAAACATGAAAGTAGTACACAACAATTGTTGTTTATAACATGCAAACATATGGACACATCATACTAAGCATGTAGGCAATTTAAACAACTAAATCATATCAACAACAATATCAATCAATATACTATACTTGCATGAGTAACAAGATGTCATGTATCCCTATGTAATACATGATACACTTGCAAATATAAAAGCTACACAAGTAGACATGTCTAATACATCAAAAGGAACACACATGCTATGTATTCTAGTTATACAATTACAACAACATGGCATAGTATGATAAATCACGAATTACTGAATAAAGGAATATACGATAGTTATCGTGTAAATCTACAAAGTGAAGACTAACCATATGTATCATCATATAATACAATCTAGCAATGTTATTATGCATTGTATATACAACCAAATCAGCATTCAACTTGAACAAGTGATAACATGGCATTGTAATAAACTAAAGTAAACGAACACACATGATAATTACCAAGATGTAATAAAATATGTTATATGTCACTAGAATAATTATATATAGCAATACAAATATGGCCATGATGTGAAGCAACTATCCAAGCAATATTACATAACAAACCTATACAAAATATGGTTAACAACTGCTCCAAATTTGCTACACAAATAACACATGATCTTTTGTCATGTCACAGAAAATACGGGCTAACACAAATAATACAATGATCTTGAACTATGATGCAACACATAATTCAAAACTCTAATGATGTGCCAACAACAAACAATGCGCACGCAAGCATGACTTTGTTCTAAGAAAATACAGATTAATGAAAACTACTATAAATAATCTAAAGTGGAGTAGATTGGAAACAACTGTCATAGGCATTGCATGATTTCAAATATATAAACACGCATGCAAAAAGGATGAAATGAATAAATAAAACATATCTATGATATATTCATGAAAAAAATGAATATAAACAAAACATGAAATATTCCATAATCATGCAAAGGTTAGAAATAATTCTACATAAGCCTACACATGATTATAATTAACCAAACTTGTACATATGCATATCATACAACTATGTAGCGCATGAAAGAAAAATATAAACATAAAATAACATGTTGAAAAATAACAATAATCGGTAAACAATAAATCTAACAAGCCATATGTCACACCAAAGATTATGAGATGAATTACACTCCTAGACATATTACAAACACAATAAAAATAATATACCAACTCAAAAGTTCACCAATCCACAAACTACCTTGAATTCTATCCAAACGATTACGAGAAAATTAATACTAAAACGGGATTGACCAAACTAACAATCTAGTTCCATCACGGGGTTGCTACAACCATATAAAACGTTTCACCTATTGTGGCCGAGATTAAACGGTGAACAAAAACAACGGAAACATGAATATGCCACTGAAAAATAGTCGGTTCATGCGTACGGCGGCATCCGCGTGCCCAACGACAAAAACAGGAGGAACCATGATGTCTAGGAGATAACTTGGGTGATATTTTGAAGGTGAACAAAAGGAATTGGATAGAAACTCACCGAGCGCGACGAATCAGTCCGACGAACTCAATGAACAGTGTAGACGAACATGCTGAATTCTTCGCATGTGATCTACGAAATGTGTTCGTTCTCCTCTGAATGGATTCGTGGTGTGGAGATGGACCTTGGGGCACAAGGGTGCTGATGGAGATGGCCTATGTCACCGGAATCGAGCGCCGGCGTCCATGGAGCACCATTTGTTTGCAGAGTGTTCTGGAGAGAACGATGAAGGGAGAGGCAGGAGTTTCTGCGGGGTGGAAGAAGAGGTGGAGGCGCACAATAAGGAGGGGCTGCCGTTTTGGAAACTGATGGGATTTATAGGAAAGAGGGAGGGCTGTTTCTCTTCTGTACTGTGGTTGTACGTTTCTTCTGACGTTTCCTCTCTGTGTGCGAGCGAGCGTAAGGAGGAATGAAGGGGAAGGAGAAGAGGCCCTCGTTGGGAGAGGTGGAGAGTGGAGAGAAATAGGAAGGCAGGAGGAATTAAAGGAAGGCAACAATCAAGGTACATGGCTGTTTCGTTTGTGTAGGTTAGGAACGTACAAAAGAGAAGAAAGAGAAGAGGCGTTAGCTGGAGAGATGGGCCACTTCCTTTAGCCCAACTCGAAAGGAAGGAAGAAAAGATGGACTTAGCCCATTTGGATGGAAAAAAAATATGGCTACACCTACTGCAGAGATATATGTTGAGCAAGGGAATTTTGCCTAGAGTATGAGAGAGGAAATGAATTAGATTTTCCTAAAAGAAAAACTAACTAACATGGAATAGAAGATCAAACAACAAACGAAACAAGTTCCAAAAATACAAATGCGCATAATTTAATATGCTGAAGCGAGAAAAAGAAAACCCAACTAAAAGAGAACAATAAAACTCAAATTTAAATTTAAGTTTGCATTAGATCAAATTAAATCCTCCAAATTATAAAATTCCAATTTAAGCTTTGTTAACAAATAAAACAAGTGAAATTTTCTCGCCCTAATTTTTGAAAAACTTTTTCTTGAACATTCCGAGAATTGGGATGTTACAGATCTACCCCCCTTAAAAGAAATCTCGTCCCCGAGATTTGGGCCGACTAAAGAGAATGGGTTGGGCAAGCTTCGTCTTCGACGTAGTTCTTCTTAGAAACTTGTGGAACTACTATCGATTATGCACTATGTGACATGCGACTTGGGTCTTCATTGGATATATATCAATTGTTGGTCCTGTCTCCAACTTGCTCAAGGCTTGCAAGCAGTCCTTCGGTCCTGGCATTGGTATCTCATAGCTTTTTTTAGCGGTTGAGCATTCTTCGGCCTTGCCCTTCTTCTATAGGTCAAGCTTTGGGGCGACTGGACTTATTGATTCTTCTTTAAGTTGAACTTTATAGTAGGTGCAGTGAAGGTCTTCAAATCTTCATATTCTTTGCGAATGAAGGTCTTCAAATCTTCCATCTTGCCATGAATCACCGTCTACTACCCCCCTTAAAAGAGGTTTTCCATAAGGTTCACTTTCATAATAGATCTCCAAACAGTTTGTTGCAACTTCCTTGCTCTCAAAGTGTTCTCCAGGGTTTATAGAGAAGAGGGGAAAACATATAGATGAGTAAAAGAATCCTACACAAGGCGGAGATATCCCAGAAGAAAAACAAAAGATAACACCGAAATAACCATGAAGATATTCAAATCGAATCAAAAGCAACTCATTTTGGCAAATAGAGTTTTAGTATGACTGCATAGGAAAAGGCCAGAAGAAATATATGCAGACAATACTCACACAAAAATATTTTTGCGTCTACTAGCTACAAGGTCTACCACTACAAGGGTACTATACAACATATTCCTATATGGCAAGTCACATCATAACTTGGTGCGGATCTTCAACGTTGACATTTGAAGCATGGTCGGCTGTTGTTGACCACTTGACGTCTCGAGGTGTCTTCTCTCGGCAAGATGTTGCTACTCGGAGCTTCAAGAGCTGAAGTTATGTTGAAATTCTGGAAACATCTTGTGAAGCTTCTGACTTTTCAATACCATGTGCGGGGAAAAGGGTTTCACTACTATCAAGAAGAAGGTAAGGAAGTAGAGTTTAAACCTTATTTGAATAAGATGAGACAAGGACAATAATAGTGAAGAAGAAGACTACGAGAAAGATCCTTTCCAAAATAGTTTTCTTTTGAAAATAGTCCTAAGGCTTTCCATTCTAACTAAGGCCACGCGACTAGGTCAACCTGGCTCTGATACCACTTCTGTGAGAACCCGGAATTATCTTCCAGATCCTCCTGTGTTTAATTGTCAACCCCAGGATCATTGTTGACAACATAGTGAAATGGTATCATTGCAGAATACGTAAAAGCATTACAAGTAGTATATTTGTCACAAGACATACCTAGTGAAATGTCTCATGACATTTACAATCAGAAAACAGCGGAAAGTAAAATGCATAGTGACTCCATCTCAGCCACAGGCAGTCGATGTAGTCCACGTGACCTCACTCCTACGGATCGCCATAGTAGTCATAGTCATCACCTTCGTCTTCATGGAACTCTGTTGTCAACAAAAATATTGCCATGAGTACATTACGTACTCAACATGCCTCCCACGGGGAAGGACCTAATAGCTACATGTGGCTTCAAAGGAAGGCTGTATGGCTCATTTGCATAAAGCTAATTTTGTTTGACAAATAAAGTAGTTGAATAAAGCAGTTTTAGATGAAAACATGTTTTATCTCCAGAATAATATCTTTCTTCAAGTGAGGATCCTCGATCAACTCACATCCTTCATAGGTTCCAAGAATAGGGCAAAGAGGGAATAAGCAAGACAGGTCCCGTACGTCAAGAAAGATTCATGTGTTGTCCATGACCGTGGACACGCCTATTCGATTAGTTTTACACTCTGTAGAGGTTGTACACTTTACCCACACGACACAATCCCGACTTGTTGCCATCAGTGGCCACTGGCGTAGTACACCATTTGGTATACCGGCAGGAAGATTGTGACGAGGTCTTTCATTAGACCAAACTTACTGTGCCAAGCCCACTAGGTTTCAACACGGAAGTAACCGCAGTTCCTAGTCCGGGCCCCCTTTTGTGCCGAGGATACTCCTCGCAAGGCAGCTATCCCATCTGCGGTACGGCGATGACGACAATAAGAGTGAACTAACTAATTAACCAAACCAGTGCCCATATAGCATGTGGCTGTACTGTTATCACAATCTTCAAATCCAAGACTTATTAGGCCTCATGCAGCACGGACGACTGATTGCCCCCTACAACACGTGAAGGGCGGCCAATCGCTCCTTCAATCCTTGATTCAGCTGTCGCCCGCACCAGTATTCAGATGGTAAGTTTCACCCAAAGTAGAAGAGAGTAGAGGAGATCAACAAGGGCCAACTGGCCTAGCTCAGCGATACGTTTCAACTGTCAATGACTCAGAGGTCATTCAACAAAGCACCTATAGGATAAGATGGCTAAGCATTTCTACTCTACCAGAATACTATAATTCTACTCAAGTGTCAAATGAATAGGCGACAAGCGGATCAAGGTAATGTGTCAATCAACATGCTAGGTACGAGAATTAAAAATAGCATGCATATAGTAACCATGAAACACAATGCAATTTTGTAAACATAGGATAAATATGATCAAAGAAGGAGGCATGCCTTCGTTGTTGAGTCCTTCAATAACCTGTTCTGTCCATCTCCAACATAGTCGTCACTCCCTACTCGTCGTAATGATAGCAAATGGAAAACAAATAAATACCAAAGCAATAACAAATCCAAATAACATCCAAAACAATTTAAGAGTGGATGGATAGCAAGATATTGATCAAGATGGAGACTCCGAAATGAGGTAGCACGATTGGATGTAAGAGAGGGGATTCATGAAGTGACATGGTTGAGGTTGACACAGCTAAGAAATACTTGGCGATCAAGACTAACGTTCCAGTATGAACTATGCTACTAACCAGTAGTAGTGCCCACTACACATCTTAGCTAACTCTACATGAAACAAGTATATAACAAACACAATGGCATCCACACATATGAAATGGAACCATCCTATGCATTTAACCACATGACCATAACATGGAATGAAAAGGTAAGAGTTAACCACAAATAAATATTTAGATAGAATCTAAATATTTGTAATGGTCCACAGTCACTAAACATATAAATCAACTATATAGAAATTTAAAAGCGTGTGTTCCATAAGACAAATAAACACACACAACAAACCATACTAGTTAAGCAATCAAACATCATTCAACAACATGAATTGAAATGATCTAGGTCAATCCCTAAAACATTATTAAATGAAAATAGGATCAACTCTACTATATCAAACCAATTCATTTGTAAAACAATTAACAAAAACCATACAACACATGGAACAAATGGATGAACAACTATCCTGGACATGATTAAGAGTAATAATAAACAACAAATAAATATTTAGATACTCTAAATATTTATAATGGTCAAACAATAACTATAGGATATACACCATCAAAACATGTACTAGCAAAGACTCCTACAACAAAAGTCAAACCAATACTATAGCCACACAATTAAACAACAAACACATCTTATACAAGGTATATGATTGATAGTTGTAAATATGTCTTGACTAACAGTAGAAGGATCAAACATATAAGTGATCATGGCAGTATACTACACTAGGACACGCTCTTTATAATAAAGAACATAAACTTACGTAATAACTAGCAACAAGAGTACTACCAAATTGTTAGAATAATAATTCAAACTATGCACATTAAAATATGGTCAAAGAACAATTGTACCAACATGAAAGATAAGGTGCCCTAAGCATAAAATGAACGCCGGCGTCCATGGAGCACCATTTGTTTGCAGAGTGTTCTGGAGAGAACGATGAAGGGAGAGGCAGGAGTTTTTGCGGGGTGGAAGAAGAGGTGGAGGCGCACAATAAGGAGGGGTTGCCGTTTTGGAAACTGATGGGATTTATAGGAAAGAGGGAGGGCTGTTTCTCTTCTGTACTGTGGTTGTACGTTTCTTCTGACGTTTCCTCTCTGTGTGCGAGCGGGCGTAAGGAGGAATCAAGGGGAAGGAGAAGAGGCCCTCGTTGGGAGAGGTGGAGAGTCGAGAGAAATAGGAAGGCAGGAGGAATTAAAGGAAGGCAACAATCAAGGTACATGGCTGTTTCGTTTGTGTAGGTTAGGAATGTACAGAAGAGAAGAAAGAGAAGAGGCGTTAGCTGGAGAGCGGGCCACTTCCTTTAGCCCAACTGGAAAGGAAGGAAGAAAAGATGGACTTATCCCATTTGGATGGAAAAAAATATGGCCACACCTACGGAAGAGATATATGTTGAGCAAGGGAATTTTGCCTAGAGTATGAGAGAGGAAATGAATTAGATTTTCCTAAAAGAAAAACTAACTAACATGGAATAGAAGATCAAACAACAATCGAAACAAGTTCCAAAAATACAAATGCGCATAATTTAATATGTTGAAGCGAGAAAAAGAAAACCCAACTAAAAGAGAACAATAAAACTCAAATTTAAATTGAAGTTTGCATTAGATCAAATTAAATCCTTCAAATTATAAAATTCCAATTTAAGCTTTGTTAACAAATAAAACAAATGAAATTTTCTCGCCCTAATTTTTTAAAAACTTTTTCTTGAACATTCCGAGAATCGGGATGTTACAGTCTCATATTTTTGAACTATGTCTTTGCATCTTTTTTAGTTAGCCATCATAATGTGAAATTGTGTCATGTTATCCTGTTTAGTTAGCCATCATATATGTGAAATTGTGTCATGCTATCCTGTTTGGTTAGACAACATAAATATGAATTATTTCATGCCCTCTTTTATTCCCCACTATCCATTGCACCTGTCTATCATACAATGTCTATACTTTTGATTATTTTTCTTGTTTATCAGCCATTTGAATTGGAGAGTGTGATGGCAGTATCTAAGGGAGTAACAACACGGTCTTCAGAAAAGATAGCGCTACCAATTGATGCACATAGAACCACGGTTGTACTTGCCCAAGGACCAGATCCACCACACATAACCCAAACTCTCGCAGGTTGTACCCCTACCCAGTTGGACAGAGAACCAGCTACACCCCTTCTAACCCCAACCCTGGCAGATAGTAACCTAGTTCCAGTTGACACAGCACCATCTCCACCACAGAGCACCCAAACACGAGCAGTTAGTAAGGGAACTGCAGTGCCCAAAGCATGAGGACCACCACTCCGAATCCCAACTCAACGCTTAAAGGAGAAGAAGATTTGTTCTCAGGTCAGGTTCTGTAGCTATGGTTCATACTCCTTTGCTCTTGCATTACTATATTTACTCATACCAACTATTTTCAAATTTGAAGGATGGAATTGAAACTCCAATGGTGCAACAGGTATGTTTTAAACCTGTTTCTTTCACTAGTTTGCTGTTGTAACCTGCTCTATGTTGATTTCAGTTTCAATTGAATAAACAGTTATGTTCTCATGTCATGCACATTAGAAGTGTTGTTATTGCTCTATAGTTACCCACACTTATATTTTGTCTATTCTGCTTTGTCTTGAACAAATATTATTTGAACTGTGTCTCTATCTTGATTTGGCAACAAAAACTAGAATGATATAGACCATAAAGTGACCATGGTACATAGATATATGTTTGTTTCATGTTGTTATCCTGTCCACTTTACTACTGAACTCATTTACCAAAATGAGTTTCATATACAACATGGTAAACATGTGATGTGTCTGCTTGTTTCTCTTTTAGAATGCGGACAAAATATTGGAGAATAGTACCGCGTTATCCAATGGTAAAGGAAGTAATGCAGATAAGGTTCAAGATAGTGAGACATCCCTGTTGGTCTCCAAGAAAGCTGATAAAAACTATCTTGACGACAGTGAGGGAACCCAAAAGTCCTGTCTTGATGTAGTGTTCGAGTTACTGGCCACTACTACTGGCACAAGCTCTTCGAACTCGCTGCCTGAATTAGTTTGTCTTCTTGAGTCTCAACTTCAAGTTGAAAGACATCAACCAGATGTGCTGCGACAGGAAGCTGAAGGACTGAGGAAGTCCCTGCAGAATTCATATCCATATTTTCTGGTGCAACAGCAAGCGCTGGAGGATTTAAGCGCCAAACAAGAGAAAGTTAATAAGCTTGCTAAGCATCTTGCCAACATTATGGGTACCTAGGATGTTGTTTCTTGAGATCTTCTGAAGTGGTTTCAGTTCTGGATTTGTTTTGCTGCGGCGTTTATTTGTGCTGGTCGCCAACTTTGACAACCAGTATATATGATATGCTACTTTGTTCCCTATATTTGCACAGGTGGCGAACTTTGATGCCCAGTGGATGTAATATGTGTAATAGCCGTGATAGCCTAGCATAAGTTGCTTGCTTATTTATTTTCTTGTTGTCTTGTTTATTTGTTTGCTTGTAGTTAGTGCAGTTCTTTTTTCGTGGTTTTCTAGTGGCTGCAATAACCTATTTTTTAAAACTAGGCCACAATAACCATGGGCTAATATTTACTGTAGTGACACCGGGCCTCCTACGGGCCGTAGAAACAGTGGGCCTTCTATGGGCTGTAGAAACAGTTGGCCTTCTACGGGTCGTAGAAACAATGGGCCTTCTACGGGCCATAGAAATAATGGGCCTTCTACGGGCCGTATCATCAATGGGCCTTATACGGGCTGGATGACCATAACGGGTCATCGTTAATAGGCTGTATTTGATGACGCTATGAAAACGGCCCAACGTATTAACGGACCACAAATGGGCCGATGTAACCACGGGCTCAATTTGGCCCACAAGCAGAAAATGGCAGTAACGGGCCGTAAGTAAACGAATGCTGGAAATGAGCCCAAGAATAAATGGGCTCTAAGAAGACCAAAAGATAACATTTGCTGGAAACGTCCCAACTGAATAACGGGCCCTTAATGGGTATAAAGTGGTATACTGTTCATTACGGGCCAGTTTCACCACGGACCGTTAATGGGTGTAAAGTGATACACTGTTCATTGCCGGCCAGTTTCACCACGAGCCGTTAATAGGCCAAGAGTTACATAGGGCCTCATATGGGCTGAAAGACGTCATGGGCCATACATGGGCCAAAAGTGAAAATAGGCTGGAATCATATTGGATGGCCCACATGACGCTACTGGGCCTAATTCGGATAGGGTGTAACGGGCCTTGGGTTAGCGGGCTGTAAATGGGCTATATGCGAACAGGCCGTTAACAGGCTTTCCATGGGCCGGCCCGCCACCTTTTGACCAACTCAAACGGGCCGGCCTTTTCACAGGAATGGGCCTCTGTTGGTCCGTGCCATGTGTCGACGTATCATAGGCGCCTTCTGTCCAATGAGTGGATGACATCTGTCCCAACGATGAGCCGACACGTGTTTCCTCCAGCCAATGATGATTTTACACGTGGAAAATCCCCATTGGTCGGGGCTGTTAACGGGTTATCGGATCCAAAACCCGACCCGATAGCTTAACGGCGTTCCGTTACGGTGGATGCCACATGTCGGTCACCCTTGATGAAAGCACTTCTGTGACGCACGATTTATCGTCATGGAAGTGGACACTTCCGTGATGATAATTTTGGTAATGTCATGGAACACTTCTATGATAGCACAGGTATGACTATCTTGATTCTGTCATAAAATCGACATGATGTACATGCATGACAAAAAACGCGACCTACTGTGACAAACACGTATCATCACGGAAGTGTATTTTTTTGTAGTGGGAGTTTGACAAGGATCGTGGGCGTTTCTATGTTACATATCCGGACGATCAATAGTGGCCCTAGTCGGAGTATCCGGGGACATTAGCAAGGTGGTATTTTCTTGTTTATCTTGTCCGTAGTTGGACTCTATCTATATGTCATGGATGATTGTATGATGATTGTCATATTTATACTATTCTGGGGCAAGTGTATGCCTTGATCTCGTATTCTGTCTATTCATTTGGTTGTATGCATTTGTATTCCACCTTGCTATGTGTTCCAAAACGGGATTCTGCCATGACCTCGAATTCATCACGAGATCGCGATAGAGTTTCGTCTTGGGCGTTACACATATCCATCAAATCAAAACAAGCCTCAAGGCACGAGATGTAGGGCTTTTACCTCCACCGAGTGAGGGGCCTGAATTCGTTAAACACCGAGTGTTACACCTACATCGTAGCTAGTCTCTACATTCGTACCCCTAGTACTCATTGTCACAATCATAACCCCGACATTGGCCAAATACGAAAATGCATACTATGATTTCCAAACACATCACTGTCTTCACAATACTTTGCTTCCAAACAGAGCCAGCTCCCAGGAATTGAAACTTTGGCAACGATCCTGGCTTTCTCCCGTCGCTATCCCCACTTATCATAAAGTGTTTGCCACAGGTGTCTTGTAGTGTGTCATGTGTTCCGAGGCTAGTGCGTCTGTGTCGACACGTGTATTTTTCATTGCATCATGGGGTCGGTGGAGAAGGGAAATTATCGTGTGAGAAGGGGAAACTTCTGGTGCATGTTGTTGTTTTTGTTCTATATCAGGCGTGGTGATTCCTAGCGGGGCTTTGTGTGGTGATTTGACAATATTCGTCCTATGTGTGCCGCTCGTGCTCCCTCCACCCTCCCCCGTTGGGAAAGCGACTCGCCACGCTCCTCTAGGAGCTCCATCTGGGCAGGAATCCGGCCGCCCCCGGCTATGGTCGCGCTCGCCATCAAACAAGAGGAAGAAGCATCGCGTGCGATGTGCAGGTCTGGGTTGCAATGAACTAGACAATGGGGATGTGAGCAGGGCATGAGCGTGGCGAACATTGCTCTCCGTGCAGAGACTTGAGCGCGACCATTGAGTTTGCTAGCCCTGTTCTTTTCTGAATCAACATTGATGCATCTATTGCATGTGTCTAGAAAGCAGCGGAGTTTGCTTCTTCTGAATCAACACAACACTTCAGTTGGGGAGAGAGTAATCAGTTTTATGTGTTCCATTTTACTCGGTCAATGCTAGAGAGAGGTACTCACTGCAGGTTCGTCTCATCTTCCAGGTCGATTGAGACCATGGGAGACGGGGCGGGGCTTCCAGTATGGATGAACTCGTGGCAGAGTAGGTTCCTGTGTGGAGGAGTGCGTGTGCCAGAGAGGGTTGTCATGTGGAGGATGGTGGCGCTGAGTCATTGTCCTGTGGTTGATTTCATGAAAGTGTGGGGACTTTTATGCAAAATGTGCGATGACGTACGAACAGAAGCGGTCGGCGCTTTATTATTAGCTAAAGATTGGGAGGGAGGTTGAGAGATTGGGAGAAAGATGAGAGTGGCTTCGGATGATTTGCCATGGCTTGCTTATATAGAGATTCTGCTATTGTTATTTATGGTTGTTGCCTATATATACACACTCTACTTTTGCTATTGGTGCTAAATTTGTCGTTCATCGTTTCATATCCTGGTCACTAATTTCACTATAGATGATCTATTGTACTTCAGATCTGCTACAAACATGGTAGTGCCTTGTGAAAGATGAAAAGGGTGGGATGATTGAGAAAAACACTTCTTGATTTATGATTGTTGATTTTGAACCTGAGCTGGTAATCCATAACCCTTATTCTTCCTATGTTATGGTATATAAGGGCAACTCCAATGCTAACCCCCAAATTTGATCGTTGAGGACTGGTATGCAAAAAGTGATGCAGGAGCTAGGCATCCAATGTTATCCCCTAAATATCCGCCCAAGTCCGGTATTTTTTAAATTCAAATGCGCCCGATCACATAGAGCCCGGTCACACAAAAAGTAAGCATAGTTTTTAAATGCTCGATCACAAAAGAATATCAGTCCGGCAGTTAGTGCATTTTTTTGCCCTGCCAAACTGGCAATCCGAGCCTCCATGCTCACTTTGCCGTCGCCACCTTGTCGACCACCTTCTTACCCGCCTTCGCCACTAGCTGATCCTTCCGTGCTATAACATCTTGAAACAGACGGCTTGCATGATCATGCTTGCATCATATTCAGGGTCAACATCTTCATCTCCTCCAAAGCCATTTCAACTTGAACCTTCTTCCCTTCGAGCATGGCCTTCTTCTCTTCAAGCTTGAGCTTTTTCTCAGTAGCCGCCATAAACATGTTAAGCCTCTTGACCTTACATGCCTCTTTGATGTCCGAGTGCTTGACATATTGTCGTGGTTTTGTCACGGCAGATGTCCTCATGAGAGAACTAAGTTGTGGGGCCATCGCAGCTAGGTGATTGCTTGAACGGGGTTGGTCGGAATCGAGAGATGCGACTTTACCCAGGTTCGGCCCCTCACGGTGGAAGTAAAAGCCCACATCATGCTTGACTACTATTGATGATAATGATGATCTTGGTTACAAGGGCGGTGTTTCACTACCTCTATTTCGAGAGCTACTAATTTGTCTATATGTAATCCCATGTACCTCTTGGGGTGCCTTGGCCCTCCTTATATAAGTTAAAGGGGCCGGCTTACATGTAGAGTCCTAGTAAGACTACAACTAGACTCTTTTCTATTACAAGACAGATACTAGTTCGGGTCTTATCCGAACGTTCCAAAAATCGGCCTGCTAGGTCATCCCCATGTTGGGCCACGCTCGGGCACCCGTATTCTCTTCCGCGCCAATCAACCCAGGCCGGGTCTGTCATTGGTCGGGTCTCTTTTCCCTCATCGGGTTCCTTCCAGGCTCCCAGCCTATGAGCTGGCCCGCATGGTGCCTTGGACAACCCGGGCATGGGCCTTCTGGTCTAGCCGGGTCATGTCTCGGACTATCGGGTCTAGCCACGGGTAATTCCCTCGACATTACCCCTAGGTTAGCTTGAATTTGTTCATGCTAAGCTCCTGAAATAAGAATAATTAATATGTTAAGGGACCAGCTCCCTCCACTATCCCGCTTAATCAATGAACCGACTCCTCGAAAATCCGGGTCTCTTTTGTCATATCAATAGGCCGGCTTCAGAATCAACTTGCTGACGCTGGTTCCACGCAGAAAAATAACCCATCTGACATTTTGAGTCGGCTTCCAGTGCTTCGACTTGATAAAAATATTTGGAAAAAAAGAAATCCGTCTGATGTTGAGCCGGCTTTCAATGCTTCCGGGCCTTCTATGAATAACTTGGAGATGAACTTTACAAGCCTCCACCAAGAAAATGACACCCGACTCACTCCAAATTTGACAGCTTGAAGGTGTTCTTCTATTTTTTGTCTCCATATTACCTATAACCCCCAAGCTCCGAGTTTATCAGTTCTTGATGACCCAGTGCTTTGCATAGAAATAATATCTTGGCTGTGTAGCTGATATGTCTCCAACGTATCTATAATTTTTGATTGTTCCATGCTATTATATTACCAATCTTGGATGTTTTATATGCATTATTATGCTATTTTATATCATTTTTTGGACTAACCTATTAACCTAGTGCCCAGTGCTATTTGCCGTTTTCTTTCCTTCTTTTTGTCTTTACAGAAAATCAATACCAAACGGAGTCCAAATGGAAAAAAATGACGTTTTTTATTGGACCACAAGACACGTTGGAAGCTTCGAGAGGAGGCATGAAGAGCCATGAGGTAGCCACAAGCTCACAGGGCGCGCCCTAGGTGGGGGCGGCCCCCAAACTTGTGGCCCGCCGTAGCACTTCCAACCCTATTTTTTCTTCTATAAATACCCAAATATTCCCCATAGACCAGGGGGCACACCAAAAATACTTTTCCGCCATCGCAAGTTTCTGTCTTCGAGCGATCCCGTCTGGGGATCTTTTTCGGTACTCTGCCGAAGGAGGATTCGACCACGGAGAGCTTCTACATCAACCTTGCTGACCTTTTGATGATGTGTGAGTAGTTTACCACAGACCTACGGGTCCATAGCTAGTAGCTGGATGGCTTCTTCTCTCTCTTTGATCTTCAATACAATGTTCTCCCCGATGTTCTTGGAGATCTATGCGATGTAATCTTGTTTTGCGGTGCGTTTGTTGAGATCCGATGAATTGTGGGTTTATGATCAGATTATCTATGAATATTATTTGAGTCTTCTCTGAACTCTTTTATGCATGATTTATATAGCTTTGTATTTCTTTCCGATCTATTGATTTGGTTTGACCAACTAGATAGATTTTTCTTGCAATGGGAGAGGTGCTTTGTAATGGGTTCAATCTTGCGGTGCTTATTCCCAGTGACATAACGGGACATGACACGTATTTTTTTTGTTGCCATTAAAGATAAAAAAGATGGGGTTTGTTCATATTGATTGGATTTATCCCTCTACATCATGTCATCTTGCTTAAGGCCTTACATCGTTCTTGTTAGCTTAATACACTAGATGCATGCTGGATAGCGATTGATGTGTGGAGTAAGAGTAGTAGATGCAGGCAGGAGTCGATCTACTTGTCACGGATGTGATGCCTATATACATGATTATTGCCTTAGATACCGTTATAACTATGCGCTTTTCTATCAATTGCTCAACAGTAATTTGTTTACCCACCGTATGCTTTCTTTCAAGAGAGAAGCCTCTAGTGGAAACTATGACCCCCGGGTCTATCTTTTATCATATTATTTTCAGATCTATAAAATCAAAAACACAAAAATACCTTGCTGCAATTTATTTACTTTTATTTTATTTAGCACTTTTACTTTCCTTTTATATCTATCAGTATCAGATCTCATCCTTGTAAGTAACCGTGAAGGGATAGACATATCATTTATCGCGTTGGGTCCAAGTATTTGTTTGTTGGTGTAGGTGCAGTTATTGGAGACTTGTGTGTTCCTCCTACTGGATTGATACCTTGGTTCTCAACTGACGAAAATATTTATCTCTACTTTGCTGCATCACCCTTTCCTCTTCAAGGGAAAAACCAATGCAAGCTCAAGAAGTAGTAGTAGCCCCCAAGTGTCGGGTTGTCTTGCTGCAGCAACCTGGGACTTGTAATTGTCTTGTACTTATAAAACTTCAGCTAGTGTAGCCCCCAAGTGCGGGCTTGTCTTGCTTGCAGCAACCTGGGATTTGAACTTAGTTTTAAATGTTGTATATATATAGCTGCAAATAGTGTAGCCCCCAAGTCTTAAGAGTAAAACTTAGTGATAGCTAAAGACTTGCTTAAATATAAATGTTGCAACTTTGGAGAATCAGGATTGTTCATCTGAGTCGACAGTCGTAAACTGAATGTTTTGCATTTCACTTGTGTAGCCCCCAAGGGCCGGCTTATCAGTATGTGATGGGTCAGGTAAATTTGGACCTTATGATCTGTTTAAACAACTGAAAGTTGTAGCCCCCAAGTGTCGGGTCTTATGCCTGCAGCGACTCGGGACTTTTTAGAAAATTTGTAGATCTTGAACTCAGTAGTGTAGCCCCCAAGTGTCGGGTCGTTTGCCTGCGACGACTCGGGACTTCTATTGTGAATATCCTTGATTGTTATTTGATAGTAAAATGCAGATAGTCCATAGCCCCCAAGTGTCGGGTCACAAACTTGTAGCGACTTGGGACTGTGTTAGAATAATATAACCCATCTGTATTTATACAATCAATTCGGAATCAGGCTGGCTCCAAAAATTTTGAGTTGAAGGAGCAGGATTTTTTGCTTTGTTTCGCAGTGCCATCATGCACTTTTGAAATATTTGTGCCAAAGATCATCCTCAAAATTTGTTATGTTTGCTTGTACAATATGAATCCTTGACTGGAGTTGCAACAAAACTCGACAATTTATCACTTGTATGGATATCCTGGAGTAATGCATTTGTGCTTGAAATGAATCATGGGCCCTAGTTGCAAATCGGCAAAGTATCTTGGTATAGAAATCCTTAGGCAACTTATAAGAGAATAATATGAGACCCGACCTTTCAAAGGTAAAGCCGACTTCTGCAAAAATAAGCAAAATATATATACTGATAATAACTTGTGGGTAAGTTAGAATTTAGAGTAATTGGTACAATATCTATATAATATAAATATAATCAAATTAAAATTAAAATTAAAAATCCGGCTTTCGAGGCTCGACATAAAGACTGGTTTTGAGGCTAGAATCTTTGAAATTTGCATTCATGTGGAATCAGGCCTTTTAGCCTCTTTTGGTTTACCCTTACTATCTAGAAAGCCGGCATTCATGTGACTTAAGCCGGTGTTTTAACTTTGATAAGTTCAGGGTCAACAATGTCCATAATAGGCATTAGTGTGACTGACTTATCAAGCGTGCAGTCGGGTCACCTTTTTGTGAGTAGCATCAAGCAAACAGGTAGGTATAACCAGGATATATGATGGCATATGTCGGGTCTAGAGGGATGTTATAGCTAAACTCAATGAGTTGGAAGCCCCCAAGTAAGCGATGGTCAATGATAAAAAGACTCAACAACACACTATTATGAAGTGAAACGTCAAAACTCTGTGGTCCAGAGGTGTCGGCTTTATTCCATTGATCATAATTGAGAAGGGTACCCATGTTTAGACCGTGCATCGTGGCAACTAGTCTTCTTTGGTAACCTTATTTTTTGCCAATATGGTAGCGTACCCATGTTTGAACTGCGCATCATGGCAACTAGTTCTCTTTGGCAACATTTACATTTTCGCCAATATTGCAGGATACCCATGTTTGAACTGCACATCGTGGCAGCTAGTTCTCTTTGACAACCTTTACTTTTTTGCCAATAAGGCAGGGTACCCATGTTTGAACTACGCATTGTGGCAACTAGTTCCCTTTGGTAACCTTTACTTTGTTGCCAATAAGGCAGGGTACCCATATTTGAACTGTGCATCATGGCAACTAGTTCTCTTTGGCAACCTTTATGGCTCAAATATATATGAGATGAAATGCTTGCCCTTGAAATTAACTCAAGGTACAACTTTATTTTATTGATGAAAGCAAAATAAATATAAATTGTAACTATGAAACTAACTTAGCTATTAGTGATGCGGCATAAGTCGATGATGTTGCCCGCGGACAAGTAAGAGAAGATACAAAATATGTAGTACAAATCAACCCCCCGGTGTTGGGCCACATTCGGGCACCCATATTCTCTTCTGCACCAATCAACCTAGGTTGGGTCTGTCATCGATCGTGTCTCGTTTCCCTCACCGGGTTCCTTCCAAGCTCCCGGCCTACAGAGAGTCGGCCTACATGGCGCCTTGGACAACCCGGGCATGGGCCTTCTGGTCTAGCTGGTTCATGTCCCGGACTGCCGGGTCTAGCCGCGGGTAATTCCCCTGATAGATATGCCTCCTCCTTCGACAAGATGTCTTCGAACCTCTCTGCCATCTTGGCCGCCGCCCCTTCTTGCTTTGCCTTATCCTCCTCGCACTTCCTTCCCCGGAACCCTCTCCTAACCTTCTTCGGTGGTTCTTTTATTGGGTCAGTGTTGGGGAACGTAGTAATTTCAAAATTTTCCTACGCACACACAAGATCATGGTGATGCATAGCAACGAGAGGAGGAGTGTATCTTCATACCCTTGAAGATCGCTAAGCGGAAGCGTTTATCAACGCGGTTGATGTAGTCGTACGTCTTCACGATCCGACCGATCCAAGTACCGAACGCACGACACCTCCGAGTTCTGCACACGTTCAGCTTGATGACGTCCTCGCCTTCTCGATCCAGCAAGACGGGCGAAGTAGTAGATGAGTTCCGGCAGCACGACGGCGTGGTGACGGTGTTGGTGAAGAACAATCTCCGCAGGGCTTCACCTAAGCACTACGGAAACTATGACGGAGGATAAACTAGAGGGGACGGGGTTGCCGGCACACGGCTTGGTGTTTCTTGATGTGTCTTTGGTGCTAGCCCTGCCCCTCTATTTATATGTTGAGCCTTGGGGTCGAAACTTGGAGTAAAAGCCTCCACAAAGTCGGTTTCACCCGAAAGGCAAGAGTCCTTCTCGGACTCCAGGGCCAGACGCCAGGGTTCCCGGCGTCTGGACCCACACGCCAGGGACCCTGGAGTCTGGCCCCTGGACTCCGCAAAACTTCCTTTTGCGCTTTCCAAAAACCTTGTGGGCTTTCCCCTTTGGCCCAAATAACGTGTTCTCGTACCCAAACATTTAGGGAAACATCCGGAACCCCTTCCGGTGAATTCCGGAACTCTTCCGGAGATCAAACACTATTATCCCATTTATCAAACTTTATCTCCGGACCATTCCGGAGTTCCTCGTCATGTCCATGATCTCATTCGTGACTCGGAACAACATTCGGTTACCAACATACATAACTCATATAGTACTATATCGTCAACGAAATGTTAAGCGTGCGGACCCTATGGGTTCGAGAACTATGCAGACATGACCTGGAACTTGTTTCCGGTCAATAACCAATAGCGGGACCTGCATGCCCATATTGGCTCCCACATATTCTACGAAGATCTTTATCGGTCAAACCGCATAACAACATATGTTGTTCCCTTTGTCATCAGTATGTTACTTGCCCGAGATTTGATCGTCGGTATCCAATACCTAGTTCAATCTCGTTGCCGGCAAGTCTCTTTACTTGTTACGTAATACATCATTCCGTAACTAACTCATTAGCTACATTGCTTGCAAGGCTTATAGTGATGTGCATTACCGAGAGGGCCCAGAGATACCTCTTTGACAATCGGAGTGACAAAACCTAATCTCGAAATACGCCAACCCAACATGTACCTTCGGAGACACCTGTAGTACTCCTTTATAATCACCCAGTTATGTTGTGATGTTTGGTAGCACCCAAAGTGTTCCTCCGGTAAACGGGAGTTGCATAATCTCATAGTTAAAGGAACATGTATAAGTCATGAAGAAAGCAATAGCAATATACTAAACGATCAAGTGCTAGGCTAACGGAATGGGTCATGTCAATTACATCATTCTCCTAATGATGTGATCTCATTAATCAAATGACAACACATGTCTATGGTTAGGAAGCATAACCATCTTTGATTAATGAGCTAGTCAAGTAGAGGCATACTAGTGACTATATGTTTGTCTATGTGCTCACACATGTATCATGTTTCCGGTTAATACAATTCTAGCATGAATAATAAACATTTATCATGATATGAGGAAATAAATAATAACTTTATTATTGCCTCTAGGGCATATTTCCTTCAGTCTCCCACTTGCACTAGAGTCAATAATCTAGATTACACAGTAATGATTCTAACACCCATGGAGTCTTGGTGCTGATCATGTTTTGCTCGTGGAAGAGGCTTAGTCAATGGGTCTGCAACATTCAGATCTGTATGTATCTTGCAAATCTCTATCTCTCCCACCTGGACTTGATCCTGGATGGAATTGAAGCGTCTCTTGATGTGCTTGGTCCTCTTGTGAAATCTGGATTCCTTTGCCAAGGCAATTGCACCAGTATTATCACAGAAGATCTTCATTGGTCCCGATGCACTAGGTATGACACCTAGATCGGAAATGAACTCCTTCATCCAGACTCCTTCATTTGCTGCTTCTCAAGCAGCTATGTACTCCTCTTCACATGTAGATCCCGCCACGACACTTTGTTTAGAACTGCACCAACTTACAGCTCCACCATTTAATAAAAACACATATCCGGTTTACGATTTAGAATCATCCGGATCAGTGTCAAAGCTTGCATCGACGTAACCATTTACGACTAGCTCTTTGTCACCTCCATATATGAGAAACATGTCCTTAGTCCTTTTCAGGTATTTCAGGATGTTCTTGAACGTTGTCCAGTGATTCACTCCTGGATTACTTTGGTACCTTCCTGCCAAGCTTATTGCTAAGCACACGTCAAGTCTGGTACACAACATTGCATACATGATAGAGCCTATGGCTGAAGCATAGGGAACATCTTTCATTTTCTCTCTATCTTCTGCTGTGGTCGGGCATTGAGTTTGACTCAACTTCACACCTTATAGTACGGGCAAGAACCCTTTCTTTGCCTGATCCATTTTGAACTTTTTCAAAACTTTATCAAGGTATGTGCTTTGTGAAAGTCCAATTAAGCGTCTTGATCTATCTCTATAAATCTTGATGCCCAATATATAAGCAGATTCGCCGAGGTCTTTCATAGAAAAACTTTTATTCAAGTATCCCTTTATGCTATCCATAAATTCTATATCATTTCCAATTAATAATATGTCATCTACATATAATATCAGAAATGCTACAGAGCTCCCACTCACTTTCTTGTACATACAGGCTTCTCCAAAAGTCTGTAAAAAACCATATGCTTTGATCACACTATCGAAGCGTTTATTCCAACTCCGAGATGCTTGCACCAGTCCATAAATGGATCGCTGGAGCTTGCACACTTTGTTAGCACCTTTTGGATCAACAAAACCTTCTGGCTGCATCATGTACAACTCTTCTTCCAGAAATCCATTCAAGAATGCAGTTTTGACATCCATTTGCCATATTTCATAATCATAAAATGCAGCAATTGCTAACATGATTCGGACAGACTTAAGCATCGCTACGGGTGAGAAAGTCTCATCGTAGTCAACCCCTTGAACTTGTCGAAAACCTTTTGCAACAAGTCGAGCTTTATAGATAGTTACATTACCATCAGCGTCAGTCTTCTTCTTAAAAATCCATTTATTCTCAATGGCTTGCCGATCATTGGGCAAGTCAACCAAAGTCCATACTTTGTTCTCATACATGGATCCCATCTCAGATTTCATGGCCTCTAGCCATTTTGCGGAATCTGGGCTCATCATCGCTTCCTCATAGTTCGTAGGTTCATCATGGTCAAGTAACATGACTTCTAGAATAGGATTACCGTACCACTCTGGTGCGGATCTTACTCTTGTAGACCTACGAGGTTCAGTAGAAACTTGATCTGAAGTTTCATGATCAATATCATTAGCTTCCTCACTGATTGGTGTAGTTGTCACAGGAACCGGTTCCTGTGATGAACTACTTTCCAATAAGGGAGCAGGTACAGTTACCTCATCAAGTTCTACTTTCCTCCCACTCACTTATTTCGAGAGAAACTCCTTCTCTAGAAAGCATCTGAATTTAGCAACGAAAATCTTGCCTTCAGATCTGTGATAGAAGGTGTACCCAACAGTCTCTTTTGGGTATCCTATGTAGACTCATTTCTCCGATTTGGGTTCGAGCTTATCTGGTTGAAGTTTCTTCACATAAGCATCGCAGCCCCAAACTTTAAGAAACGACAACTTTGGTTTCTTGCCAAACCACAGATCATAAGGCGTCGTCTCAACGGATTTTGATGGTGCCCTATTTAACGTGAATGCGGTCGTCTCTAAAGCATAACCCCAAAACGATAGCGGTAAATCAGTAAGAGACATCATAGATCGCACCATATCTAGTAAAGTGCGATTACGACGTTCGGACACACCATTTCGTTGTGGTGTTCCGGGTGGCGTGAGTTGCGAAACTATTCCGCATTTCTTCAAATGTAAACCAAACTCGTAACTCAAATATTCTCCTCCACGATCAGATCGTAGAAATTTTATTTTCTTGTTATGATGATTTTCCACTTCACTCTGAAATTCTTTGAACTTTTCAAATGTTTCAGACTTGTGTTTCATTAAGTAGATATACCCATATCTGCTCAAATCATCTATGAATGTGAGAAAATAACGATACCCGCTGCGAGCCTCAACATTCATTGGACCACAAACATCAGTATGTATGATTTCCAACAAATCAGTTGCTCGCTCCATAGTTCCGGAGAACGGCGTTTTAGTCATCTTGCCCATGAGGCACGGTTCACAAGTACCAAGTGATTCATAATCAAGTGATTCCAAAATCCCATCAGTATGGAGTTTCTTCATGCGCTTTACACCGATATGACCTAAACGGCAGTGCCACAAATAAGTTGCACTATCATTATCAACTCTGTATCTTTTGGTTTCAACACTATGAATATGTGTATCACTACTATCAAGATTCAATAAAAATAGACCACTCTTCAAGGGTGCATGACCATAAAAGATATTACTCATATAAATAGAACAACCATTATTCTCTGACTTAAATGAATAACCGTCTCGCATTAAACAAGATCTAGATATAATGTTCATGCTCAACGCTGGCACCAAATAACAATTATTTAGGTCTTAAACTAATCCCGATGGTAGATATAGAGGTAGCGTGCCGACCGCGATCACATCGACTTTGGAACCATTTCCCACGCGCATCATCACCTCGTCCTTAGCCAATCTTCGCTTAATCCGTAGTCCCTGTTTCGAGTTGCAAATATTAGCAACAGAACCAGTATCAAATACCCAGGTACTACTGCGAGCATTAGTAAGGTACACATCAATAACATGTATATCACATATACCTTTGTTCACTTTTCCATCCTTCTTATCCGCCAAATACTTGGGGCAGTTCCGCTTCCAGTGTCCAGTCTGCTTGCAGTAGAAGCACTCAGTCTCAGGCTTAGGTCCAGACTTGGGTTTCTTCTCTTGAGCAGCAACTTGTTTGCTGTTCTTCTTGAAGTTCCCCTTCTTCTTCCCTTTGCCCTTTTTCTTGAAATTGGTGGTCTTGTTAACCATCAACACTTGATGCTCCTTCTTGATTTCTACCTCCGCGGCTTTTAGCATTGCGAAGAGCTCGGGAATAGTCTTGTCCATCCCTTGCATATTATAGTTCATCATGAAGCTCTTGTAGCTTGGTGGCAGTGATTGAAGAATTCTGTCAATGACACTATCATCAGGAAGATTAACTCCCAGTTGAATCAAGTGATTATTATACCCAGACATTTTGAGTATGTGTTCACTGACAGAACTATTCTCGTCCATCTTGCAGCTATAGAACTTATTGGAGACTTCATATCTCTCAATCCGGGCATTTGCTTGAAATATTAACTTCAACTCCTGGAACATCTCATATGCTCCATGACGTTCAAAACATCGTTGAAGACCCGGTTCTAAGCCGTAAATCATGGTGCACTGAACTATCGAGTAGTCATCAGCTTTGCTCTGCCAGACGTTCTTAACGTCGTCAGTTGCATCAGCAGCAGGCCTGGCACCCAGCGGTGCTTCTAGGACGTAATTCTTCTATGCAGCAATGAGGATAATCCTCAGGTTACGGACCCAGTCCGTGTAATTGCTACCATCATCTTTCAACTTTGCTTTCTCAAGGAACGCATTAAAAATCAACAGAACAACAGCACGAGCCATCTATCTACAACAAACATAGACAAGCAAAATACTATCAGGTACTAAGTTCATGATAAATTTAAGTTCAATTAATCATATTACTTAAGAACTCCCACTTAGATAGACATCCCTCTAATCTTCTAAGTGATTACGTGATCTATATCAACTACACCATGTCCGATCATCACGTGAGATGGAGTAGTTTCAACGGTGAACATCAATATGTTGATCATATCTACTATATGATTCACGCTCGACCTTTCGGTCTCCGTGTTCCGAGGCCATATCTGTTATATGCTAGGCTTGTCAAGTTTAACCTGAGTATTCCGCGTGTGCAACTGTTTTGCACCCGTTGTATTTGAACGTAGAGCCTATCACACCCGATCATCACGTGGTGTCTCAGCACGAAGAACTTTCGCAAGGTGCATACTCAGGGAGAACACTTCTTGATAATTTAGTGAGAGATCATCTTAAAATGCTACCGTCAATCAAAGCAAGATAAGATGCATAAAGGATAAACATCACATGCAATCAATATAAGTGATATGATATGGCCATCATCATCTTGTGCTTGTGATCTCCATCTTCGAAGCACCGTCGTGATCACCATCGTCACCAGTGCGACACCTTGATCTCCATCGTAGCATTGTTGTCGTTAGGCCATCTATTGCTTCTACGACTATCGCTACCGCTTAGTGATAAAGTAAAGCAATTATAGGGCATTTGCATTTCATACAATAAAGCGACAACCATATGGCTCCTGCCAGTTGCCGATAACTTCGGTTACAAAACATGATCATCTCATACAATAAAATATAGCATCACGTCTTGACCATATCACGTCACAACATGCCCTGCAAAAACAAGTTAGACGTCCTCTACTTTGTTGTTGCAAATTTTTTACGTGGCTGCTACGGGCTTAGCAAGAACCATTCTTACCTACGCATTAAAACCACAACGATAGTTTGTCAACTTAATGCTGTTTTAACCTTCGCAAGGACCGGGCGTAGCCACACTCGATTCAGCTAAAGTGAGAGAGACAGACACCCGCCAGTCACCTTTAAGCATGAGTGCTCGTAACGGTGAAACCAGTCTCGCGTAAGCGTACGCATAATGTCGGTCCGGGCCGCTTCATCTCACAATACCGCTGAGCCAAAGTATGACATGCTGGTAAGCAGTATGACTTGTATCGCCCACAACTCACTTGTGTTCTACTCGTGCATATGACATCTACGCATAAAACCTGTCTCTGATACCACTGTTGGGGAACGTTGTAATTTCAAAATTTTCCTACGCACACACAAGATCATGGTGATGCATAACAACGAGAGGAGGAGTGTATCTTCATACCCTTGAAGATCGGTAAGCGGAAGCGTTTATCAACGCGGTTGATGTAGTCGTACGTCTTCATGATCCGACCGATCCAAGTACCGAACGCACGGCACCTCCGAGTTCTGCACACGTTCAGCTCGATGACGTCCTCGCCTTCTCGATCCAGCAAGACGGGCGAAGTAGTAGATGAGTTCCGGCAGCACGACGGCGTGGTGACGGTGTTGGTGAAGAACAATCTCCGCAGGGCTTCGCCTAAGCACTACGGAAACTATGACGAAGGATAAACTAGAGGGGATGGGGTTGCCGGCACACGGCTTGGTGTTTCTTGATGTGTCTTTGGTGCTAGCCCTGCCCCTCTATTTATATGTTGAGCCTTGGGGTCGAAACTTGGAGTAAAAGCCTCCACAAAGTCGGTTTCACCCGAAAGGCAAGAGTCCTTCTCGGACTCCAGGGCCAGACGCCAGGGTTCCCGGCGTCTGGACCCACACGCCAGGGACCCTGGAGTCTGGCCCCTGGACTCCGCAAAACTTCCTTTTGCGCTTTCCAAAAACCTTGTGGGCTTTCCCCTTTGGCCCAAATAACGTGTTCTCGTACCCAAACATTTCGGGAAACATCCGGAACCCCTTCCGGTGAATTCCGGAACTCTTCCGGAGATCAAACACTATTATCCCATTTATCAAACTTTATCTCCGGACCATTCCGGAGTTCCTCGTCATGTCCATGATCTCATTCGTGACTCGGAACAACATTCGGTTACCAACATACATAACTCATATAGTACTATATCGTCAACGAAACGTTAAGCGTGCGGACCCTATGGGTTCGAGAACTATGTAGACATGACCTGGAACTTGTTTCCGGTCAATAACCAATAGCGGGACCTGCATGCCCATATTGGCTCCCACATATTCTACGAAGATCTTTATCGGTCAAACCGCATAACAACATATGTTGTTCCCTTTGTCATCAGTATGTTACTTGCCCGAGATTTGATCGTCGGTATCCAATACCTAGTTCAATCTCGTTGCCGGCAAGTCTCTTTACTTGTTACGTAATACATCATTCCGTAACTAACTCATTAGCTACATTGCTTGCAAGGCTTATAGTGATGTGCATTACCGAGAGGGCCCAGAGATACCTCTTTGACAATCGGAGTGACAAAACCTAATCTCGAAATACGCCAACCCAACATGTACCTTCGGAGACACCTGTAGTACTCCTTTATAATCACCCAGTTATGTTGTGACGTTTGGTAGCACCCAAAGTGTTCCTCCGGTAAACGGGAGTTGCATAATCTCATAGTTAAAGGAACATGTATAAGTCATGAAGAAAGCAATAGCAATATACTAAACGATCAAGTGCTAGGCTAACGAAATGGGTCATGTCAATTACATCATTCTCCTAATGATGTGATCTCATTAATCAAATGACAACACATGTCTATGGTTAGGAAGCATAACCATCTTTGATTAATGAGCTAGTCAAGTAGAGGCATACTAGTGACTATATGTTTGTCTATGTACTCACACATGTATCATGTTTCTGGTTAATACAATTCTAGCATGAATAATAAACATTTATCATGATATGAGGAAATAAATAATAACTTTATTATTGCCTCTAGGGCATATTTCCTTTAGTCAGTTGGATCACCCGTTTCTTCCTTGGTGTCGATGCCAATGGTCTTGGCGAACTTGACAATGAATTCATTCAACTTGGGTTGCCCACTCAACTTCAACCAACAATGCATGAGGACGAAGTTCTTCTCCAACTTCAAGCAAATTGCACGTAGAAGAAGGCTACAAATTAAAACACCATCACAGTTTGCATATCTGATCTGAAAGAAATGACCTAAGATGGAGGATATGCGGTCAACAATTTGCATATCCTTCCAAATGATCAACACACTTTTGCTCAGACATTTGGGCACCACTTGGCCACCGTCAGATGAGTTGCTTCAAGTGGCCGCAGTACTTGGACATGACCTCTTGGATGATGTACCATCGATGGTTGAGAGACTCACCAAATGGTTGCGGATGAATGCGTAGTCGTAGGGCTCGAAATGCTTGTGCTCATGAAACCAAGTGTTAATGTTGTCCCAACATGTTGAGCCCTTTTGCTCTGTGCCATGGATCGGATCGAGGCTAGTGGCCAACCACGCATCGCACAACAACTTATCCTCCCTCATCTTGAAGCTTTCTCCTCTAGCCCTTTTCTTTCGGCCGACGACAAATTCATATTGATCAGGGTCGTCATCATCGTGCTCCTCCTTCTCTTGTTGCCCAGTGGCACAATCCATCTGCGTGCCCGAGTGGGTGTACATGCTTGGATGCGTGCCCTATTGGGTGTACGTGCCTGAATGGGTGGACTCCGAGTTATCCACTTGTCCATCCTTGTAGTAGCATCCGCCTCCGCTTCTGCCTCTGTCGTGGATCATCTCAGACATATGCATGTCCACGTCATCGTACGCGGGCTCACCCACTTGAGGCATACCGGCAAACATCATGCAGGCACCAAGTTGCTCCACGCCTGGCGTCCATGACCGGACAAGCTGCAACGATGCAGACTCTTAGAAAAGTAGTAGAGGTGCGTAGATGACGATACAGTAAGGCACATGCCCGTTGGCACATGCCTGTGAGTGCCTACCGAGATGTTGAGCGACATTGAAGTAGGAAGCCATGTATTGCTTTGACCAGGGCGACATTTGCACGGACGGTGACGGCGGCGGTGCCCTGCGTCACCACGCCCGCCGCTGGCACCATGCTCACCCCCTGCACGTCCCCAGCCATGACACCACCTACCGACCTTCTGCTTCTTGACCGATGGCGCCTTTGCCTCCTGTCTGAGCCAAATGACCTTGCAATGTCGTCGAGTTGTTCTTGTGGGCAGTCGCCTTCGCTGGATTCTCCTCCATCGTCCGCGACAACTTTTCATATGGGTTCTCCATACAGCGGCGGAGGCGGTAAACTGCAGGAATAGGGTGGAGAGTGGCAGGATGGAAGAGGAGAGGATTGAGAAAGAGTGATTTTCCCGCGGAAACGGTGCGCCTAATGTCGTGGTTCTAAGTCTGACAGTAGTGTAGGGGGGTACTAAGGAGAGGCAAGATCCTAGCTATGGAGTAGTTGTGCACACAAGAGTTTTAGGAGTTCAGGCCCTTCTCGGAGGAAGTAACAGCCCTACGTCTCGGTGCCCGGAGGCGGTCGACTGGATTATATGTGTGAGAGTTACAGGGGTGCGAACCCTTCTGCCTGTGGAGGGGGGTGGCTTATATAGAGTGCGCCAGGACCCCAGCCAGCCCACGTAGCAGAGAGTTCAGTGTACATAAAGGCCAGGCGTTACTGGTAACGCTTACATAAAGTGATATCATGGCCATAAAGACTACTTAATAACATACCATTTGGATGTAGAGTGACCCTAGATCTTCTGGTGGTCGAGTGAGTTTTCATGGTCGACTGTCTTTGAGTCCGTCGAGTGGAATCCTTCCAGGTCGACTGAAAGGTAGTTTCTTCTAGAGATGTCCTTGGGTAGGCTACTTTGGTCAGGTCCGTGACCCTACCCTAGGTACATGGCTTCATCATTATCCCCCGAATGGATCGAGGTTTGAGTGAGGAAGGAGTGGAGAATTCTTCCAACCCCTCTTTTTGTGATATGAGTATGTCTTGTTCTGGATCAATGACCTTAGGTGACGGCACCAACTTCTTTTTCAGTCACCTTGATCCATTCTTTATATTAGTCGAGTGACTTTTTTATACTTGGAGATCTCCGAGCGACGGATCAGAGGAAATCTTCAGTCTGACAAGTTGCTCCGCTGTTCGCGGATTTAGCGGGATCTGAATTTCGGGAAGCGTGCGGGGCAAAGGAAGCCGCAGTACTCGGATGGGATAAGGCAGGGACACCTCGGTTTCCGCGCCACCTTTTTCACCACGTATCGCGCGTGTGACTGTCGCGGGATTTGACAGGATCGCCCAGGCCTACCAGTCAGCCACTCGGAAGAGACTTCATATAAGGCGCCTGACGGGGGTTTTTCAAACAGTGCTCCCTCAATCCCCTCTCCCTCTTCCTCGAACTCGCCCGCCGCGCTCGCTTCCACCTCCACCTCGCTGCTCCTCGCGCGCCTCGCCGGTGACGATGGTGAAGGAAAAGACGACGGCTTTGGAGCGGGCGAAGAAGGCAACGGTGAAGGCGAAGGGGAGAGCTCCTAGTCGGGGCGGATCTTTGTCGCGGTCTGGCCTGCCGCAAGGCTGGATCCAGGGAGCCTGGATCCGCTCGACCATCACCCAGAAGGACCTCGACGACCTGGCCAACGAAGGACTGATCCCCCATGGGTCAGCAAGGCTTCCGGGGAAGGAGTGGCAGCCGCAGCCTCAGGAGGGTGAGTGCGTCCTCTTAGCCACCCATGTAGATCGCGGTTTTTCTCTGCCGCCGAATCTTTTCTTCCGAGGGTTTCTGAGCTTCTTTGGTGCACAACTCCATCACTTCACACCCAACTCCATTGCCTACCTCGCCGCTTTCGTGTCTTTGTGCGAAAACTTCTTGGGTTGCCGGCCGCGCTGGGGCCTTTTCAAACACATTTTCACTTGTCGCTCTCAGACGGTGAAAAAGGCTAGCCCGAATGACGAGAGGACCCAAGTAATCCAGATGTGTGGGGGTCTTGGGGTTCAGATGAGGAGTAAGAGTGCTTTTCCAGCCAGGGTGGCAGTCGACCTAGTTCTACTGCCAAGACCAGTTGACGCCAGGGCAGTCGACTGGCCTCCCCCCGTTCTCCATGAACCGAGTGAACAAGCCATCTTCTCTGAAGGTGCTTCCGGAGGAGAAGGCTCAGGTTAGGATGTTGATGGAGCGCGTGGTCTAGCTCATTCGTGACGGAGTGACGGGCATGGATCTTCTAGAGGTTTTCCTTCGACGGCGCATTCAGCCACTTCAATACCGGGGCCATCCGATGTGGTTGTACTCTGGTACTGAAGACACCACTCGGGTCCACCCGGAGGAGGTCGACGATGTCACTCTGGAGAGGTGGATGACCGCCATCACGGGGAACAGAGATAATCCTCGTGGAGCCAGGAGGATCCCGCCACTCGACCAGTCCTATGAACCAGACAAGGCCTGGCTACATTTCTCTGACTTGTGATTCTGTTTTCTTCATTCTGCTTTGCTGCAATTCGGTCGACTGACCTTTATCTTATTTGTTGTCTTCTAGATCACAACCGAGATGTACTCGAGGCCCAACGGGGCGCAAGAACAGATCGAAGAAGAAGAAGGAAGTGGAGGTGAAAGTCAGGAGGAGTGGGAGTCGGACGGCGACGAAGGTGAAGAAGATGTTGGCTCTGATGAGGAAGAGGAAGAGGAGGAGGAGGAGGTAGTCAAGCCTCCTCGTACTGAAAGACGGTCCAAGCTCGCCCATGATCCTGCGGTCGAGCGAGGCAAGGGGGTCGTGCCTGCTGGGCAGTCGACCAAATGCCCTCGGACGACTTCTCCGGCGCCGACTGAGAAAGCGTCGAAGCAACCCCGAGCGGCACCGACAAAACCGGCGAAGGCTCTACCAAAGATGAGGATGGAGATTCCGACTGTTTCTGGGTAACGGCATAACTCATGTTTTCTCTTTCAACATGGATATATTCTTGGTCGACTCGATTGCTGACTCACTAATTTCTGAAAATCGCAGTGCTGCTACTTCTGAGACCTCAGCCAGGCATGACGATCAAGAAATGGAGGATGCTGCCACTTCCAATCCTGGTATGATCTGTGCAGTTTCACTTTCGGTCGATCGGATCTTCATTTTTAACTTTGAATCTTTTCTGTAGCTCCACCTAGCATTATCATCGATCTCCCCGACGACGACGATGAGGAGCCACTGAGGCAAAGGAAGAACAGGAAAGCGTCTGCTGGCAAGACTGTTCAGGTTGCGTCGGCGCCTGAGACATTGGTTCCGGAGGGAGGCAGCGTTGCTCGGGCTACCATGTCCTTTGCGGTGCCGTTGACGAGTGTCCGCCCTCCGTCGTCGAGTGCTGATCCACCTTCCCTCTTCTCCACACACCACGTCCCAGAGGACCAAGCAGGTGCTACCAAGGAAGCCATACGCCAGGCGGGGGTCATGATGGAGCAGGTGAAGGCGATCCGAGACGCCAGCCAAGCAGCTTATGATGCAAGTTCAGCTCTTCAGAGCAATGTCTAGGTTAGTTGACCACCGCCTATTCTGTTAGGATATGATATCTGACAATTTTTATTTCTGAACATCTTAAAACTTGTCATACACCCACTGGGTGTGTCGATTGAAATGTCTGGATTAGTGGGGGGCACGCTGAGTGCACCCACTGGGTGTAGTCCCCGAGACTACGGTGGACTGCTGGCAGTCGACTGTAGTCTTTATGTATCAAACTTTTTTACTTTCTTCACTCGATCTGGTCGAATGGAATCATGGAACCAGTGGGGGCACGCTGAGTGCACCCACTGGGTGTAGTCCCCGAGACCGTGGTCGACTGCTGGTAGTCGGCTATGGTCTGAAGGATACTTTGCTTTCCCCTTTCTTTCTTTTTTGAAACTGCGTCTAACTGTTGGCAGTTAGCTACTTTCGGTCGGCTGATCGATCCGAGCCGGTAGAACCAGTGGGGGCACGCTGAGTGCACCCACTGGGTGTAGTCCCCGAGACTACAGTTGAAATTTTTGATTCGGCTGTAGTCTTAGAAATGCTACGATTTTTCTCTTAATCACTCGAAAATGACCTGTCTTTGATGTCTGTCGACTGATCCTTCGCAGAAATCTTGCGAGCTTGTGGCTCGTTATACTGAGTTGGAGAACAAGCATATCCAGCTCGAACTTGATCTGAAGCTTGTCCAGGAGAAATTCACGAAGGCGAAGGAGGAGACAAAAGGTATGTTTGGTGAGGACCTTGACGATTGCCCTTATTTTTTGTCCATTCCTGAGTCGGAACTCACTGTCATTTTGCAGATAAACTAAGGGGTGCTCTGAAGTAGAAGGACCTTGACCTCGCCGAGGCGCAGAAAGCGGCTTCGGACAAGACGAAACTCGCAGAAGAAAAGTTGGCTTCAATCAGCAAACTTGAAGAGGAGAATACCAATATGAAAGCTGCTCTCGACGTGGCCAACAAGGAGGTCAGCCGACTGAAGAATGACAAGATGGCCCTGAGTGACAAGGCTAGCGAACTGGTGGGAAAGAAGAACGACTTAGAGGCTTATCTGGGAGGGCTCGCCAAGAAGTTATTCCTCATGCTCGAAGGTAACCCTTTATATCCGACTGGTAATCACTGACTTATTGTAGGAACGTTAGCTTATCATTGGATCGTATCCACAGAATTCTGCCAAAACTTTGAAGAGGAGACTAGTCGAGTGGAGACTGGCTTAGATCCCATCAACTCTCCTGTGAAGGATGAAGCCGCCATGAACGTGCTCCATCTCGAGTCTCGCGTTGCTGCTGTGGTCGACTATCTTGTGAGACTGAAGGTTGCAACATCACGCATCGACACAGCACTCTGGCCGGGAGAAACACTTCAGAATGACCTCAAGTCTTTGATGACTCGACTGAACAAAGTCCCAAGTCAAGTGCAAGAATGGAAAAAGTCTTCTGCCAGGTGTGGTGCCGACGTTGCTCTGTCTCTGGTCCGTGTTCATTGCAAGGACGCGCGAGAGGACAAGTTGGTGTCTCTCAAGGTGGCCAATACCAAGAAGCATGACTTCCGATCTTTCATGGAGACCTTCATTGCTGCTGCCACTCGGATTGCAGATGGAATTGACCTGGACGAGTTCGTTGCGCCTTCCAGTCCTTCACAGGAGGAGTAAAAAACTTCTATGCTTGATGCCTTAAATTTGCCTCGGAATGCCGAGTGGTTTTTGTAACCGATAAACTTTAATAGGCTTGGTGTCTGAGCACTTCCGGATCCGTAGGACGTTATCTGAACTTGGGCTTACCGTTGAATATGTTTGCATTCGCCTTCGAACGATCATTGTCCTTCGCCCGGAATATATACTAGTGTTTGTGATGCACTTTTGCAGGTAGGGATGAAGCACAAATTGCAATCGGCTTGTGTCTCGTCATGCTTAGGCGAGCACTGGGCTGCAGCTAAGCCCCCGAGTGAGAGGTTTGCTTTACACTCGGTAGGATTTTCAAAAACTTAGGCGAGCACTGGGCTGCAGCTAAGCCTCCGAGTGGGAGGTTTTCTCTCCACTCGGTAGGATTTTCAAAAACTTAGGCGAGCACTGGGCTGCAGCTAAACCCCCGAGTGGGAGGTTTGCTCTCCACTCGGTAGGATTTTCAAAAACTTAGGTGAGCATTGGGCTGCAGCTAAGCCCCCGAGTGGGAGGTTTGCTCTCCACTCGGTAGGATTTTCAAAAACTTAGGCGAGCACTGGGCTGCAGCTAAGCCTCCGAGTGGGAGGTTTGCTCTCCACTCGGTAGGATTTTCAAAAACTTAGGCGAGCACTGGGCTGCCGCTAAGCCCCCGAATGGGAGGTTTGCTCTCCACTCGGTAGGATTTTCAAAAACTTAGGCGAGCACTGGGCTGCAGCTAAGCCCCCGAGTGGGAGGCTTGCTCTCCACTCGGTAGGATTTCCGTGGCGTAGCTCTAAAGGAGAAGGTAGCAGTCGACCTGCGCTTCGTCCTCCTTGCGGAGCACATGTTGTATTTGTGGCGTAGCTCGGAAGGAGAAGGTAGCAGTCGACCTGCGCTTCGTCCTCCCTGCGGAGCGCATGTTGTATTTGTGGCGTAGCTTGGAAGGAGAAGGTAGCAGTCGACCTGTGCTTCGTCCTCCTTGTGGAGTGCATGTTGTATTTGTGGAATAGCTCGGAAGGAGAAGGTAGCAGTCGACCTGCGCTTCGTCCTCCTTGCGGAGCGCACGTTGTATTTGTGGCGTAGCTTGGAAGGAGAAGGTAGCAGTCGACCTGCGCTTCGTCCTCCTTGCGGAGCGCACGTTGTATTTTATACTTAGGCGAATACTAGGTTGCAGCTAAGCCCCCGAGTGGGAGGCTGGCTCACCACTCGGCAGGATTTTGTTTAAACTTAGGCGAGTACTTGGACTGCAGCTAAGCCTCCGAGTGGAAGGCTGACTTACCACTCGGTAGGATTTTGTTTAAACTTAGGCGAAACGGATTCGCAGCTAAGCCTCCGAGTGGAAGGTTGGCTTACCACTTAGTAGGATTTTGTTTAAACTTAGGTGAAACGGATTCGCAGCTAAGCCTCCGAGCGGGAGGCTGGCTCACCACTCGGCAAGGATTTTTTTACAAACTTAGGCGAAACGGATCCGCAGCTAAGAGACCCACTGGGGGACTGATTTATGTGAACAAAAGTAACAACAATCACTGGGAAAATTATAAAACTCTTGTCTTTGATAAATAAACTACAGAAGTACTTTTATTACAACTCATCTGAGTGAATACTTAAGTATAAAAGGGGCGAAGCAGATCCACATTCCAATCTCGTGGCTCGTCAATCTGGCGATCGATGTTGTAAAGACGATATGCTCCATTGTGGAGAACTTTGGTAACAATGAAGGGGCCTTCCCAAGTAGGGGCGAGTTTGTGTGGCTTCTGTTGGTCCACTCGGAGGACCAAGTCTCCTTCTTGGAAGGCTCGACTCTTCACATTTCTGGCGTAGAATCGGCGCAAGTCTTGCTGATAGATGGCCGACCAGATCATGGCCATCTCTCTTTCCTCTTCCAGAAGGTCGACTGCGTCTTGCCTGGCTTGCTCTGCTTCGACTTCAGAGTAGAGCTCGACTCGCGGTGCATTGTGAAGCAGGTCACTTGGCAGAACCGCTTCAGCTCCGTAGACCAAAAAAAAACGGAGTTCTCCCAGTCGACCGATTTGGAGTAGTCCTCAATCCCCAAAGAACCGATGGAAGTTCGTCGACCCACGCGCCTGCTGCGTGCTTGAGGTCACGCATCAACCGGGGTTTCAGTCCTTTGAGAATTAGGCCGTTTGCTCTTTCTGCTTGTCCATTCGACTGGGGGTGGGCGACTGAAGCATAGTCGACTCGTGTGCCTTGAGAAGCGCAGAAAGCTTTGAACTGATTGGAATCGAAGTTTGACCAATTATCAGTGATCATGCTATGCGGAACTCCATATCTGAATATCAATTCTCTGATGAAGCTGATGGCAGTGCCAGCATCAAGATTTTTAATGGGCTTGGCTTCGATCCACTTGGTGAACTTGTCGACTGCAACCAGTACATGGGTGAAGCTGCTCCTGCCAGTTCTCAGTGGTCCAACCATATCTAACCCCCAAACAGCGAAAGGCCAGACGATTGGAATGGTCTTCAAGGCTGAGGCGGGCTTGTGCGACATATTGGAGTAGAACTGACATCCTTCGCACTTGTCGACTATCTCTTTTGCCATTTCATTTGCTCTGGGCCAGTAAAAGCCTGCTCGGTATGCTTTAGCCACGATGGTCCGAGAGGACGCATGAAGGCCGCAGGTCCCCGAGTGGATGTCGTTGAGAATCATTCGACCCTCTTCCGGTGTTATGCATTTCTGGCTGACTCCAGTCATACTTTCTCTGAACAACTGTCCCTTCATGACAGTAAAGGCCTTGGATCAACGGACGATCTGCCTAGCCTCTTCTTCATTCTCTGGGAGCTCTTTCCTTAGGATATACGCGATGTAAGGCACTGTCCAGTCGGGAGTGATAACCAGAACTTTCATGATTAAGTCGACCACAGCTGGGACCTCGACTTCAGTCGGATCCGTGGCACTTTTTGGCTGCGGGGCTTCTTCGGTGAAAGGATCCTCTTGAACTGATGGCACGTGGACGCCACTGGGAATGGCTTCTCTTTTGGAACCTATCTTCGCCAAGTCATCAGCTGCTTGATTTTTCAGTCGGGGTATGTGATGAAGCTCTAACCCCTCGAATTTCTTCTCCAGCTTTCTTACTACGTTGCAGTAACCAGTCATAGCTGGGCTTCTGACGTCCCACTCCTTCATCACTTGGTTAACTACTAAATCTGAGTCGCCGTAGACCATGAGGCGACAGACGCCGAGTGAAATGGCCATACGCAACCCATACAAAAGTGCTTCGTATTCTGCTTCGTTGTTGGAGGAATCAAAGTGAATTTGGAGTACATATCTGAGCTTATCTCCTCGGGGGGAAACCAACACTACCCCGGCACCGGAACCATTCAGCATTTTAGAGCCATCAAAGAACATAGTCTAGTGCTTCGAGTGAACTTGAATCGGTAACTGTTGTTCGGTCCACTCGGCGAGGAAATCTGCTATTGCTTGGGACTTGATAGCTTTCTTTGCCTCAAATCTGATATCTAGGGGAAGGAGTTCAATCGCCCATTTTGCCACTCGACCAGTTGCATCTCTGTTGTGTAGAATCTCTGATAAGGGGGCGTCGCTGACGACTGTGATGGTATGGTCAGAGAAGTAGTGAGCAACTTTCTTCGTGGTCATATAGATCCCATATACAAGCTTCTGATAATGAGGGTATCTTTGCTTTGATGGGGTTAGGACTTCAGAAATGTAATATACTGGGCGCTGAACTTTGAAGGCTTTCCCTTCTTCTTCCCGCTCGACCATAAGTATTGTACTGACGACTTGTCCTGTGGCTGCAATGTAAAGCAGTAAAGGCTCTTTGCTGATTGGGGCAGCAAGCACCGGCTGGGTGGAAAGCAGGGTTTTCAACTCTGCAAACGCTGCATCAGCTTCAGGAGTCCACTCGAACTTATCTGACTTCTTCATCAGTCAATACAGAGGCAATGCCTTCTCACCGAGACGAGAGATGAATCGACTTAAAGCGGCCAAGCAACCAGTAAGCTTCTGAACATCATGCACCCGCACAGGTCGTTTCATTCGGAGTATAGTGCCCACTTTCTCTGGGTTTGCATCGATTCCTCGTTCAGAAACAAGAAAACCGAGCAGCTTCCCGCCAGGAACTCCGAATGTGCACTTGGATGGATTAAGCTTGATATCATACCGCCTGAGGTTGGCAAATATTTCAGCGAGGTCAGTCAGCAGGTCGGAACCTTTCCGTGACTTGACCACAATGTCATCCATGTATGCTTCCACTTCCGATTGATTTGAGTGAGCAAACACTTTTGAATCATCCTCATGAACGTGGCTCCGGCATTCTTGAGACCGAATGACATGGTGACATAACAGAAGCACCCGAATGGGGTGATGAAAGCTGTTTTGATCTCATCGGGCCCAAACAGACAGATCTGATGGTACCCGGAATAAGCGTCTAAGAAAGACAGTCGCTCACATCCCGCAGTCGAGTCGACTATTTGGTCGATGCGGGGAAGAGGAAAATGATCTTTCGGGCAGGCCCGATTGATATGTTTAAAGTCAATGCACATGCAAACCGAGTTGTCCTTTTTGGGGACCATGACGACATTGGCGAGCCACTCGGAGTGGTAAATCTCTCGGATAAACTCTGCTGCTAAGAGCCGAGCCACCTCTTCGCCAATAACTTTCTTTTTCTGGACGGCGGACCGTCGCAGATGTTCCTTGACAGGTTTTGCCTTTGAATCGACTCGCAGACGATGCTCAGCCAGCCCCCTGGGTACACCCGGCATGTCAGAAGGTTTCCATGCAAAGATGTCCCAGTTCTCATGGAGGAACTGGATGAGTGCTTCTTCCTATTTGGGGTCGAGTGTTGTGGAGATATGAGTCGGAGCAGCATTGGGGTCGGTCGGGTGGATGTGAACTGGTTTTGTCTCACCGGACGACTGAAACGCTGATTCCGTAGCAGGCTTCTTGGCTCGCAACAAATCACTCGAGTCTGCATTCCTCTGGTGTTCCTGCCACTCTTCTGCCACCATCTGAGCATCGGCGATCTTTGAGCCTTTCTGGAAGCACTCTTCTGCCTTCTTGTGATTACCAGTAACAGTGATCACGCCTTTAGGGCCAAGCATCTTCAATTTGAGGTACACGTAACATGGTCGAGCCATAAAACGTGCATAAGCTGGCCTGCCCAAAATAGCGTGGTAGGCACTCTGGAAATCTATAACCTCAAATGTTAGCTTTTCTTTGCGGAAGTTCTTGGAATCACCAAAAACCACATCGAGAGCAATCTGGCCGAGTGATGCGGCCTTCTTGCCAGGAATGACTCCATAGAAACTCATGTTGCTTGTGCTAGTCTGGACATCGGAATGCCCATCCCTTTTAGCGTCTCAGCGTACAGTATATTCAAACTACTGCCGCCATCCATCAACACTTTAGTCAGTCGAGTGCCCTTAACGACTGGGTCGACCACCAGATCTTGCCTCCCAGGGGTGGCTATGTGCGTCGGGTGATCAGACTGGTCGAATGTGATGGCCGTCTGAGACCACTTCAGATAATTGGGTGTCGCTGGAGCAACCATATTCACCTCTCGGTTTATAACTTTCAGTCGACTTTTACTCTCAACGTCAGCAAAAATCACCAGAGTAGAATTGACCTGAGGGTATTCCTCGTCACTATCCCCCTTGTCATCAACTTTGTCTGACTCCTTTTCCTTATCCTTGGACTGTTTCCCCTGGAACTGCTGTATCAGAAGTCGACACTGTCGAGTGGTATGCTTCGGGTAAATGAAATTACCCTCTTCATCTTTCTTCATGTGTGTGTGACACGCTAAATCCATCACGTCGTTTCCTTCTTTATCCTTTACTTTCTTGGGGTTCCAAGGCCCCTTGGGCTTGCCTCTGAACTTACCTTGAGTCACGGCCAAGGTTTCTCCAGGAGCAGCTGGCTCGGCTTTCCGCTTTTGCTTCCGACTGGAGTTCCTTCCTCCGGTTTCCTGGGCGACTGACTTGTGCTTGCCGCTCCGGAGCCGATCCTCTTCCTCACTGTTGGCATATTTGGTGGCTATTTCCATCATTTGACTCAGAGACATGTCTCCGGTTCGACCGAATTTCAGGCTTAGCTCTCTGTACTTACGCCTTCCTTGAAAGCGTAGAATGCCTGGTGATCAGATACATTCTGTACTGTGTGATGCAATGTGATCCATCTCTGGATGTAATCTCTCAAAGTCTCATTCGACTTCTGCACACAAGATTGCAGCTTTGTCAGTCTTGCTGGTCGCTTACACGTTCCTTCGAACGTTCTGACAAACACTCGGGAGAGGTCTTCCCACGTGTAAATGCTTCTGGGTGTCAACTGATTCAACCATGCCCTGGCTGATCCCTCCAACATAAGAGGCAGATGTTTCATGGCCACCTCGTCGTTCCCGCCGCCGATCTGGACAGCCACTCGGTAGTCTTCAAGCCAAGTATTGGGCTTAGACTCACCGTTGAACTTGCTGGCTCCAGTCGCCAACCTAAAGTTGGGAGGAATCACCGCGGCTCTGACGGCTCTACTGAAACACTCTGGTCCGGAGACATGCACTCGGTTGCTGGTGGGTACATCTCTGTCGTTACCCTCTCTATGGGCTCTGTTCCGGTCGACTAGGCCTTGAACGATGATGGATCTCGCATCAAAGCCTGGTTCCCTGGGGTCGACTGGAATCCTTCGTCCGCCACTGTGGTGGCGTCTATCATCCTGCTGTCGAGGCACATAGGACCCACCCCTTGGGGGAGGAGTGGGCGCTCGACGTTGATCGTTGCGATCGAATCGGTGATCATACTGCTCACGGTTCTTGTACTGATCGTGCCGGTCACCACGCCCTTCACGCCTCAGGGGCGATCTAGGGCTATGAGCCGACTGGACTGTGTTCGCTGCCACGGATCTGCTGTGAATCCTGTTCCGCGACTGTGATACAGCTGAGTTCTGATCTCCCGCTGCTCGGAGCAAATCTCTGATCTGCATCAAGCCTCTGCCAGCCTCTGACTGGGAAGGCTGAATTGATTCTGCTATGCGGGCTGCAGCTGCTAAATTCTGAATCGGAGTTCGATATACCTGAGTCAGAGGCGGAAAGAGCTGGCATCGACTGGAGTCAGGGATTCGTTGTCACGCGCGCTCGTCGAGTGCTCGCTGAAGGTTCTCCAGTCGAGTGCGCTCAGCCAAGTTGGCCAAGCGGGCGTCCTCTAAGGCGCGAGCCTCAGGGGTTTCTCCAACGATTGGAGTGTGAAGTGTATCCATGTTCCGGCGGCGAAGTTCTTCCCTCTGTAGCGAATTGAGGGGCTCGGGGAGGTATTCCTCATGGACGTGCGACGGATCGCCTCCGCCGTCACCTGCCTCGACACCTTGAAAGCCGGGGGACCGTGTGGTCCATTGACCATCAGGACCTCTACCGCTGGATCACTGCTGTCGCACTTGGATGCAGTCTCTACGGAGCCAGTCGACAGATCGAACAGGCCGTAGAGAGATTCGTCGGGTTCGATTGCCACGACTTGGGCGGTGGTCGACTGGCGAGCCACCGCGTGCCTCACCCACCGCTGAAGCCTCGACCGACCGGAGCGCTTGCGCCGGCGGGAAGCTGGGAGGGAGGATGACACAAAAACAGGCCGATACTAGGTCGACGGTTGCCGCAGGAGGACACCGCAGACGCACGCTCGAAAGTTCGTAGCTCCGCGGACTGGGAGCGCGTCGATGTCGAGCGGAGCCTCCTGCAGCCAGGCAGAGTCGTCGGCGACGAACGTAAGCGCGCCGAGACGGATCTCGCGGCCCTCGGGCAAAACTCCGCCTGAAACCATGATGAAGGGAATCGGAAAAACTGCAACTTCTCCAACAAGTCGCTAAGACACCTGCCCCACGATGGGCGCCAACTGTCGTGGTTCTAAGTCTGATAGTAGTATAGGGGGGGTACTAAGGAGAGGCAAGATCCTAGCTATGGAGTAGTTGTGCACACAAGAGTTTTATGAGTTCAGGCCCTTCTCGGAGGAAGTAACAACCCTACGTCTCATTGCCCGGAGGCGGTCGACTGGATTATGTGTGTGGGAGTTACAGGGGTGTGAACCCTTCTGCCTGTGGAGGGGGTGGCTTATACAGAGTGTGCCAGGACCCCAGCCAACCCACGTAGCAGAGAGTTCAATGTACATAAAGGCCAGGCGTTACTGGTAACGCCTTACATAAAGTGATATCATGGCCATAAAGACTACTTAATAACAGACCGTTTGGATGTAGAGTGACCCTAGATCTTCTGGTGGTCGAGTGAGTCTTCATGGTCAACTGTCTTCGAGTCCATCGAGTGGAATCCTTCCAGGTCGACTGAAAGGTAGTTTCTTCTAGAGATGTCCTTGGGTAGGGTACTTTGGTCAGGTCTGTGACCCTACCCTAGGTACATGGCTTCATCACCTAACGCCAAATGCACGGGATCCGCCTGAGTTTTGGGTGGGCCAGGGGTGTCGGAGTCCTACGTGGCTGGTGTTCGGACTCCTGCAAAGCCCCTGCATTGGTTTTGGTTTGCGGGAAAATGGAAATCCGACGGGTCCACAAACGAATGGAGACTCCGTTAGATGGCTTGCGGGGTCCGAACCGCTGAGTCCGGACATATGCAAGAGGTTTGAGGGTCCACGTTGGAGATACCCTAATATATTTACTTTGTGAATTTTTAATAGACCAAGGCTTGTACTTTCGGCTTTCAAATGTCAGTAGGTAAGATTACATTAGGGAGACAAACATAGTATATACGGTCTTTGCAATTTTGATCATCTCTCATGTTAACTAGATGAGTCGTTGTGCCAATTGGCTTGCAGCCCAGAAGTTAAGTGAACTATTTGAAGCATAAAAAGGAAGTCAAGTGAACTATTTCAAAGATGTTTCTTGTGTGGTTTACAAGTCATTGAAACCAAAAATTTATGTGCACCATTTGAAGGATTCATCTCAAGAACAACTTGAAAGTGGTTATGTTCGACATGGCACGGATGATTGATTCACGCATCCTCGATTATGAACACATGTGTGGCTTAATGCCCTCCTTCCCAAAACCCGAGGATAGAACTGCGAATTTGTAATTTCCTTGTATACTTACCAACCGCAAGTTGCATGAGTATAACGACAGGCCAATTGACAGAGAGACCAACTGCAGCCCGGAAGTTGAACGAACTACGTGACACATAAGATGAAAGTCAAGTGAACTCTTTAAATAGACCAATTGACTAACTACAACTCGGAAGTTAAGTGAACTACTCAGTCAAGTGAACTGTTTGAAGAGACCAATTGTAACCATTGCTGCAAAGACCAATTGCAGCCAAGAAGAGAAGCAACAGATACAACCGCCTGCATCTAACACTGCCTGAGAGCAATACACACTACAAAATCTCGACCATTCTGCGACGTTTCACTTGTGTCACGTAAAACCGTTTTTTGTCACGAGAAATACCTGGTGACATTTTCCGGCACCCCACCGTCACCGAACTGCCGTCACAAAAAATAAAATCTTGACGGTACCACTTCCTCCGCCAGGCAAGACTTTGCCTTATGTGACGAACACAAATTCGTTCCCGAAGCTATCTTTTGCAATGGTGAAAAAATGTCACTAGACTATCACCGTATACGATCTGCCCCTCGTCGTAGTTTTCGATGACAATATATCCGTCAGTAACTACCAACCCATCATGTTTGACCAGTCAACATTTCTAACATACGAGTCCATAATATGCTGACGTGGCACCCTGGCATGAACTATGCCCATTTAGCTGCATCAATTGTTCTTTTAATATTTTGTATGCACAACGGACGAGATGCGACCGAAATACGGCCGCACATCAAACGCACGACCGGCGCATCCAAAAATCCGAGCAGATACGATCCTATAATCACCCCAAACAAACGAAAAGCGGACGAAATGAACGTTCATTTGAGATCATGCGTTGGAGTTTGCCTTAGTTTGGAGACAATGACATGGTGTCGAGTGAAAAGCTCGGGCCTGCCTCTCGTCACCCGGCTGCTCCTATCTCGCATAAGATTTCTGGGCGGCTCCTATAAAAAAGTGTGGTCCCATCTAGAAGAAACTGCCCCCGCAAAAAAAAAAATCTAGAAGAAACTGTGGCCCAAACAGAAGCCGTGCCCGGATATGATCGAGGCCGACATGACACGCACACTGGCTATCCAGCACCCACTGTGACGCGCATCGCTCTAATGATCACACGCTTGTGATTCGGAAAGAAGAGGAAATTGTTAAAAACAAAGGAAAAATGATGATCACACACATCGTCCGATATAATAATCCTGCCGTCCTCTTTGCCTGATTGCGGGAACACGACGGGCTGATGGAGTCGAACCGCGAAGCGGCAAGGTTCACCCGCACAGTCACAGTCGGCGGACACGACGGAAGGCTCGGCGCAGCCCCGACAAGGCCGGGGGCGAGCTGATCCAAAGGAAAAATAATTGCCTTCGCCGACGTCCACAACTTGCAAGAGATAATAAAGCGATAAGCATCGCACTCGCACCACCGCAGCATGGCTGCATCGGAGGAGTCACCCCTCGTTATATAGCCGTCGCATCACTCACCTGCTCTTCAGTATAGTGTGAGCCTGTGACTGAGTGGGAGGGAAAGAAGAGGGAGATCAGGAGATGGGGAAGGGAGGGAAAGGCGAGGCGGCGGCGGCAGTGGCCGGCGAGGGGGAGAACATGGCGGCGTGGCTAGTGGCCAAGAACACCCTCAAGATCATGCCCTTCAAGCTTCCGCCCCTCGGTATTTTTTTTTCTTCCCGACCTTTCCGTCGCTGATTTTCGCTATACAGATCGACTCGCCGTTCTATGATTTTGAAATCCATTGCTGGCTCGTGAACTCCATCGGTTTTCTGCCGATTGATCTAGTCCAGAAATATCTGTTTTTAGACAGTCGGTCCTGAAATCCAGGTGGCACTGACAAGTTAGACTTTTTTTTACCTTATCTTACTTATCGGGTTTGCGAATGTCAGACATGGAGGTAATATAGGAGGAGAGCTCAGATTTAACACAATTTTTTATTTGAGTCAGTTTGCAGACTGTAACTGTCACTCTTCCCGAACAGGAATGGTATGTGAAATTCAGATATCCCCGGATCACAGACCTTGGTTGTAAAGAAAACCACAGCCCTTTACTTTTTTTTTCTTTTTTTGTTTACAGGCAGAGAGGCCCTTCGAGCATCTCTAATCAACACCAAAAAAAATTCTAACTCCTACTAGGAAGCAGTTTCAAAGAAAAACACGCCTGCCTAAGACCAAAACTACCAGAGTCGCCATATCGGCTCGATAGTACAATAACCGTCAATAAGACGTCGTCGTCCATCCCTCGACCTGCATAATTTATGGAGCGTGCTCAATATCCAGCCTGTGAACCTTCATATTTGGAGGCTGAGGGTGTTGATATGGAGCAGCCTCCATCCGCAACCACTCGCACGGGAGGAAAGTTTCAGTCCGTCCACTTCCTCCCGCGTGCAGCCCGGTCAATGGCATAGACGTCATCTGTCGTTTCTGAGACTGCCAATGCTGCACCCACTTTCCACCTGAACGGAGCAAATCCCATCATATTTACCATCGGAGTGCGCCCCATTCGCGAGTATATAACCCCCATTGCCCTCCTTCATTGGAGCCACCACATTCACACTCTTCCCCACCCCCGTTGCGGCGCACTCACCCCCCATCGGCCCCCTTCGGGGACTGCCACCCTCTCTTCCCCAATTACCATGTCGGCACAGCCGCGCCCTCGGCAAGACCAAAGAGTACCGTGTTGAGAGAGAGTTCTGGAGAGGGCATGGGAGTACTCAGAGTGGGTCGCGGACGACGCGGTCCTTGACCTCCCCACGCCACGTGTACTTCACCTCATTTCAGTGGTTGCCCCCACAGAAATGGCCGCGGCGCTCACGCGACCTTCAAGACTGTGGCCTTATCCCTCATCTAGGATGACAGGGTTCGTCAACCGCGTGGCCACAGAAAGTTGCGGTGACCGAAGTTTCCCCTGCCTACGATGTCACTTTGAAGAGGGAAAAGAACCCATAGTTCAACAGAGAATCATTGTAATCCTTCTCAAAATCCATTTTGTAAATCCATGTGTAAATACTAGTTGAAATCGATGTTTAATCGTGTATCTAAAAACTCGCATCGTTGAGGTGGGGACTGAAACTGAACTGAAGCCTGAATCTTCTGAATTTTGAAATTTTGGAGAAGAACCTTTGTAGTCCACAACAATTAGGACACACATGTAAGAAAAACATGTAGCTACCTTTTTGACGACTCTGTGTTTGTGCACAGGCGCCGCGGCTTCCATATTCCATATGGCTACTCTTCTAAAAGCAACTCTAGTAGAGTCACCATAACGCAGCGTTTATATCCATATGGAGCGCGCTCCATATGCATTATGGAGACCACCGAGGCAAAGCACAAAGTTAGAGTTGCCATATTTAGCTATCTCCATATCATGGAACCCATTTATCAATGAGGCATCTTATTTCCCAATTAAAGACAGTATAACCGCACCTAAAGTGAGCCCTCTCAGCACATTACATTTCTGGCCGTCCGTTTTCATGATCTAACCGTTTCTAGCCGTTCGATCTGATGTCTATTGGCCTCTCTCCTGCATATGTTGAATAGTGGCCCAGTTGTCCTAATGGGCTGCTACTCTTATGGCCGAAACGAAGCATTGTGGTAAACTGGGCCTGCTCTGCCAGCCGCCAGCCCACCTATCCAATGAACCGTCAAAGTCGATCGCTTGCAGTGTGCTATATAAAAACTCTCCCAACGCGCAGGACCCTTTATACCTAACCTAATTTCTCATCTCCCTCCACCGTCCACACCTTCAGATCCCATCCAGATCCATAGACCACCTAGCGACGACTACCAGCACTGAAGCAAGCCGAAGGCGCGCCGCCGTCATCGCCCCTCCATCGCCGGAGTCGGGCACAACTTGTTGTAGTAGACAGTCGGGAAGTCGTCGTGCTAAGGCCCCGTAGGTCCAACGCACCAGAACAGCAACCGCAGCAGATGAAGAATAACGTAGATCAGAAAGATCCAATACGAAGACACGCGAACGTAGACGAACAACGACGAGATCCGAGCAAATCCACCAAAGATAGATCTGCCAGAGACACACCTCCACACGCCCACCAACGGTGCTAGACGCGCCGCCGGAACGGGGACTAGACGGGGAGACCTTTATTCCATCTTCAGGGAGCCGCCGCCGTCTCGTCTTCCTGAGCAGGACACAAACCCTAGCAAAACTGAAAGAAACGACTAAAAACGGAGCCCTCCCGCCGGCCCTTGCCGAGATCCACCGCGCCTCCATGGCCCTAGGGCCACCGGAGAGGAGGCGGACCTGCGGCGGCGACGGCAGGAGGCAAAAACCCTAACTTTTTTGTGGAGGAAGGAGGAGGCGGCGGCGGCGGGAGGCAAAAACCTGAACTATTTGCGTCGAGAGTCTTGTCAATCCAACAAATTGTTGATGATAACTACACATTGTACAAAGTATATGTTCTGCAGTATACAATATACTGTTATTTTTGTACATTACTTATGCAAAGGGTAAAAAATTGTAATTAAAATGATATGCAGATGTTTGGGCTGGGCTCGGCCTTTGAACTTCTACATGTTTTTTTCCCTAATAGAGATGTCATGATGGGAGCCTTTGCAAGAGCGATTTTTCTAGGAGCGAAGAGAGCTCACGATCAATCACAACATGTATCTACCAACCATCCTAAACTCATACAATTGAGACACATACTTGAATCAACTACAAATCCGTCAAATCTAACAAAAGTATATTAAAATACTGTTTTTTGCAATCCAACCGAATTCTCCTTAATTACACATTATGATTTTGTAAAACGAAGGAGGTAAACATGAAATACAAGAAACCACAATACTACTTCAAAAGCATTGCGAATAATTAAAAACAAATTACTTCATATCCCTAAAAAAATTAGAGCCAAATTAGACTGGCACGGCAACGCGCGCCATCAACAATCTAGTTAAAGTAATGACTTCACGTGAGGTGGGGACCAGATGAAGTTTCCTTCACCCACACACAACTTTCAGCCTCCTTTGGTTCATAGGAATATTGTAGGAATTGCAAAGGATAAGAGCTTTATAGGAAAAATTCCTTTGGAGCCCTTTGGTTTGTAGGAATGGGTTCCTATTTCTATGTAGGATAGGAATCAACCCTTCACATTTCAAAGGAAAAAAACATTGGCCTAGACTGAATGGAAAAATTCCGATTCTATGCATCAAACGACATCTTTTTATCTATAGGATTTGAGATGCATGTTATCTCACTTCCTATGATTTTCCTATTCCTATACTATTCCTATCCTATGAACCAAAGGAGGCCTTCATATGGAGTGCACTCCCACACACAACTATCATATGGAGTGAGCTTTAAAAGGCAGCCCTGAGACTCTAAATATGAAGGCTGGGAGGTGGCGGGAAGATGTTGTGGATTCCATTTTCGAGTGAGTGGTAGGAAGTTATTAGACTACATTAGCGCATGGATTATATTGCACCATCTTTAATTCATGTTCAATGCAAGGTGTTTAGAAAAATAAACTGACTTTTGTTTATGGACCGATACTTATTTATAGAGGGCTCATGCTTAACTAGCCACCTCTGTTATAGATATAAGCATTGATGCTTCATAAAATATTGTTTGTTTTAGTAAGCAAGTCCTTAAGCATCTTGCATTGACTGGTCAAAAAATTTCAAGAGTTAACTCGTGTGTGCTGGACTTTGTGGATTAATTTTTGGGAATGGATTAAAGATGCCCTTAGGCAACATACACTTGGTATCGGCTACTTTTTTTCCGAGAACGCACAAAAGATCTGTGTGTCTATATACTTATCCCTATATTAAGGTAGAAAACAATGTCAGTTTACATGAATTTATTCTGAAGGCACCGAGGGGGGTGGCGGCCCGAGCGGTCTACCGCGGCAAGCTACGGGGCTATTCTCTTTAGACTACCGTTACCGAAAAAGGCTTTCGCCCCGCTTTATAAATAAAGCAAACCGCCACAGAGCATACAAACCGAAGCAAGTCCACACACACCCACCCAAGACTCACGACAAAGTACATAGGTTCTGCTGAGGGCACAGCTCAACAAGCCCAAAAGGAAAACAAAAACAACACCCACACACCAAACACAAGGCGTCTAGTCAGGATCCGGCGGAGGCGGCGGGGGCGGCGGCGACAGGCGGACGGCCATCGAACGGATGTCGGCGATGAAGACGGAGATGGCGTCACGGTCCGGGGGGCGGCTAAGCGGCCGCCAAAGCTGCAAGAAACCCGAGAATTTGTAGAGAGCGTTAGTAGCGCGACGAAGGGGAGTAGGACGCGGGGGACAACTGGAGTTCAACAAAAAGGTCCGGGAAATTGGTGTGGCACCAACTACCACCGACCACCTCGCGAAAGCAGCTCCAGAGGAACTGGGCGGAGACGCAGGAGAAGAAGATGTGGTTCGAGTCTTCAGGGACTCCACAGAGCGGGAAGATACCGGTGCCCGGGCCATTGCGCTTGCAGACCTCCACTCCAGACGGGACCCTGCCGCGAATCCACTGCCACATGAATATGCGGATCTTCAGGGGAACGCGGACGGACCACACCATCGATAGGGGGAGGGGAGCGGAGGATGGGGCAATGGCCGGGTACAGCGACTTGGTGGAGAACAAGCCCGACGGATCCAGACGCCACCGCACAAGGTCCGGTCTGCCATCCACCAACGGCTCATGCAACGCAACGCAATCAAGCAACTCACGCCAGGCGGCGGATTCCGCCGGCCCAAAAGGCCGACGGAAAGCAAGGCGCCCTAAGTCAAGAAGGGCCCTATTGACCAAAATCGTGGGGTCGACAGAGATAGAGAAGAGGGCGGGGAAGCGGGCTGCAATGGGAGCGTCTCCGGCCCAACGATCAAACCAGAAAAGCGTCGAGAGGCCGGATCCCGCCGAGATGGAGGTCCCAATGCGGAGCACCGGGAGAAGCTGGACAATAGACTGCCAGAACTGAGAGCCGCCCGATTTCTGGCAGAAGGCTAGGGGCTGACCCCTCAGGTATTTATTCCGGATAATGTCGAGCCAGAGGCCACCTTGACCCTGGGCGATGCGCCAGAGCCAACGGGAGAGAAGGGCAATATTCATCCTTTTAGAGCACATGATGCCCAGACCACCTTGCTCCTTGGGCTTGCAGATGTCAGGCCAGCTGACCATGTGGTACTTCTGCTTATCATGCTCGCCAGCCCAGTAGAAGCGGGACTGAATTTTGGCGATCTCCTTGTGGAGAGATTCATGGAGGCTGTAGAAACTCATAAGGAACAGAAGGAGACTGGAGAGGGAAGAGTTGATGAGAATAGTCCGGGCCGCCTTAGATAGCCATCTCCCCTGCCAGGGCTCGCAACGGGATTGGAGCTTAGTCACGGAGGGCCGCAGGTCCGCGACGGAGAGTCGCGAGTCGCTAATGGGAGTCCCCAGGTAGGAGGTGGGGAAAGAGCCCAGGCGACAATTAAGTCTGTTGGCGATGGCCATAGACTCAGAGGGGGAATATCCCATAACCATGACATCACTCTTCTCAAAGTTGATCTTGAGGCCCGACATCTGTTGGAAGCAGAGAAGGAGGAACTTGAGGTTGGCGATGTCCACCTCCGAGCCTTCGACCATAATGATCGTGTCGTCAGCATACTGGAGGATGGAGATCCCCGAGCCCCTAGAAAGGTGTGGGGTAATCCCGCGGATGTGGCCAGCGGCTTTTGCCTTATCAAGGATGGAGGCAAGAGCGTCGACTACCATATTGAACAGGAACGGGGAGAAGGGGTCGCCTTGGCGCACCCCACAAAGGGTAGGGAAGAAAGGACCAATCTCGCCGTTGATGTTGACCGCCGTGCGACCGCAAGAGACCATTTGCATGACTCTAGTGATCCACCGGTCATCAAAGCCCTTCCGAAGAAGGACTTCCCTGAGGAAGGTCCAGCTAACAGAGTCGTAGGCTTTGTGGAAATCGATCTTCAGAAAGACCGCCTTAAGGCGTTTGACCCGGACCTCGTGAAGGACTTCATGAAGGACCAGGACTCCATCTAGGATATATCGGCCCTTAATGAAGGCCGACTGGTTAGGGTGGGTTATCCGGTCAGCAAGCAGGGTCACCCTATTGGCGTACCCTTTGGCCAGGATCCGGAAGATCACATTAATGACCGTGATCGGCCGGAACTGGCGGATGTCGGACGCCCCAGGGACCTTGGGGATGAGAGAGATGATCCCGTAGTTGAGGCGCCCCAGGTCAATAGAACCAACAAAGAATTCCTTGAAGATGGCCATGACTTCTGGTTTAATCACGTTCCAGAAGGTCTGGAAGAAGATGACTGGGAGTCCATCCGGGCCCGGAGCAGAAGAAGCATTCATACCCTTGATAGCCTCCCAGACCTCTTGCTCAGAGAAGGGGGCCGTCAAGGCCGCGTACTCCGCGTCGGACACTAGTTGGAGGCCGGCCCAACAATCAGGGGCGAGGGAGATGCCGCTCCGAGGAGCGGTAGAGAAAAGGGACCTATAGAAACCGTCGACATGGGTCCGGATGTCGCGGGGGTCCTGGAGGAGGGTCTCCCCATTCCAGAGAAGGGGGATGGTGTTGCGTCTACGGCGGCCGTTGGCGATAGCCTGGAAGTATGCAGTATTCGCGTCACCCTTCAGGACCCATTTCTGCGCGCCCCGAAGGCGCCAATAAGCCTCCTCATTGGTGTAGATCACGGAGAGTTGGTATTCGAGGTCATAGCGGGACAACCACTCGTCCGGAGAGAGACCCACCACGTCGGCCCTAAGGTCAAGGGCCTGAATCGCGGTAAGCAGCGCCTTCTTACGCTCCCTGGCGTCGCGGCCAAGGTTGGCCCCCCACCCCTTCATAAAATGCCCACGTTTCGCACAGAAGTGCCACACGTCAATAGCCGAGGAGGGCCGAGGGTGGGGGTGGGCCCGAGCCTCGATCCACCGCGCGCAGACGGCGTCGGTAAATCCAGACTGGGAGAGCCAGAAGGTCTCAAAGCGGAAACGAGGGGGGATCGGCGGACGCTCGTCCGCGGAGGAGAGAAGAAGGGGGACATGATCCGAGCCAATCCTAGTGATGGCGCGGAGAGAGGCTAGGGAGCAACGGAGGTCCCACTCCGGGGACACTAAGACCCTGTCCAAGACGGACTGGGTCGGGGAGGCTTGCCGATTGGTCCAAGTGAACCGGGCACCAATCCTATCAATCTCCCGGAGGGCGAGGTCAGCAATGAAGTCATTAAACAACTGCATCCGGGCAAAGCAGACATTGTCATTGCTCTTGTCTTCCGCCACGCGCAGCAGGTTAAAGTCGCCACCCACTACCACGGGGAGGGAGGCAGCCAAGATCTTCCGGTGGAGCTCCTCAAGGAAGGCGGCCGACCGACTATGGTCGGTAGGCCCGTAGACAATGATGATCTCCCACTTGAAGTTGAGAGATCTCTCGAATAATTCCATGCTGACGAAGAATTCCCCCCGATCCATGCTGCCCACCTTGAAGGTGGCATCCTTCACACCTAAAAGGATGCCACCCGAGTGGCCTGAGCTCCCACTAGAAGGGAGCCAGTGCCACACAAAGAGGTGGGAGCTCAAACGGTCGAGCTCAGGGAGCGAGAAGTCGCGACGCATGGTCTCTTGAACGGCAACGATGTCGATGTGCTCATCCCGCATGTACTCCACAAGTTGGCGGCGACGACCATCATGGCTGAAGCCGCGGATGTTCCAAAAGAGGGCTCGCATTAAGGAGCCATCGGGGGGCTGCTTGACCCCAGAACACGAGAAGCGCTTTGCACGCGAAGAGCCGCAGTGCGGGAGCGAGTACGGCCACGGATCTCCGTCCCGGCCGCCGAAGGGGGGGCGCCGTCCGCCGCGGACCAGGCGGGGTGGGAGACACCCCCACCGCAGAGGCGGCCGGAGGTAAAAGAAGGGCTGCACGTGCCTCCGCGAGCTTCCCATCAAGGATCTCACGAGCTCTGATGGCCGCGATCTGGACTAAAGGGGGGCCAGCCTCCCCTCTGAAGATGATCGCGGAGTCGGAGGCCACTTTGGCGAGGTTCCCCAAAGGAATGGACTCAAGCGCAGAGAAGGAACAAGACGAAGCAGAGGGGGAAACGGCGGGCATACCTGGCTCCAGGTTACGGGCGGCAGCGCGGAGCTCCGCCCGCTCGGGGATGGGCAGAGCCGGGCTGCCCTCAAGGTGGGCAGCATCCAGGCGCGCACTCCGGCGGGAGGCAACCACCGGGGAGGAGGTCGACCTACCGCGACGGGAGTAGGCGGCTGAATGGGGGGAGGGGGCTGGGCCGCCATCGGAGTGAGCACGCGAGCCGCACCCTCCCCCGTCAGAGACGGCGAGGGAGAGGCCAGCTGAACAGGCCCAGAACAGCCGAGGAGGAGTGGCGTAGGAGGTGGCGACGCAGCCGGCGGAGGAGGTGGCGCGAGGAGGGTCGCAGGGGCAGGAGCCGGGGCATCCCGCGGCAGAGGCGAGGGCGGGGCATCCCCTAGCCGTGGAGGAGACGAGGCGGCGGGGAGACCGGCGGCCTGGGAGGGGGGATCCACCACAGGCGACATTTCCCCCTCCGCGGGCGCCGCCGGCGCATCAGGGGGGGCGCCGAGGGGCAGGGCCACCGAGTCCCGCTCCGTAGGAGGGAACGAGGCGGGGAAGCGCGGGGAGGAGGCCGGGCAGACCACCATGCCCACACTGGAGATGTCGCTCCCCTCGGAGGGAGACGCCGCCGCGAGCGAAGGGCCACCCAACGGAGGGAGAGGAGCGGCCTGGCGGCCCTTGCCCCCCGCGGCAGGTGGAGGAGGCGAGGGGGAAGGGGAGCGGGAGTCCTCGGACGCTCCCTCCTCATCCGAGCGGTGGGACCGGGAGCGGTGACGGCCGTGGTAGTCCCCACCGGCCCCCGGGTTGCCACCTGGGGTGCCGGCGTCGAAGGAGCGGGGGCGCCCAACGTGGTTGGGAGGCTCGGGGGCGAACCTGAGGTCGAAGCCCTGGTCGTTGGAGAAGACGCGGACTGAGGTGCGAAGCTTGGAGGAGTCGAGGCACTTGACCTTGACCCGGACCTCCTCCTTGCGAATAGAGAGCTCATCAACCACCACCACCTTGCCTAAGAGACGGGACATCTGGCGGATGACGAGCTCGGACCGCGCAATATCGGGGAGGCCGGAGATGAGGATCCAGGCGGTGTCGAGGACGGCCACGGCCTGAGCGTCGAGAACCGGCTCGGAGATCTCGACAACCAACTGGTTGAGGGCGAGAGTGATCTGGCCACTACGCTCGCGTAGCCGTAGCTGACGGAGTCGGGGAAGACGACAGAGAAGATGTGACCGGCGGAGGGGGTGACCACCCAGTCCCACTGGTGACGGTAGAGATGGTTGAGCTCAGCCTCAATCATCTCCGGGGATGCCACGCCATCGACGACCGTGACAATCGCCTGAAGGGAAGGAGACGGCGGAGGGGCGTCAGGGACCTCGAGGTGGAAGAAACCCAACCCCTCGATCCCATGCCCATACATCATGAGCTCCGAGACCACCGGTCTATCCGGACAAAGGAGGGCAGGGTGGCCGGGATCCTTGCAGAGGTAGCAGCACCGTTGCCCACCTTTCGCCACTCGACAATGATCACGAATTCTATCAAATTTAGCATTAAAAGCCAAGTGCTCATGAGAACCCTCTGGTTTCTCTCCAGCCAGATGCATCTGAGTGAGCAAATGATCACCGAGTTGACTTCCTTCCTCAGCTTCGGGTATCAACTACTTTATTGGTGCATTGTATAGAGTCAGTGACCAGTTATATGATGACAATGTTTATTCGTGACCAATACATTGGATGAAGCAACACGTCACAATTTTGGCGGGTTTCCGTTCAGACAATTTTCTATATAGGTTATTTAATCCATAGCAAATTTGAGTTACATGTACTCCAGTGTCTTGTGAAGGTTTCTATGTTTGTCTGTGCACAATCAAACGTCGGTACAGGTGTTCTGAAAATCTTGTTAATCGTCCTGAAAAGAAAAATCTTGTTAATGGAAGAGGCTGAATTGATTTACCTCTCCAGGTCCTTATGATGTGCGAGTCCGGATGAAGGCGGTGGGCATCTGCGGCAGCGACGTGCATTACCTCAAGGTGGTTTCTCACATTAAACGTGCAATGATCTAGTAGCTCCTATCAAGTACCTTGATATTTCAGAGTACTCTGTTTCTTTTCTCAAGCTAAAAATCGTGACTTTGTTGGATTGCAGGAGATGCGCATCGCGCATTTCGTGGTTAAAGAGCCCATGGTGATCGGGCACGAGTGCGCTGGCATCATCGAGGAGGTGGGCGACGGCGTGAAGCACCTCGCCGTGGGAGACCGCGTGGCGCTGGAGCCCGGCATCAGCTGCTGGCGCTGCAGGCACTGCAAGGGCGGCCGCTACAACCTCTGTGACGACATGAAGTTCTTCGCCACCCCACCTTACCACGGATCACTTGCTGACCAGGTACGTTACAGTTGTTCTGAAACGCAGTTGCAATCTGCAAGCTGAGCTTGATGATTTTGACCATTTGTTCCTGAGATAAATAATATCCTGATCAATGTGTTGGGTTTTGGGTAGATTGTGCATCCAGGTGACCTGTGCTTCAAGCTTCCAGACAACGTGAGCCTGGAGGAAGGCGCCATGTGCGAGCCCCTGAGCGTGGGGGTGCACGCTTGCCGCCGAGCCGACGTGGGCGCCGAGAAGAGCGTGCTCATCATGGGAGCCGGCCCGATCGGCCTGGTCACCATGCTCTCCGCGCGCGCCTTTGGAGCGCCCAGGATCGTCATCGCCGACGTCGACGACCACCGCCTCTCCGTCGCCAAGTCCCTCGGCGCGGACGCCACCGTGAAGGTCTCCGGCAACACGGAGGACCTCGCGGGGGAGATCGAGCGCATCCAGGCGGCGATGGGAGGCGACATCGACGTGAGCCTGGACTGCGCCGGGTTCAGCAAGACGATGTCGACCGCGCTGGAGGCGACGCGGCCGGGCGGGAGGGTGTGCCTGGTGGGGATGGGGCACAACGAGATGACGGTGCCGCTGACGTCGGCGGCGATCCGGGAGGTGGACGTGGTGGGGATCTTCCGCTACAAGGACACGTGGCCGCTGTGCCTCGAGTTCCTGCGGAGCGGCAAGATCGACGTGAAGCCGCTCATCACGCACAGGTTCGGCTTCTCGCAGGGGGAGGTGGAGGAGGCCTTCGAGGTCAGCGCGCGCGGCCGCGACGCCATCAAGGTCATGTTCAACCTCTAGACATCCAGGCTGCTACTGTTGCTAGGGATTCAAGCCATGCTTGGACTGGAGCTGCGTGCGTGCATGCCAGCGTGTCCGCGTGCGCGCGGTGTGTTGTGTGTCGTGAAACAAAATAAAATGACTGTGCAGACTGATTTCTATCGTGAAACTGGGATGTCAAAGTTAGAAGGGAGAAAGGGATTTGGTGGAATAGTTGTTGTATTGCTTGAGTCTCGCGGGCATATATATAGAAGTACAAAGATCAATTTGGAGTACAAGACAAGGCAGGACCAAATCCTAGTCTATCCTATACTTCCTAATAATCTTATGCTCAACATCCCCCCGCAGTCACAACGGTAGCGACGCAGACAATGAGACTGGAGAAGTATCCGAAGGCAAGCCGACAGACACCCCCCACAGTCGTAACGGTCGACGCATCGTGGAAGTCGTGACTGGAGTGGAAACCGACGAGGTTGCTCAAGCAGGCGGTAGCCCTTTGTGTCGTTTGTCGATGTAGCTGAGAGCGTGTGTGATGGAGCCGTGGTCGAGGTAGCCGTGCGAAAAATGCCGTGGTCGATGTCGAGTCAGGGTGGCCGGTGTCGAGGAAGTCGCCGTGGAGCCGCGGGCGCAAGGGGGCGCCGAGTTAGCATGGGCGCAGTGGTGTCGAAGTAGTGGTGTGCCGGAGAGGAGATGTTGACGACGCGTCGCGGCGGGTTTGCCAAGCCCGGGGACACGTCGTAGACGAAGGCACGCACCGGTGTTGCCAGCACCGGGCATGCGTAGACGGACGAAGACGAAGTTGACGAAGCACCGCACCAGGCTTGCCAGGCCCGGGGACACGTCGTGGACGAAGGCACGCTGCGGTGTTGCCAGCACCAGGCATGCGGAGACTAGGACCTGCACGAGCTGTATGCCATGTCGAAGAAGTTGGAGGGCCAGCAGAGAAGAACTCGACGACGGTTGCGGCGTCCATCGGCGCGGGGCCAATGTCACCAACGGTGGTCGGAGTAGACGAAGTGGTCGGGGTAGATGACGGCGACGCTGACGACGGGCCGGTGCTGGATGAAGACGAAGGAGGTGGACGGGCGACGGCGGCGGCTACGGAGGTAGCGGCGGCGGCGGCCAAAGAAGAGCGGCGGCGGCAGCCTGACGGCGGCGGCGGCGGCTAGGTTAGGAGTGCGGCGGCGGGTGCTCGAAGTAGGCGAAGAACCCTGACAACGTGACGAATACCTGTGCGGACAGTGGCGTTCCCGCGCCAAGGGAGACGGCGCGGCGCATACCACGGGAGGTCGACGCGCGGGGACGATAGAGTGGACCGCGGGCCGCGGCGCTACGACCCGAAGGGGCGCCGCAGCGGGGGCAGGCGGGTCGGGGCAACGGCGGGAAGACCTCTGGGCAGCGGCGGGGACCGCGGGCCGCGGCGTTGCGGCCCAAAGGGGCGACACAACGGCGGTTCGCGAGTCAGTGCAACCGCGGGGACGGCCTCGGGACGGCGGCGTGGACCGCGTGTCATGCTCGCTACGGCCCGACGGGGCGACGCAGCGGCGGCGCGAGGGTCGATGCAGCCACGGGACGGCCTAGAGCGGACGCCCTCGGGGCGGCGGGGGACCGCGGGCCGCGGCACTACGGCCCGAAGAGGCGACGCAACGGTGACGCGGGTCGGTGTAGCCGGGAGAAGAACCACGGGGCGGCGGCGCTGCGGCCCGACGGGGCGACGCAGCGGCAACCCGATGCTCGATCGGTGGAGAGGCGCGCTGAACTCGGGGACGATCTTCACGGGACCTGCGGAGGCGTGCGTAAGCAACGGGCCAGGTTGGTCGCGTGGCGTAGATGAGGCGGATCGCGGCGGCGAGCGGGTGATGAAGCCGATCGCGCGCGAGGTTGGGGACGCCGCTCGGTGAAGGCGTGGTGGCGGCGGAGTCCGAGATGAAGCCGACGGCGGCGGGCGGCAGGGCGACTATGATTGGCCGCCGCATGGTGCGAGGCCGCCGGGTCAGGGTGATGCAGGTGTCCCGGTCGGAGCAGGGCGGTGACGGCCGGCGTAGATCGACGGGCGGGCCGTCGCGCGAACGGCGGCGGTGGAGGGTCGCCGCATGACGCGAGGCCGCCGGGTCGGGGCGACCGGTGGGCCGACGCGCGAGGCCGCCGAGTCAGGACGACCGACGGGCAGACGCGCGGACGACGCACGAGGCCGCCGGGTCGGTGAAGAAGCCGGCCAATCGCGCCGGTGTTGGAGTAGAGGCGCACGGCATTGACGACGGCGGTGGGCGACGCAAACCGGATCACATAGACCAGAAAACCAAAAAATAGACACCGATCAAAGCGACCGGCGAGAAAGAGAAAAACCCGGATCAAAGGATCGGGAAAAAGACTCTCTAGGGCAACCGGCCAACACGGCCGGTGGACGAACCCTAGGTTTGTGCGGCGCGGCCCCCGGCAGCGGTCAAGGAGGCCGCCCGCCCCGGGGGTGGCGCGCATGTCCGGAATCGGTGGCGGCCAGGGTTTAGGATCGACTTGCGATAGATACCATGTTAGAAGAAGAGAGGAATTTGGTGGAATAGTTGTTGTATTGTTTGAGCCTCGTAGGCATATATATAGGAATACAAAGATCAACTTGAAGTACAAGACAATGCAGGACCAAATCCTAGTCTATCCTATACTTCCTAATAATCTTATGCTCAACAGTCAGGAACCGTTTCGAGCACATTCGCCGATAACAAACCGTTCTCTCGCCCTTCCGGTCACTCTGTATAATCAAGCACATTACCGCATTGCACAAACATATGCACAAAGAACACCATATTATACTCCTATATAAAAAATGTTGAAGTATCTATCTCATGGAGGCTTCGTGGACGAGAGGGTGAGAGCGCCCTCTGCGCCGCCCGTCTTGCCGTGGCGTGCTGCGGGCCCTCTCGAGACTCTCGTTGCCGTCTAATATGTCCGGACGGCGTGCACCTGGGCGACCCCCCACGTACATGCCGGATGGACCGCGGACGCACATAGGGCCAAAGTCTTGTGGTGTTGTGTGGCGGTCTCGCGTGCGAGGTCCTGTGCGCAATAGGGAGGCCGAACCCGCATGGCGGCGTCTTCGACTCTATGTGGGCTGGTCCGGTCACGCCAGTAGGGGCACGCGACACACACAACCCCCATCGGATCGGTTAGATCCTCGGTTGCACCAGCTGGGCCCGCACGGGGCTCATGGCCGGCTGCGACTCGTGCCTCGGCTCGATTACTCGGTGGCGCGCTCCTCGCCATCGGATCTCCACGGCCGCCACGTAACCACCCGGTTTTTTCTGGGGTCCATGGCGTGTGGGTCGTGGACGTGAACGAGGCCACTTCTCTGTAATGGTTTTCGTTGCGACCTAGTGCACCCTCTAGCGCGACGCCCTGCACACGACGGGCCGCCGGCTTTGCCTGTCAGCGTCGCTCACCCGCTGGCCAACCCGGGTATGAGCAGGCGCAACGGCGTTCACAGGAGCCGGCTCGGGGTGTGAGCGACGGACCCGGACCACTGAGGTTGTCTAGTGCTCGGCTTAAGTCGGTGTGGGACGTGAACATTTTGATCCTTTCCTTAAGTCGGTTATATTTTCATGTAAATTTGTTGTTTACACCGCAAAGACGCGTGTGAAGTACACTTGTCTTTCTCTCCCTTCACTTTACAGGTCTCAATCTGCAGGACCCTTTGCCCATTCCCGTCGGTGATGTTCACAACATGATTTTGGCATGTGTAACCCGAGTCACGTGCTGCTCAGCCACAGATGCAGGGAGGACAAAAACAATGCAGCCTACCAAACCTCGAGACCTCCTATACAACGCTTTATGCATCAAGGAAGCAGAGATGCGCTCATGCGCTACTTGTGTGGGCTGGCCCAGCAAGCAAACCGAGCACTGCTCCCTCCCCCTCACTTGGTTCTCAGGGTTGACAACTCGGCCATTGATCGGCTGATCGCCGTCAGATTGAATCCCTACTATTCCTTTAGTCAATACAAATTGTGACCTGGATCTCGTGAATATATCAATTCCAGCCAACGGTGACACTATGGCTTCACTTCAATTGATTCTTAACAAATTGGTATTTTCAGTTGGTGAGGGCCATTCTCTCTATATATAGGACGTTGATTAAGAATATATAGAGAATTCTTGGGCAACTGCGTAGATTTATGTAATATCAGTTGATCGTTGACTTTAAAAAACCATGAATCTAAAAAAATCATAAATTTTTTAAAAATCACGAATATTTAAAAGTTCAAAATTTTAAAATAAGTTTACTAATGTAAAAAAAATCATTTTTTTAGAACTGTGTGAAAAAGTTCGTAAATTTGATAGGAGGAGTTTGGGCTTACTAATTTTTTGTTGCAACTGGCCTAGTGCAGGGCCGAATGTGTCACAAAAATTCTGCAGAAAATCTATACGATCGGGATCCGAGATCGGCGTAACGCGACTACGCGAGTGGCACCGAGCCCATTTACGCCATCCATCTCCGGACCAAGCGCTCCACAGCCGCCCATAATTTTGTCACAATATCCTCCCGCGCCGCGCGTCTGCGCGGGCACCACAAACCAGAAGAAGAAATGGCAGCGGGCCCCACGCCATCCACAGCCGCGTCCTTCCGGCCGCCCCTGCCGCCTCCGCCGCCGTGCTTCGACTACCGGTCCGCGTCGCTCGCCGATACGCGTGCCAGCGCCGCCACCGCGGACCCCGCGCTGGCTGGGTTGGTCGAGTCCGGTGCACTGGTACGCGTCCCGCGGCGGCGGTTCGGGCCGGTGCCGGCGTGGCGGCCGCCGGATTTCGCTGAGCCCGAGGACGTGTGGATCCTCGGGACCTCGCACCTCTCCGCGGAGTCTGCCGACGAGGTCGAGCGCGTGCTCCGTGCCGTCCACCCCGACAACGTCGTCGTCGAACTCTGCCGGAGCAGGCATGATCCAGTATCCCGACCGACCGTATCATCACCGTTTCTCTCTTCGAAATCTGAGCGGTGCCTTTGCAGTGCCCTTACTGCAGAGCCGGGATCATGTACGCTTCCGACGACGCCTCCGGCGAGCCGCTGTTGAAATCCAACATGTTTTCGCTCGGCGGCGCCAAGTTCTTGGGAGCCGTCAACCGGAGCATCAACCTGGGTACTATGTGCTACCTCAGGTTCCTCGAAAAAATGGAACGCTGCTGATTTCATTGCCATCTTTTTGCGACGGTGCAGGTGGACAGAGTGCTCTTGCTCTGCGTTTGCTCCTGGCTGTTTTTTCTTCCAAGATTTCTTCTGGCGCGAACCGGCCGTTTGGGGAGGAGGTACTCTGTTTGCTCATGTCAGTCTTTCACATATTGTTATGGAACGACTCAGAACCTCGAATTGTTTTGTTATCAAATCTTCATGCAGTTCCGAGCAGCTAGGAGGGTGTCTGAAGATATTGGCGCTCAGCTCGTTCTTGGGGATCGCCCTATTGAAATAACTGTATGTGGACATCTGCAACTAAGCAAGCTGATCATATGCTAGTTACATGTGATGTGTCACTGATGGTGTCACATTTTGTTCTTGTAGCTTGAACGAGCTTTGAAATCCCTCAGCTGGGATGAAAAGACTAAACTCGTAATCTCATTATTCCGTGGAATCACTTCAACCACCGATATGCCGGTAAATGCTACTACCTGTGTTGCTCCAGTTTCCAGTCTTCCTGTTAATCAATTAGCCAAAGTACCATTTTTTGCAGTTACCGTCTTAGTCTTACTGACATGCATGCATGTCTGGCTGCTAACTATCAGCAGGATGAGAAAGCTGCGGTTAGCCCGTACGAGTTGTACGAGAAGCTTAGCAGCTCATATCCTTCGCTGCTGCAGCCTCTCATACATGAGCGCGACATGGTACGATATGGCTTCTCCGCAACTTTCATCTGAAAATTCCAACCTACTTCATACTTCATCTGAAAACAAACCAGCATTGTCTATGAAGCATGAACTAGATGTTTTTTTTCTTTTGCATGTTTGCTTCTCAGTACATGGCTTGGTCCCTAAAGAGGAGCAAGGCCGTGAACAAGAGCAAGACGGTGGTTGGGGTCATCGGGAAGGGGCATATGAACGGCGTGGTGTACGCGCTGATCTCTGACCAGGGGGACCTGAGGTTCCGCGACCTCGTCGGCAGGGAATCGTCGGAGACCTGGGCTAGCTCCGTTGTCAAGGGCCTGGTCAGGGATACGGTGATAGGGCTCGTCCTCTGGGCTCTGTACGAACTGCTGCAGGCTGCCGCCCTACATATAACGTTGTAGCTGAAGTCCATTTTTACTGGCAAAGACTGACATTTGTAACCGTGCACGCTCTTTGTAACGTCCATGCAGCTTGAGATTGTAAAGTCAAGTGAAGTACTCCCTATGTAAACTTTTATAAGACGTTTAAGGGATTTCCGACAGCCCCAATTTTATGTGTAAAAGGACATTTCAGTCCTCAGTTTCGAATTTGAAATCGCCCATTCCCCAGCGTCTTCCTTGCCGCGCGCCCCAGCTTCTTCCTCGCCGTGGCCACGCCAGCACATCTTCCGCGTCAGCATGTCGCCGCGCCAACTAGACTGTGTGAAGTACCTGGTGTTGTCCTTTTTTTTTGAGAGAGAGAAGTACCTGTTGTTGTCTGTGAGCAAAGCCCACTAACGTTTCATTTTCGGCGTTTGGCTCATAACAGGCCACTTACGTCTGTCCACTTGCGTTTTCGACTGAGCAAACAGAAGCCCATTTCCCCCTCGATTTAAAAAAAATGCCCATTCACATAGACACGAATTAACCAGGACATTCCAAATCCGAAAATGCTCAGAGCCTAATGGGAAGAACTGGCGTTTGATCTGCAGGACAGATTAGCATGTCAGGACTATGTTAAGATGATGGTGACTCTATGGGCAATCTGGAAGGCGCGCAGAGATATAATTCACGAAAATATTTTTCAATCGCCGCTTGCGACCTGTAGATTCATCATGAAATTTATTCAAGAGCATGCCGTAAGGGATGTACCCAAAACATACCGGTGCCAAGACGTGGGACTGCATGGATCCCCCCTCCCGGGGGTGTTGTGAAAGGAAATGCTGATGGAGTTCCGTCGGTTAGGAAAGGGAAGAGTTCAGCTGCTGCTATTTTTTGCTCAGAAGAAGGACTGTTTTTGGGTGCATCAGTTCTGGCCTTGGTTGGAGTGATGGAACCATCTACTATTGAAGCGATAGCGTGTAGAGAAGCGTTATGCTTAAGTAAAGATGCATGTTTTAATTCTATGACCATTGCTTCGGATTGTTCTGGTGTAGTAAAAGCCTACAGGAAGAATCCCTTGGTGAAAACATAATGATCACTAAAGAGGTTACAGATATGCAGGAGTCCATGACTAGGATTGTTTTCAAGTTTGAGGGTAGATCATCAAATGGGGATGCCCATAGTATTGCTAGTGTGATGCAAGACGTGGACTGGATCATCAAGACTGCTGCCCTATGTGCAGCCAAGAAGAGGAGAGCATAAACCACGTTCTACTTCAGTGTGTTGTCGCACGGGAAGTGTGGACGACAATCTGCCATCCCTTGCGCAAGCCGGAGTGGATACCTACTATGATTGAAAGCCTCGGGGCATGGTGTCAAGGCAAGGGAGGAAGAAGGCATGCCGAGAGAGATGCAAATGCAATCATTATTCTAGGGCTATGGCAGATATGGAAGCATCGCAACTCCATCGTTTTTGACGGAGCCACACCTTCGAAGAACAGGATCATTCAAGCAGTTGTCCGAGAGGGCCATATATGGAAGCAAGCGGGCATACTATGAGGAGATATGGACGCCTTCTTTGCAGAGGTGGAGGAGTGGGCAGTGGAGCGTAGGTAGACATAGGATAGTGTACAGTGTATATATATATGTAATCTGTAACGCTAATGTGGACAGGCTCTTTACCCCGATCCCTTCTTTATAATATAGTACGCACACTCGTGTGTATTCGAGAAAAAATAGTATTGCTAGTAATCGCTTCATTTAGTGCTAAGTCGCTATGTTTTGTTCCTAGAGCCCCCTGGCTATGTAAAATCTTCTTTATGTCTGATTAATAAAGTCCGGTTGTTATGCTAAAAAAAGTCTATTTTAAATTCTGCCATTATAACGTGGAACAGTAGTGTAGGAACAAGGAAGTACTCCCTCCGTCTCAGTTTATAAGTCCTACGCGTATATCTAGGTTGCCAATTTTATCACCCTAATATAAACTATATAACATAAAAAATATACCTTTTGAAAATAGAACATCTGAAGTTTATATTGATATATTTTTTGTAATATATGACTTGTATTATGTTGATCAAATTGTCGACCTAGGGGTACGCGCACGCCCTGTAAACTGAGAGAGAGGAAGTAATTGCATAGGAGCTCCTAAGTGCTCCACACACCCACATCAAGACAGTTTACACACATCGAGATTATAAACGTATGTTGTATCTTTTTTCTTCCGAAAAGGAGGATTACCCTCGGCCTCTGTACCAGCATGATGCACACAATCATCTTTATTAGTTATTCACGAGAGCCTGGCAAAACAAATACAAGGATCAACCCAAAGCCATATTCTAGGCGGACTAAGTCGCTACACCTACAAGTATATAGATGTGCTCTGTCCGCATAACAGACACAATCTAATCCAGTGCCCTTAAGACCATCCGGTCTAGACATTCCATAACGTGCACCGCCTGCGCACGCTTCAGGACGATCCGCCGTCGCCATCTTCCGCCATCCTATGAGGACATGACAACCATTGATACAACCCCGTCCATCAAAGTAGAAATCATAGTAATTTGTGTCAAATAAATACAGTGCCAGGTGAATGCTAACTTAAGTTCATACTATAATCTTGAACGCATGGCTGCACTTTCATCTGCTTTGTTGTTTGTTGAACTCAGGTGTAATATCAAAGAAGGCCAGGCACATTTTAGTCCCTGCAAAACAATGTTTTATGGAGAAGAAACAAAGTTAGGAGTTCATGAATAAATAAGTTATCTGCTGAATAAACATTGTTCCAATTCTGATGAAACAATGTTTTGGACGAGTTTGTATATCCCAACTTGCGGAAGGTTTCTAGAACTCGAGTTTGCCGCTGAAGGAAACATTGTTCGACTCCAGTGAACAATGTTTGGTCGTGAACTGCCAACCACCTCCAACGAGAGTTTTTCAGAAGCTACCTCATTAGGTTTCAAAGCCATTTAGTCAAACCAAAGCTGGTTCTCTTTCACACCTAAGCTAGTTCCAAAACTAGTTTGATTTTACACCTATCCAGGGGGATTGTCTAAATAGTTTAGCTCTTTCCTTCATTGGGAACTTTTGCCATTTCTATCAAAGACCAAAGATATAGACTCCTCCTGAGATTGGAGAGCTCTTGTTATCTTTATTCTGGTGATTCCTTGAGAAATTGCTCCTAATTCGTGCTCCACGACTAGATCGTCTTGTGTGGGTTAGAGCTCATGGTTTCCCCATGTGGATTGCACTTATCCCGTGCTCCACAACTTGAGCGTGGTTGTGTGGGATAGTATTGCGGGTTGGGGATCAGCGAATATTCAGATTGCAGGCTTCGGCGAGAATCCTCCTCGTCGGGTCATAATCTCTTATTTTCTGTTTTCAGCTGCTTGCAGCTAGTTATCCATCCATTATCGAGCCTACCCCATGAAGATCGGACCTCCCCTTGTACACCCTCTTCTCTGAAGATGTTGTCGCATCATCTGGTATCAGAGCAAGGTTTACGCGGTAGGACCTATATCTTTGTTGCTAGATCTATCCTTTTTAGTTTGATTTTTCCCTGTCCTAAAGTCCAAAGCTAGAAAAGTAAAAAAAATTCCAAGCCTTTGTTTGCCGAGATCTAGTTGTTTGCTTTCCTCTTTGTGTTTGCACCAAGTTCTATCCAAAGTTGCTGTTCTTTTTCTTTGAGTCTTGTTGTTGGATCTTTTGTGTTGCAAAAAAAGCAAAAAAAGAGAGAAAAAAAGAGCAAAAAAAGGAGAATAAAAAGGAAAAAAAGAGAAGAGAAAGTGTTGAGCAAGTGTGAGATCATATTCAATTGGGTGAGAAATTTTAGAAGTGTTAGTGGCAAGTGTTGCAACTCAAACGCGGTGCAAGGATATACAATTTTTTATTATTCATTTGCTTTGCATCGATTGGATCTCAACACTAGCCCTCCTCATTTTACCCCACCAAGATCCACCCAAAAACCGTCAGCTTCTTCCCTTTCATTCGCCCGTCCACTCCTAATTTTCTACCACTGCACAGCCGCTAAGGAATCATTACACGCTCCAATTCGAGTGTACATGGAGGAAATATTATGGAAGAAGAGTTCCCAAATACTCAAGCTGCACTGGGTGATGCGATTGAAGAAAGTATAGCTGTAGTTTTGCAAAGGACGTTTGGGGGTCGTCTTCCTATTGTGGGCAATGGGGATCAACACCAACACAGCCCCGCTGCCTCACTGGTCGCCGACAATCGACGATGTCGTGGCAACGAAGATCACCACAATGGTCGTGGAAGAGCTGCAGGTGGCCATGTTGATGGTGCCCCTGCTGTTGGTGTTGAACGGAGGCGTGGCGACTTTGCTGGCCCCTGTGAGGGTTGGACGCATGGAGGAGAAGATTGCGGCCGAGGCCATGACCCCCGCAGGCTTTCCGCTAATCACCAGCGACGAGCTGCACATGATAGTGATGACATCTCCCATGAAGATCTCGCCGAGGATGGTGACGAAAATGAAGGCATGGCGGACTATGAACCCTACGCCCCGCCTCATCGTGGTGTTGTTTTTGGTCGCAATGGTCATCATTATGACCATCATGATCAAGATGACCGTGACAACCAAGCGAGAGTGAAGCAACATGTGCCATCATTCACGGGAAAAAGAGGATCCAGATGCATATATTGAGTGGGAGGAGAAGTGTGATCAAATCTTTCACATCCATGTTTTTTCTGAAGCCAAGAGAGTTTATCTTGTTGTTATGAAGTTCTCTGGTTATGCTCTTACATGGTGGAATCAGCTGGAAGACGATCGATTGATGTCGGGCAATAATTATATCCGCAGGTGCACTTTGATGAAGCAAGTCATGAGGCGTTGTTTTGTTCCATCATACTATGCGATGAAGTTGTACAAGAAGTTACAGAGGTTTATCCAAGGTTCTCGCACTGTCAAGGAGTACTATAATGAGATGGAGAAGCTGTTGATCTGGACAAAACCCCAAGAGAGTGATGAAGCAAAGATAAAGACATTGTTACATGAGCTGAATGATAAGATATCTGATTATGTGGAGGTGTTTCCTTATGATATAATATCTGATGTTGTACGTTGAGCTATGAGAATGGAGAAGAAGAACATGTGTAATGGTCGATCCCGGAATTTCCAAGATTTCCCTACTACTCCTTCAGGGTAGCAACCACACCCTTCATCCTCGATGGTGTCTTCACTAACAATTCATATTCAAGATAGAAGAAGCACGACTTCAGCTAGAGCTTATTCTCCTCCACCCGTGACTTCTATGGAGAATAAAATATTTCCAAATCCATGTGTGAGAGAGAATCCATATCACAAAATCCCACAACTTGAGAGAGTGACAAGAAAGGGGGGTTGAGTGACTCCACAAAATATGAGCAAGAGTGTACACATCACAAAATCCCACCATTTGGGAGTGACAAGAAAAGAGAGTTGAGTGGCTCCACCAAATATGAGAGTGTGTGAACACAAGAAAAAATTCCACAAGTTGAGAGTGATAAGAAAAGTGATTTGAGTGATCCCACCAAATGTGAGGAAGAGTGCCCACTTCCGAAAATTCCACATATTGAGAAGGATATGAGAGGTGGGTTGAGTGACTCCACCAAAGGTGAGGAAGAGTGTTCCTTTCTCAAAAGTCCACATATTGAGAGTGATAAGATAGGTGAGGTGAGTGACTCCACTAAATGTGATCATCAGATTGCTCAACATGAGTTTAGCAAGATAAAAGTCTCCTGCCCAAGTGTACCACACAATCATCAAGAGAGGATTAGTGAATTATGTGAGTCCACCAAATGTGAGGGTGAGATCGTCCAACATGAGATTAAAGAGCTCAATGTTATACCACACCATCAAAGCGAGAGGATTAGTGAGTTGTGTGAGTCCACCAAATCTGAACTTGAGGTGTTTACACACAATATCAAAGAGATGAGTGATCCACCAAATGAATGGAGAGAAGATTATTCAATTACTAACCATTCACAAAGCTGTCTTTATTTGAAGTATGTGCAGATGCAAAATCATACTTAGCTGCCCTGCTACAACAATGGGAGGATGAGATCCATGAATTATTATGGCGCACGTGGAGTACCATCAAAGAAACATCATGTGGGGTAAGCTATCTTCAAAAAGGCATTGAAATACTCGGTGAGGTAAAAGAAAAGAGATCATTCATCTTGAAGCACCCACATGTATGCACTTATAAACTCTTGAAGCATTGGCGTGATGAAGTCAAAGAAAAGATGTTCGGTATATCATCAATGCAACAAAACCATTTTGTTAATCTTCTAGAGAGTATAAAACAACCAAAAAACTGAAACTTGCACATCAATATTCAACTCTTACTTTGTCAAGATATTTTATATTGTCCTCGTGCTATTATTTTGTATACCGAAGGAAGTCGAGGGCGACTTTTCTTCAAGAGAGGGAGGATGATATGAACATGTTTGTGCCTGAATACAAGTTTGTGCTCCATGCAAATGTTAGTTGGAAGGAATTGCTGAGTCGAACCAAATATTTGAAGTTCGCAAAGGTGCAAGCTAAACTTACGCATTTAATAAAATCTTTGAATTGCTTCTTTGTACTGGCCTATTTTCTTTTGTGTGATGACCACCTAGAGTCGAGGACGACTCATTTTCAAGAGAGGGAGGATGATGAGGACACGAAAACCATTGAACCCTTAGAGTCAAGGATGAATCCTTTTCAAGAGGGGGATGATGATGAGGACATGACAACCATTGATACACCCCCGGTTATCAAAGTAGAAATCATAGTAATTTGTGTCAAACAAATACATTGCAAGGTGAACGCTAACTTAAGTTCATACTATAATCTTGAACACGTGGATGCACTTTCATCTATTTTGTTGTCGCTGAACTCAGGTGCAATATCGAAGAAGGCCAAACACATTTTAGTCCGTGCAAAACAATGTTTTATGGAGAAGAAACAAAGTTAGGAGTTCATAAAGAAATAAGTTATCTGCTGAAGAAACATCATTCCAGTTCTGATGAAACAATGTTTTGGACGAGTTTGGATATCCGAACTTGCGAAAGATTTCCAGAACTCGAGTTTGCTGCTGAAGGAAACATTGATTGACCCGAGTGAACAATGTTTGGTCGAGAACTGCCAACCACCTCCAGCGAGAGTTTTCCAAAAGCTAGATCAATAAGTCTCGAAGCCACTTAGTCAAACCAAAGCTGGTTATCTTTCACACCTAAGCTGGTTCCCAAAGCTAGTTTGATTTCACACCTATCCAGGGGGGTTGTCCAATTATAAATAGTCTAGCTCTTCCCTTTGTTGGGGACTTTTGCCATTTCTATCAAAGACCAAAGACATAGACTCCTCCTGAGATTAGAGAGCTCTTGTTATTCTTATTCTGGTGATTCCTTGAGAAATTGCTCCTAATTCGTGCTCCATGACTAGATTGTGTTGTGTGGGTTAGACTTCGTGGTTTCCCTTGCGGATTGCACCTATCCCGTGCTCAACGACTTGAGCGTGGTTGTGTGGGGTAGTATTGCGGGTTGTGGATCGGCGAATATTCTGATTGTAGGCTTCGGTGAGTATACTCTTCGTCTGGTCATATCTCTTATTTTCCATTTTTGCTGCTTGCAGCTAGTTATCCCCATCCATTATCGATCCTATGTCGTGAAGATCGGACCTCCCCTTGTACACCCTCTTCTTCGAAGACGGTGTCTGATACGTCTCCAACGTATCTATAATTTTTGATTATTCCATGCTATTATATTACCCCTTTTGGATGTTTATGGGCTTTATTTTACACATTTATATCATTTTTGGGACTAACCTACTAACCGAAGGCCCAGCCCATATTGCTGTTTTTTTGCCTATTTCAGTATTTCGAAGAAAAGGAATATCAAACGGAGTCCAAACGGAATGAAACCTTCGGCAACGTGATTTTTTGGAAGAATATGATCCTGGAGACTTGGAGTCCATGTCAGAAGATCCTCGAGGAGGCCACGAGATAGGAGGCCGCGCCCCCCTTACAGGGTGGTGCCCCCCTGTCTTGTGGGCCCCTCGAGCACCTCCCGACCGACTTCTTTCACCTATATATGCGTACGTACCCTAAAACCATCAGAAATCAAGATAGATCGGGAGTTCCGCCGCCGCAAGCCTCTGTAGCCACCAAAAACCTCTCGGGAGCCTGTTCCAGCACCCTGTCGGAGGGGGAATCCATCACCGGTGGCCATCTTCATCATCCCGGCGCTCTCCATGACAAGGAGGGAGTAGTTCACCCTCGGGGCTGAGGGTATGTACCAGTAGCTATGTGTTTGATCTCTCTCTCTCTCTCTCTCTCTCTCTCTCTCTCTCTCTCGTGTTCTCTCTCGTGTTCCCTATATGGCATGATCTTGATGCATCCCGAGATTTGCTATTATAGTTGGATTTTATGATGTTTCTCCCCCTATACTCTCTTGTGATGAATTGAGTTTCCCCTTTGAAGTTATCTTATCAGATTGAGTCTTTTATGTGAACACTTGATGTATGTCTTGCCGTGTTTATCTGTGGTGACAATGGGATATCATGTGCCACTTGATGTATGTTTTGGTGACCAACTTGCAGGTTCCGCCCATGAACCTATGCATAGGGGTTGGCACACGTTCTTGACTCTCCGGTAGAAACTTCGGGGCACTCTTTGAAGTACTTTGTGTTGGTTGGATGAATCTAAGATTGTGTGACGCATATCGTATAATCATGCCCACGGATACTTGAGGTGACAATGGAGTATCTAGGTGACATTAGGGTTTTGGTTGATTTGTGTCTTAAGGTGTTATTCTAGTACGAACTCTTTAATAGATCCGTCCGAAAGAATAACTTTGAGGTGGTTTCATACCCTACCATAATCTCTATGTTTGTTCTCCGCTATTACTTGCTTTGGAGTGACTCTTTGTTGCATGTTGAGGGATTGTTATATGATCTATCTATGTTATTATTGTTGAGAGAACTTGCACTAATGAAAGTATGAACCCTAGGCCTTGTTTCCTATCATTGCAATACCGTTTACGCTCACTTTTATCATTAGTTACCTTTCTGTTTTTATTATTTCAGATTACAAAAACCTATATCTACTATCTATTTTGCACTTGTATCACCATCTCTTCGCCGAACTAGTGCACCTATACAATTTACCATTGTATTGGGTGTGTTGGTGACACAAGAGACTCTTTGTTATTTGGTTGCAGGGTTGCTTGAGAGAGATCATCTTCATCCTACGCCTCCCACGGATTGATAAACCTTAGGTCATCCACTTGAGGGAAATTTGCTACTGTCCTACAAACCTGTGCACTTGCAGGCCCACCAACGTCTACAAGAAGAAGGTTGTGTAGTAGACATTGGTGTCGCATCACACCCCGTCTTCATGAGGAACCACTACATAGATTTTGCCAGTCGATATCACCACGACACCACACAACGCCACCAGCATGCGCGCGTCGATCAAACCGTGTCCAACTCCGAGACTCCACTGCTGCATGCTGTCGAGATCCACCGTCTTCAGTGTGGTCGATGTAACACTGCTCCACCTGCTGGCCTCTCTGTATTAAATTCTTTTTCTTTGCGGGTAAAAGGTTGGCTTGTATTAAATTTGGTATTAGTTATTTTCAATCAACCAATTGCCTTGTATTGGTTGCATGTTCCCGCACTCATGTGGGTTCACATTCAGGAGAGAGCTGGACGGCTCCGTCAAGCACTTGCTTGTCGTCCTGCGCCTATTGCAGAAGAAAATCATGGTACTAACAATTAGAGGGATTGATGAATCTTGTCAGCTTAGAATGTTAAGCTTGGAGAGAATTTGAATCCCTTGTATCTTTCTTACTGTTTTGCATGTTTACTTTCTAATTGAACATTGTTCCTTTGCATAATAAGTTCAATTGTCGAGTTCCCTTTTGAACAAGGCATGAGTCTTTTCGATTACTAGTGGATATTCAAGGTGAGAAGTTTTGGTTGCACTATTGAGATAATTATTAAATGCATGATCTAGTTTTAGCACTACTATATCTTTACATTTGGATAACTATAAGTCTTCTAAATCTCAATAATCGATTGGCTAGTGAAAGTTAACAACTATATGGGATAAATTATCCTTGCTTTTGTTATTTCATTAAAAGTTGTTGAGTAAAATAAAATAATGGTCTTGGGACGCATGTGAAAAGGATCGAGATGGACCTAGAGGGGGGGATTACAAATTTTAATTATTACTAAGCAATTTTAGGCAATAATGCGGAATATGAGAGTGAGCCTAACAATTACAAGAGTAGTACTAAGTGCTAAGCAAGTAACACGAGTATGAAAAGAAGCAAGCACAATATGATATAAGTAAGTGCTAAGAGACAAGTAACCACAAGTAGGGAGTTAGGGTTAGGAATAACCGCAACTCCGGGAAATGAGGATGTATGCCGATGTTCACTTCCTTGGAGTGAAGCTACGTCACCATTAGAGAGGTGGATGTTACCACGAAGGCACATCAATGCCATGAAGGCTCACCCTATTCTCCCTTTGAGACAACACCACGAAGGCGTTTCTCAACCACTAGTGGTAGACCTTGGGGTGGTCTCCAAACCCTCACAAACTTTTCAGGGGGTAATCACAAAGGTCAATTCCTCTCCGAAAGACTCCTACCGCCTAGGAGTCTCCAACCTCCAAGAGTAACAAGAACGATGGGGAAAAGCTCAAGACTTGCTCAAATCACAAATTCCTTTGGTGCAAAGAAGGGGAAGAAGTGGATCTATCACTTGATTGGAGAACTTCTCTCAAATGTTCCTAAATCCCTTGGGGATCTAGGATTTGGTGTAGAAGATTAAGAGAGAGACTGAAAAGTGTTCTTGGCAAGCTCAAAGTGGATGGTCAACCTTATCCCGTGGAAGGGAGAAGCCTATATATAGTGGGTGTGGAAAAAGTGTCCGTTTGAGCCACTTAAGTGCATGTAGCGACCAGACCTCAAACAGCCTGATCTCTGTGCATCAGTGTCATCCCTGGATCAATAATCCTGAAACGCACATTACTTGAAGGATTTATAATAGAGTAGCAATCACACACTTATTACATCGAATGTCTCGAAAGAGAACTCATTACAATAAATATGGCTTAATGCCATCTAATAACGATAACAGCGGAAGGCTTGGAAGATAAGTGAGTGCATCAACTAACGACATCACTGAGTATAGAACCACGATCCTAAGGCATCTTACTCGTCATCTGAAAAGTCTGCAACATGAACGTTGCAGCCCGAAACGGGTCAACACATGGAATATGCTGGCAATGTAACACATAGAGAGTAATGAAAGAATAATGCTATACTACATGCATATATGGCTGGTGGAAAGCTCTATGGTTATAGTTTCTTTTTGCATAAAGCCATTTTTTCCCTACTGCAAAGGAATAAATTTATTTAACTATCATGGTGGTTGTTAAACATTGAGAATGGTTGACAGCATTCTCAATCCCAATTAAGTAACATGATCATCAAACAAACCCAACAGTATTAATTAAAAGTAACATGATGAGATTCACATGATAATCCAAGTACTAGATACTCAAGATGTCCATTACCGGGGACACGGCTAACCATGATTAGTCTGTACACTCTGCAGAGGTTTGCGCACTTTTCCCCACAAGACTCGATCTCCTCCGTTGGGATTCTCGCACTACATGGTGTTTGAGAAATGGATGACCGAGACATAGTCTTTTAGAAGCGCTAGCACCTTACGATCGGGTAGACAGTACCAACCTACATCCCCTACATCTGCTAGTCTACCACTGTAAGAGTTCGCACAACTTAGTCAACTATGCTAGAGCCCATAGTAGCTTGTGGCTGCACACGGAAGTTTCTAGCATGAATAATCTCATGATCCCTTTGGGCCTGGGTGGCGGTCCATAAAGAAAAACAACATGCAATCCTGGAATACCCAGGTACCTCAATCCACCCAGATGTGTATTAAAGTTGCCACCTTAGATAAACCATTAATTAACAATCTCACATCTGTCATGGATACACTCACCCAATCCACGTCTACTAGCATAGCATGGCATAATAAGCAACATAGAGTAACTCCCAAGGGTTTGATAATAAAACAGGTAATAGGTACTACCTCATATACTTCCCAAAACCCATATATTAATCAGATCCTAATCATGCAATTGTTTGGGGATTGATCTAATGCAATAAAACTGGATAGTAAAAAGGTATGATCAAAGTGTTACTTGCCTTGCTGATGATCCGCGAAACCTAGAGATTCGAAGTAGCAAGCGGCGCAATCCGGATACTCTATCACAAACAAACAAACAAGCATACAATAAGTACTCATCTAATGCATAGGTAAAACTCAAATAAGAGATCTAACCCAAAAGTTCAACTTAAGAACTCCAGTTTGCAAAAAGAATCAAATCGAACGAAGCAACGAAAGTCAAACGGCGAAAGAAACAACCTTTGTTTACTAATCTGGACCTAAGTCAAATTTTACAGTAGCAAAAACTTGTTTAAGTAGATTATTCGGAAAGAGGGTTTCGAGATGAAACTCTAGGCACTTGAATCGCCTCAATCCGATAAACGAGCGAAAAGTTATACTAAAATGAAAATCGGATCAGAAATCGCGATTAGAAAAATCGCAGAATAAATCCGAGAAAAAGAAAAACGACGAACAGATTAATGAACGAACGTTCATTATCTGGATCTAAATGATGAACACGTTCGTTAAAACGAACGAACGAGCGAACACTCGCTAATTAACCTAAACCGAAAAAACGGATCTAAAAAACCAACGAAAAACCGACGGAAAAACCGAACGGTTTTTTTTCTAAAAAAAATAGCGGCGGCTCGGGTTAACCTCGGCGTGCGGGTCGGCGGCAGGCGGCAGTGGCGGCGGCGGGCGCGGACGGCTAGGGTTTGGGGCGCGGGCGCGGCTTGGGCTGGGGCGGCGGCGGCGGCTTGTGCTGGGGGTCGGCCTGGGGCGCGCTATATAAAGACCCCGGCCAGGCGGAGTCCTGGCCAGTTACTGCCCAAGGTCGGTTCGGATTTTTTTAAATAATTTTCGCGTAGAAAAATCAAACGAAAGAGATACTAAACAGACTCCAAAAATTCCGAAATAAATTTTCCCCGACTTCTAAAATCAAGCCAGATAAGATGAACATTTATTTGGGGCCTAAATGCAATTTTTAAACCGCGCATTTTTCCTAAATTCAAATAAAATAGCAATAAAATCCAAAATAAAATCTTATTTGATTTTTTTATTAAATCCTCAATATTTCTTTATTTTGGGAAAGTCATTTTATTCCCTCTTTCATATTTTTATAATTGAAATAATTGAAGATAAAATAAATAAAATCAAATGATCCTATTTCCAAAATTTGAGAAAACTCAAATATGAAATTATCGAAATCCCCAACTCTCTCCGTGGGTCCTTGAGTTGCGTAGAATTTCTAGGATCGAGGCAAAATGCAATAAATATGATGTGCAATAATGATCTATTGTATAATATTCCAAATTGAAAATTTGGGATGTTACAAACCTACCCCCTTAAGATGAATCTCGCCCTCGAGATTCGGGTTGGCTAGAAAATAGGTGAGCGTGGTCCTTCAACAGATCTTCCTCTCTCTCCCAGGTGGCTTCATCCTCGGTGTGGTGGCTCCACTGAACTTTGCAAAACTTGATAACCTTGCTGCGGGTGACTCGGCTGGCATACTCAAGAATCTTAACTGGTTTCTCCTCATAGGTCAAATTACTGTCCAACTGAATCGCCTCTAGCGACACTGTATCTCTCAGCGGTATGTCAGCCATCTCTGCGTGGCACTTCTTCAACTGAGAAATGTGGAACACATCGTGAACTCCTAACAATCCCTCAGGCAATTCCAACTTGTATGCAACTTCTCCCATACGCTCCAAAACTTTGTATGGTCCCACAAAAAGTGGCGCTAACTTTCCTTTAATTCCAAATCGCTTAACTCCTCGAAGTGGTGATACACGAAGATAGACTCTATCTCCAACTTCGTAAACTGTCTCCTTGCATTTTGAATCTGCATAACTTTTCTGCCTGGACTGGGCTACCTTGAGCCTGTCGCGAATCAACTTCACTTTCCGTTTAGACTCCTTAATCAAATCCGGTCCAAACAACTGGCGGTGTCCAACTTCATCCCACGACAACAGGGTCCTGCACCTCCTTCTGTATAGGGCTTCGAAAGGGGCCATCTTCAACTTGGATTGATAACTGTTGTTGTAAGAGAACTCTGCATATGACAAATTGTCGTCCCAACTAGATCCGTAATCTAACGCACAAGCTCTCAGCATATCCTCCAAAATCTGATTGACTCTCTCGATCTGTCCATCTGTCTGCGGATGAAAAGCTGTACTGAACTCTAGCCTGGTACCCAAAGTTTCGTGCAACTGATTCCAGAACTTTGAGGTAAACTGGGTTCCTCTATCTGATACGATGCTCCTCGGAACTCCATGCAGACATACGATCCTGGTCATGTATATCTTGGCCAACTTAGCACTGGTGTAAGTTGTCTTCACTGGAATGAAATGTGCTACCTTCGTCAAACGATCGACTACAACCCAAATCGAGTCATAGCCTGAACGAGTCCTGGGCAATCCCATGATAAAATCCATGCCTAGTTTATCCCACTTCCATTCGGGTATCGGCAATGGTTGTAACAATCCTGCTGGCTTCTGATGCTCTGCCTTTACTCTGTGACATACATCACAAACTGCTACATACTCCGCAATATCCTTCTTCATTCCGGTCCACCATAAAGTGTCCTTCAAATCCAAATACATCTTAGTATTTCCTGGGTGAATCGAATACGGCGAATCATGGGCCTCTTGCAAAATCAACTTCCTGATCTCCGAGTCATTAGGCACATAAACACGGTCTTCAAACCATAAGGTATCATGCTCATCCTCATGAAATCTCTTAGCTTTACCTTTGCTCATCTTCTCCTTTATCTCGGCAATTTCCTTGTCGGCCTTCTGAGCTTCTCTGATCTTATCCATCAAAGTCGGCTGAATCTCCAATGCTGCTACATAGCCTCTCGGAACTATCTCCAAACATAGTTCGCAAAGGTCCTCGACTAATTCCTTCGGTAACCCTCCGGTCATGAGTGTATTGACATGGCTCTTACGGCTCAACGCATCGGCTACTACGTTAGCCTTTCCTGGGTGATACTGCAATCTCATATCATAATCCTTGATGAGCTCCAATCATCTCATATGACTGAGATTCAACTCCTTCTGCATGAAAATGTACTTCAAACTCTTGTGATCCGTGTACACCTCACAATGGTTTCCAATGAGAAAATGTCTCCAAGTCTTCAATGCATGCACTACGGCTGCTAACTCCAAATCATGTGTAGCATAATTCAACTCATGGGGCTTAAGCTGTCATGAGGCATATGAAACAACTCTTCCCTCCTGCATAAGCACTGCTCCAAGTCCTCCACGTGAAGCGTCGCAATACACCTCGTAATCCTTGCTCTGATCTGGCAGAATCAACACTCGCGAGGTAACCAAACATTTCTTCAATTCTTGGAAACTGGCCTCACATTCCTCAGTACATATGAACTTGGTATCCTTCTTTAAAAATTCCGTCATGGGCTTTGCAATCTTTGAGAAATTCTCAATGAATCTCCGGTAGTATCCTGCCAGTCCAACAAAACTCTGGATCTCTCCAACTGTTGTTGGGGCTTCCCAATTGTCACAGTGACAACTTTGGTGGGGTCTACTGCTATTCCTTCTCCGGATATCACATGTCCGAGGAATCCAACTTCCTTCAACCAAAACTCACATTTGCTAAACTTGGCGTATAACTGATGTTCTCTGAGCTTCTCAAGTACCAAACGCAAATGCTCCTTATGTTCTTCTTCTTTCTTCGAGTAGACCAAAATATCATCAATGAACACCACGACGAACTTATCCAGAAACTCCATAAATACCTTGTTCATCATGTTCATGAAATAGGCAGGTGCGTTAGTCAGACCAAATGACATAACGGTATACTCGCACAGCCCGTACCTGGTGGTAAAAGCCGTCTTAGGTATATCTTGCTCTCGAATCTTCAACTGATGGTATCCTGATCGCAAATCGATCTTGGAAAATACCTTTGCTCCTTGCAATCGGTCAAACAAATCATTGATCATCGGTAGTGGGTACTTGCTCTTGATTGTTACTGCATTCAATCCTCGATAATCAACAATCATCCTCAATGATCCATCCTTCTTCTCCACTAGAAGTACTGGCGATCCCCAAGGCGAAGAACTTGGGCGAATATAGCCTTTATCCAGTAACTCCTTAATCTGATTCTTAATCTCCTCCAAATCTTTTGCAGGCATCCTGTATGGTCTCTTGGATATCAGCCCTGTGCCTGGCAAAAGCTCAATCAAAAACTCGATGTCTCTATCCGGTGGCATGTCTGGCAACTCTTCTGGAAATACATCAGGAAAATCCTTCACTACTGGTACTTACTCCTGCACAACTCCTGATAAGGAATTTACGTGCATCCTCTTTGGCTCATGTCTTGATACATACTTGTTCCTCTTTCCTTCTGGCGTTGTAAGCAAAATCGTCTTACTGGCGCATTCAATGTTCCCTCCATACTTCGATAACCAATCCATGCCTAATATCACATCCAATCCTTGTGATTCCAATACTATTAGGTCCGAGGGAAACACGTAGTTACCAATCCTTAATGGTAACCGATCACACCATAGTCTAGCCATATATTCTGCTCCAGGCAAGGTTACTAACATGGGTGACCTAAGGGCTTGGGTTGGCAGTTTATACTTATCCACAAATCCCCTTGATATGTATGAATGCGATGCACCAGTATCAAAAAGAACGAGTGCAGTAAATGACTTAACCAAAAACTTACCTATTACTGCATCGGGCTGGGCTTCAACCTCCTCCATGCTAACGTGGTTCACCTGTCCTCTGTTGAAAGGGTTTGGGTTCTTCCCAGAGCTTCCATTGCCATTTCCATTCCAGCCTTCAGGACATTCATTGGCGTAATGTCCGGTCTTTTGGCAGTTAAAGCAAGTGACTTGACTCAAATCTCTCTTGGTTGGTGTTGAGGGATTGCTACGATTCTGGCCATTGCTTCCTCCATTCCCGTTACCATTCTTGGAACCATTATGGTTGTGTGAGCTACCACCTCCATGGGTATGCTGGAACTGTCCTCCCGATTTCGGGGTAAAACGTGGCTTCTGCTGAGCTCCAGAATTGTACTTCCCTTATCCATACTTCCTCTTGCGGTTCTCAATCTGCTGCTGCTTCCCTTCAATCATGAGAGCTCTATCTACGAACTCCTGGTAGTTATTGAAACTTGCTACCATCAACTGCATACTCAGATCATCATTCAGTCCTTCCAGAAACTTCTCTTGCTTAGCTGCATCCGTAGCAACATCATCTGGAGCATAACGTGCTAGCTTACTAAAGTCATCCACATACTGGCCAACTGTACGCCCTCCCTGGCGTAAGTTGCGAAACTCCCGCTTCTTCATGGCCATTGCTCCTGCTGAAACATGGGCAGTATGGAAAGCCTGCTGAAACTGATCCCATGTGACAGTGTCTATGGGATAGGTGGCTGTGAAATTCTCCCACCATGATGATGCAGGTCCTTCAAGTTGATGTGCGGCAAATCGCACCATCTCCGCATCTGTGCATCCTGCAGTGGTCAACTCCCTGGCTGTCTTGCGAAGCCAATCATCTGCAATAATCGGCTCGGTGCTACTGGAGAACACCGACGGATTCAGCCTAAGAAAACGGGTTAAGTGATCCACAGGTGGTGATGGTGGTGGTGGGTTGTTGTTGTTGTTCCCCTGATTCTGATTCTAGACTAGTATCTGCATCAATGCATTCTGCTCCTAGATCAACTGAGTGAGCTCCGGTGGGAAAGCAAATCCATTGACACGTCTCGGAGGCATCTGAGGGTTTAGAAAAGATGAGAATACAAAATAGAATGAGGTCTAGAGGGAAAACACTACCCATATGCACATGAGACAATTTTCAATCAAAACACTTCATTCAATCAAGCAAGGGCATACAACGGTCTATCTATCGTTACAAAAGTGCTCAAACTATGGAAAAAAATACTACTACTTGTATGGTGGTCTACTAGAAAAACTGCTCTGATGAAGACTCCATGATATCTACTCCAGCTTCATCAACATAGTCATCATCACTATTGTCCGGGTCTGAGTCGGTGTCGTCGATGATGATGTAGTTCTCTGGACAAGTGCAATCTTCATCTTCTCCAGTTGTGGGAAATCCCATAAACACTCTTAGCTTCTTCTTCAGATCATCATTCTTCTCTACTAGCGTTGTTATTTCCTCCTCATATCCATCGCATGTAGACTTGAGTTCTTCCTCCAGTTCCGTGATCTTGGACATGGCCTTCTTTAGATCCATCATGCCTGCGCACATCTGGTTCTCCTGGCGTCGAATGTGCTGGTTTAACTCCTGTATGAAAGCTGCAATTGATCTGTCCTTCCTGGTGCTGATCATCTCCCATTGCTCATCTCGGTGCCCACAAATCTGGTAGATAGTATCCTTAAGCTCCTTGTGGTAAACTTCTCCAATATGTCCCATGGTGATGTGGGCTGCCATGCTCTTTCCTAGACTCCAGGTTGGTGCATCAAAGGAAAACTCTATGGGCTCAGTGACGGGCATGAACGTCCTTCCTGGAACTTGTACTTGAATCATCCAGCGCTCTTCTTCAGGTAAAGTGGCGTTGTAGGTCTTGGTGAAGCTTGGTACTCCGATGTTCAGGTATCTAGTGACTTCCTTCAGGTGTCGTCCAAAGGGTGTTTCTTCATCCGGTTGCGTGAACTTGTTCCTTGCATCCGCCATCCTAAAAGAGTAGAAAAGATGAGGAGTCAGAAATGAGAAGAGAGAGTAGTGATCTAGGGCTTTAGCTTAGTGGTCATGTCCTACAGTCAGCATGTGCTCTGATACCATCTTGTAGCGACCAGACCTCAAACAGTCTGATCTCTGTGCATCAGTGTCATCCCTGGATCAGTAATGCTAACACACACAGTACTCGAAGGATTTATAACAGAGTAGCAATCACACACTTATTACATCGAATGTCTCCAAAGAGAACTTATTACAATAAATATGGCTTAATGCCATCTAATAACGATAACAACGGAAGGCTTTGAAGATAAGTGAGTCCATCAACTCGGCATCACTGAGTATAGAACCACGATCCTAAGGCATCTTACTTGTCGTCTGAAAAGTCTGCAACATGAATGTTGCAGCCCGAAACGGGTCAGCACATGGAATATGTTGGCAATGTAACACATAGAGAGTAATGAAATAATAATGCTATACTACATGCATATATGGCTAGTGGAAAGCTCTATGATTACAATTTTTTTGCTTAAAGCCAATTTTTCCCTACTGCAAAGGAATAAATTTATTTAACTATCATGGTGGTTGTTAAACATTGAGAATGGTTGACAGCATTCTCAATCCCAATTAAGTAACATGATCATTAAACAAACCCAACAGTATTAATTAAAAGTAACATGATGAGATTCACATGACAATCCAAGTACTAGATACTCAAGATGTCCATTACCGGGGACACGGCTAACCATGATTACTTTGTACACTCTGCAGAGGTTTGCGCCCACAAGACTCGATCTCCTCCATTGGGATTCTCGCACTACATGGTGTTTGAGAAACGGATGACCGAGACATAGTCTTTCAGAAGCGCTAGCACCTTACGATCGGGTAGACAGTACCAACCTACATCCCCTACATCTGCTAGTCTACCACTATAAGAGTTCACACAACTTAGTCAACTATGCTAGAGCCCATAGTAGCTTGTGGCTGCACACGGAAGTTTCTAGCATGAATAATCTCATGATCCCTTTGGGCCTGGGTGGCGGTCCATAAAGAAAAACAACAAGCAATCCTGGAATACCCAGGTACCTCAATCCACCCAGATGTGTATTAAAGTTGCCACCTTAGATAAACCATTAATTAACAATCTCACATCTCTCATGGATACACTCACCCAATCCACGTCTACTAGCATATCATGGCATAATAAGCAACGTAGAGTAACTCCCAAGGGTATGATAATAAAACAGGTAATAGGTACTACCTCATCTACTTCCCAAAACCCACTTACTAATCAGATCCTAATCATGCAATTGTTTGAGGATTGATCTAATGCAAGTAAAAAGGTATGATCAAAGTGTTACTTGCCTTGCTGATGATCCGCGAAACCTAGAGATTCGAAGTAGCAAGCGGCGCAATCTAGATACTCTATCGCTAACAAACAAACAAGCATACAATAAGTACTCATCTAATGCATAGGTAAAACTCAAATAAGAGATCTAACTAGAAAGTTCAACTTAAGAACTCCGGTTTGCAAAAAGAATCAAATCGAACGAAGCAACGAAAGTCAAACGGCGAAAGAAACAAGTTTCGTTTACTAATCTGGACCTAAGTCAAAATTTACAGTGGCAAAAACTTGTCTAAGTAGATTACTCGGAAAGAGGGTTTTGAGACGAAACTCTAGGCACTTGAATCACCTGATTCCGATAAACGAGCGAAAAGTTATACTAAAACGAAAATCGGATCAGAAATCTCGATCAAAAAAATCGCGGAATAAATCCGAGAAAAAGAAAAACGACGAACAGATTAACGAACGAACATTCGTTATCTGGATCTAAATGATGACCGCGTTCATTAAAATGAACGAACGAGCGAACGCTCGCTAATTAACCTAAACCGAAAAACCGATCTAATAAAAAAACAGATCTAAAAAAACCGCGAAAAACCGACGGAAAAACCGAACGGTTTTTTTCTAAAAAAACGGCGGTGGCTCGGTCAACCTCGGCGTGCGGGTCGGCGGCGGCGGCGGTGGCTCCGGCTGCGGCGGCAGCGGCGTGGGGCATAGGCGGGAGC